>NW_027526245.1:18217499-18755482 GCF_048455015.1 Haemaphysalis longicornis
CCAAGACAACAAAGTTCATCTCCGAGCGTGCGGCACGACATTTCGGCTTGCGAGCGGCACGGCACAATCGAGCGGTGCCGCGAGGCTTGTTTTCGGCGGGAGAGACGTGTACGGCGACGTGCTTCCTTCCTTCCTTCGTTCCAGCATATCGGATTCCCCTCCTGAAATACTCCTTTCTCCGTTGTCATAGGTTATGGCCCGGACCTAAAGCGATCTAAAACGTACCAGTTCACCACTAACAGCAACAACAATACGTCAAATTGTGTTTAGGAAGAAAAATTTCCCAATGAAAAAAAATTTAAAGGTAAACCCGCAGGGGCTCGAACACAGGCCGTCAGGGCCAGTGTTCAATGCCCAGAGACTACAGAGACCAAGAAACTACCTCGAGACTACAGAGCTTTCTTTTTTAAATGCAGAGCCACAACGCGCGCCTATTTTAGCACAATGGTGTCCGCAGTGACATCACACATGATACGGGGGCGCGCCGTGCAGAAACACGCTCTCCCGGGAGCGGTTCCTCGTGACGAATATGTACCCTTTTGAGCGTTTTCTCTTCAATAACAGCTCAGTTGTTGAATACAAACGCTTGCTAATTCGATTCTGGAGACCCCATAGGGTCGACCCAGTCTATTCTCGCGTTCATTGTCAATTACATAGCACGACTATAAAAGTTGACGGTCCTACCACAAAAGTTCACAGTTCACAGCCTCTCGAGTCGGCAACCTGCCGCCCGCCGCGAAGTATTATGTGGCCGCCGGCATGACGTCAGAACCCCCCCTCCTCTTGCAATATCCTATATGAAGGCTGACATGGCAACATTAACAGCGAAGCTGTTTATCAAATTCTTGGAGTGTCGTGTCCGTAGTTATAAATGCCGAGCGCACGTGACCGCGTGCGTCACGGCGGCCGCCCAGCGTCCCCGGGGCACGTTTGTCAAGTAGTTAGGGAGATTGACCAAGATTGAGAAAAAAAAACTCAATCGTTGGCTGTAATCGTGCCAACACTTGCTAAGAACGAGAAAGACACGTCATAGCGCACGCCCCTTCCAGGAGATGTCCAGTGATTATCACTCAAAAAAAAAGAATGAAGCTAACACTTATACCATCAATGATGAAATAAGTGTCCTTGCGACAGTGACAAAGCAAATCAGCTGCAGTCGTAGACTTACCCGTCATGATGGTCGTAAAGGTTTCGTACAGCCTCGCTAACTATTTCAGCCTCAAATGCGATTAGACAGGAGCAAAGCAAGACACTTCCTGTTGACATTGCCCTCCCCCCTAATCTTCACACTTAGCTAGACAACATCGTCACTCCCTTTCTTTGCACTTGTCCAAGAAATGCAGGCGTCCCCCATCCCCGCTCTTGCCGTGTCGGCTTCATACAACTCTGCCCTCCACGTGGAAAGGTTGCTGACGCGTGCTCTAGAGAATAAAGCAAAATTGTGCGTTGACGGTGGGAAGGACATGTCAAACGATAGCTTGACGCAGACTTGTAAATTGCACGTGAATGGTATCACATCACTCAATTGACCAGCTTAGTGGACACGTACATACCTAGTGTATGCTATTGATGCGTACACTCTTCCTTCCTCCTCCGATCACAAGATCCTCCCTTGAGGAATGAAGGTGCAGTTTGAAACTCTTTTACGTCAGAAGTGCTGAGTGCCTTTTTTCGATTCACAGGTTTTCAGTAGGTATTGCCACAACCTTCCCTATCCCCAAAGTTTTAGAGCAACCTAAGAGAGCACATCGTGGTGTGTGTCCTCGGGTAGGACCATGCCGGTTGAAGTTGGACACCCACCTCTCCTCGTACCTCTTTAAGATGTCGTGTGGGTCACCCTCGGACACGCGGCTGCCGCGTCTATGGCTCCGGCGTGGGAGGCACGGACAAGACAAAGGGGCAAAGTCCAGTGGGTTTATTCCCAAAACACCCTATAGCGCCCCCTTCTTCCACGTTGGTGGGTCCCCGTTGCTTGTTCGACTACGGCGCCACCGGTGGCCGACGGTTGGTCCAGGCTGAGCCGGGATGCTCCGCCACCGCACGCCGTCTTATTCCCCCCGTGGCAGTCATCCGATGTCATCTTATTCTTGCTCCGTGGTCGAAGCTAACCACGTACAGGGTCGGATCGCGAGTTTCCACAATTCTCGCACTCCTCCTCCCTAAACACAGGACGCCATTTGAATCTAAACAGCGCCACGCTGCACACGAGTCCTTCCCCAACATAAAGGTACGAAACACAGCAGCAAACGTCGCTCCCATGACAGTTCACCCCAAATATTCGGCTAATGATGCCGTATCCGCGAAGCTCGCCTGATGAGCCTACAAGCGCCTTGTACTAGCTCGATTATCTTACGGTTGGGAAGCACAGCGGTTTGGCATGTCGAGAACAAGCCACAGCCGAAGAATGCGAAGGTCCCGCTCTCAGCGCGAGGCGTTCTCTCCAACGGCGGGTCCCTCAGCCTCCTGGGTTCCATGGCTGCTTCGGCGGCTGGTGCTCCCGAACAGCTGGAGAGTGGGTTGCCCCGCAGAGCTGTGGCAGCAGCTGGCAGCAGTTCAACACGCTGCGCGTGGTGCTACCTTCACTAGCCGGCCCCGCCGAGTAGTTCGGCTGGTCCGTCCTCGCTGTCCATGCTGGTGGCGTCTGGCCACTGGCGTGACTCCAGGTGCCATCCGTGTGCGGGAAGTTCCGCCGTCAGCATTCGATGGGAGAAATTGCCGTTCTTGGGGGAGCGAGCAGCGGATTTCAACCAACTCCTGTCACTGGCGGGGAAGCCTACTTGGAAGCAGCTCGTCTGACTCAAAGGGCTGGTGAAGAGCTTTTCAAAACAAAAATTTGTTGGGGTCATTACAATATGGTTTTCTTGACGCTGAATTCGAAAAACATGTTTATTTTATGTGTAAATACACCCAAACCATCTTTTTTCGTCAAAACAAACGACCCCTGCCCGCGGGCGAGAGCCCTGGTTGCCTTTCGCGATTGGCTGGCGGCAGGTGACGTCATATTCGGAAGTGCAGGCGGTGCGGCGACCGCTCGGCCTGAAGATCTCATTCTGTTCCCGTTCAGACGCGGGCCAGAAGGTCCTCTGTTGAATGAAGGGCTCACACAATCTTTCCTTAGAGTAGGAGAGCCTGATGGAAGTATAAACGCAACAGGTTCGCTCGCGGCGAGCTTTAGAAAGGGGTTCTCCCCCACGACTCATGGCCGACTTGTTTCTCGGGTGCAGGGAAGTTGCGCAGATATTGGTTCACCGCTTTCACTACCAGCGCTGATCTCAATTCCTAGCACAATTTTTCAACCCACCATCATCCCCATCCTCGAATGTGGAACTTTTTACATTTCTACAGGCGGCAACTAGCTCTGTGCAGCGGCCTGCGATGCCCACAGGCAGCGGCCGCCGCCGGTCGCCGCGTCGCGCAGAGGTGCTGGTGCCGGGTCGCTGCTCGGCCAGTCAGCGGAACGTGTAATTGCTGCACATACGCATGTTTTAGAATAGGGGAGCCGAACGTTGGTCGGCCCCCCAAAAGGTAGAGGAACCAAAGCGCAGCACGCTGGTCCCCGACGAGCTTTAAAGGGGCTCTGGAAGGCGTTTTGAGCACACTAAATGAACTAGCGCAATCGTTAGATTGGGTCGTCAACGTCATCTGTGCCAAGTATTACTCTTTTACGCGCAGCGGAAAGCTCACACTTTTGTTGCAAAGTTTGTCGCTTTTTTCTCACCCTTTCCTTCGTGTTTTTGGACGCCGCCATCTTCACATGTCTACATCATCGATTCCCAGATGTTCGGCATGAGCTAGACATCCTGCTATTGGGCGGCTTTTTCACGCACTTCCGGCAAAGAGATGAGTCGTCTGCTCAGCGTCGGCTCGCCGGCTGATCTGCCGGCGGAGTGCCGGAGTGCTTGGACATTTTACGACAAACGAAACAAGTGTAAACAAACGTTTAACCGTTTGTATTAAATGCAGCACGGCCATAACACGACATGGATATTCCCTTACCTGAGTACGTTCCGTAAAGAACGCGTTGAAGCCCCGTGGCACTTCTTTCGTGCAATCGCAGAGAACGCCCTGAGCCGAATGCCCGGGTTTGACGCATACATTTTATTCTACTTCAAAACAATCCACAGATGGGTTTCGAACGAACACAATGTCACAACATGCGTTGCAAGTCTGAACCGCGATTGAAAGACGATGGGTTGCCTCCTCCTGCCCGTCGTAAATTCGGCACTCACCTCGCGCGCGGTTTGCGGGGACGAACAAGTGGAGATCAGTGGGACGAACAGCAAGTCACTTAACTCCGGCGCACAAGCCGAGATGGCTTTTAGCCACGCACACTGCACATACCCCATGCGAAGTTGAGTCGTACGTCGCTCGAGAAAGATAACCCAGACCATGGGAAGCACTATCCACCCGCAGAAGCACAACGTCGCATTGCATCGCGAAACAAAGACGTCCACAACACACACACACCATCGCCTCCTGTAATGTCAAACGCATCTCGCACTTCCCAATGGGAGTGGGTGGTACGCCTGCAGTGCCCACATGTCGCGAGGTGGGGCCCCGAGCTGAACCGGGAACACGCAACCGTAACTGAGTTCTACAGTGGTTTGTGCCTTGTTGTCAAGGCAACCGATGTTTGAGATTCTCAAAGAAGTGGCGCTCGCTCCAGCGCTAGAAAGCTCAGAGCCGCGGTGAGCATGCTTTGCCAACGTTGCCGCTCTCCGCCACGCGTCGCCCCAAGCTGAACTGGTCACATGATTGAAGGGTTTTGTGCACGGGTTCTGTATCGATTTAAAATGTCTTTTTCACATGCCGCCGGCAGGAATTACGACCGCCGCAAAATAAGACCCGGCACCAGCGGGGCCACATCTGATACGGCACTTTTTGGATAAACAGTGTCGGTGCATCAAAGGGAACGAGCGCACGATCTTCCCCGTACGGCTGCGAGTTCGCCGCCGATAAAAAGTCACGTGCCACCGATAGCAACTGCACCAACGCACACCGCGAAAGGGCAAGGCCAGGCCGCTGCACAAATGGGGCCAGATTTTTCGTTCGCTTTTCCAGCCTTGAGCGGTGTGGGGGATTCATGGTGTCAACAAAGCTTGCCCGTAGCAGACGGCTGTGTGAGCAGCGCAATAGCGGAAGTACGTCACCGCCGAGGAGCGCAGCATCATGGGAGGGAGGGCTCCCTCGCCGTCAACAGCGGAGAGTAAGTTGAAAGGAGGAGGAAAGGCGGCGCGACGATAATGCGCGGTTTTTGATTTACGATTTCTCAGCTAATACTCATCGCTTCAACAAAATTCTTGCGGGAGGAGATTGCAAATACATTGCTTTATTTGGTTACATGTACATCCACGCATCGGCGGAAGGTATTTCAGGACCCCTTTAAAACGCCTTCCTCAACAGCTCCAGCCGGCTCAGGTTGCACGGGGTCGCCGCTGATGTTGGGAACTTTAGGCTTAGCACCTTTCCTCCATGCTTAGCACCAAGGGAGATAGTTGGTCGCTGCTATCTCTACAATTGCGAATGACTATCCTTAACACAGTTTTCCACCACACTATCACCCCTTTTATCGCATGTGGAACCTTATTCCTACGTCGGTAGTCATTCTAGCGATCGGCGCTATGGTCATTCTTGCGCGCAGGTAACGCCATCCATCGGCCTCTCGCCGCATCTCGTGCTCGGGCAGGTTCGTTTGCCGCCGTCGACGAGCCTCCGCGACCGGTCGGCGCTCCGCATCGCGATACAAATTCGATCACCTCTTTCGAAATCACCTTGGATGACAATCCCTAGCACAATTTTTCACCACACTATCATCCTCACTTGCACGTTTACCTTGCTTTTCGCGACGGGCTTAATTCTGGACGGCAGCGAAGAGCGGTCGCTGCCGCGGCATGTGTGGTGCGAGCCGTTTCGTGCGCCGTACGGGCATGCACGACCGGCGAGTGTGCGGAGTGCTTCCGCGCGCAGATAACGCTTCATGCTTTCAGCTTGCTTGATTTCTTCTTAAAATCTAGCTATTCAGCTAAGCTGTCGTCACAGCCAACAACGTTGATGGGGAAAATGAGCAAGAAGTTCGGGAAGCCCAGAGCGCTGTGGTCCCAAAAATTTTCTAATTCCCTTATAATAATGGATCAGGAACTTGGGGTACCTCCGTATTTGTTTGAGCCCGTCGCTTCGCGTATGAAGGGCACAGCGCCCGACGACACGACCGGCACTACGACTTCGTGAAAGCAATGTAGTAGCCACGGGCGCTCGGGTAGGAAATCTCTGGTATAGGAGTCGCTTTAGGGAATCACGCAGTAGCATTACGGTTAAAAATCGACGCGGAAGCAACTCTAGACAATGTTGATTAATAAAGTGCAGATTACACGCCTGCTTAATTCGAAACTTCGCCCAGAAAACTGGGACACAGCGAAGCGGGGGGGACGTCGCTGGCCGTCTTCCGAATATGACGCTACTTCCGGTCGCTGCCTCTCACTTTCTCGCTCTTCCGGCGATGCGGCAGGGAGCAGTGGGCGGGGCGTAGGGTCAACTTTAACGACGAATACCGCTGTCCCCAAGCTAAAAATGTCGAAAAAAACTTTACAGGCATAAACTGACCAATGTAATAATTGTGAAAAGTAGAGTTTTGCCCGGTTTTAAAAGCGCTTCAGTAGCCCTTTAATACGGTGGTGGCTTCGAAATAGCCATTCTAGTTGGTCTGGGTGCTTGCTTTACTCGGCAAAACTACGTTAGCGTCAACCAGGCCGAGCTACAACTCAATCACAGCAATACTATCTGCACTATAGCCGGCGCCAACCGAAACACGAGCGGCTTACGGGCGCGCACGCACAGACACTATCAAACACCCCCGGTCAGCCGGCGCGTGGTACGTTCCAGAGCGCGGGGACTATGCACAACGGCGGAAAAGCCAAGCGCCGTTCGCCTTTTCCGCTCGCACTCCTCCTTTTACCCATTCGTGCGCGAGCGTTCGGGAGGGAATCCATATCACGCCCGGCGGCGACCGCACAGCTGGACGGGTGGCGCCACCACTCGTCGCTCCCGTTGTTAATGGAATGAACCGGTGCATTGGACTCTTGCTTCGGTCCTTTGAATGTTTTGGTGTTGTTGTGAGCGGATATGTGCAATGAAACAAAGTCTAGACAGATGTGTTTGGTTGTTTAATTCAATAACAGCTACGTAAACTTGTCGGACACTTCTAAACTCCGGTGTAGGCTACAATGACATGAGTTCTTTTTGCAGCGATATACGTTCGGCTCCACCCGACCTGAGTACGAATAAAACTACTATTATTATATTAATTTCTTTTCACTTTATATTATCTTCACTGGTTTCAGTGAGTACGGTTTCCCAGCCAGCATTAACGGCGGGATACATCGATACGTCCGCTCCGGAGAGAAAGGCGCTTAGATACGAGATCTATCACCGTGTGACCGTGGAAGCGTCGCGGCAGTTTACACTTTCTTCCTATAACCGTGAGCTTTGTGCCTTCGGTTTTCGTGAGTGACAGCAGGGATGTTGAACTCCCAAACCACAGGGGGGTTTGGGAGTTCAAACCCCTCCGAAATTTTTTCTAGGCAGCGCGTACGCGAGACGTACTGTTCCTTTCGGCAAAACTCAGCCCTTCCCATAATTCAAAACTCCCTCCGAAAAACAATGCCGGCTATAGGTCTGAGTGACAGTATGAGAACTTTTGAGCAGAAGCGGAACTCCCACGTTTGTAGTGGTCATTTCAAAAAGAGCCAAAGTTATTCAACCGCCCAATAGCCAAGCTACAAAGCACACCCCACCTCTTCAAAATTTTACACTTCGTGGAACAAAGGCTTGCATCGATAGTTACAAAAATGTGCCAGTGTTAACGTCAGTCTGTGTTTTTTAATGCTTAAGTATCTTTGCCGAGTACCTAAAAAGATCGTGTAATGCCTTGTGAAGAAACCAAAAACGTTGACTAGTTGACTCAATCAGCACGTGTCCTTCACAGACGTATTTACTACTGGCTGGAAGAAGTTCGGATTTAAAGAGGACTGCATGAATTGCAAAAGAAAACAGCCAAATCATCCAGCCCCCCCCCCCCCCCCCCCGTCCAAAGACGACAATGGTTGAACGCGAAGCTTTCTTTGTGCGGAATAGAATGGGGAAGCGTCAATTTAGTCAAAGCCTTTGCGATCAAAAGACCAAACTGCGTGCGGGTAAAATTCAAAGCTCAACTAGGCAAGCAAGCCCAGAAGGCAACCAAGGAAACCCACACGAAAAAGCTTTGCGATACACCATCATCCTCGTTAGACGGATGAGTGTATGATTTTTCAAGCGTAGGTGGCAGCTTGTAAAACTCGACCACAGCATTCAGTTGGGAAACTCTGGAAACGCAAAAGCGATGCCAGAGCGCAGGAGGTGGTGCAGGGGAGAAGCAATGGTCGCAAAATTTTGTATGAAGCGGCGAAAATAGGATGCTAGCCCGAGGAAACTGCGAAGGTCTTGCTCCTGTAGTGGACAAGGAAATTTTCGAACGGAGGAAATTTTCTCTGGGTCAGGTTGGATTCCATTTTCGCGGACGACGTGTCCCTATACTTTTATCGAATTGCTGGCGAAATTGTACTTTCTTGTACTCAGCTGCAGTCCTGCATTTCATAGGCACGTGAGCACTGTAGAAAACCACGGAAAAGAAGCGAGGAAGAAGAAGTGAAGAAGAAGAAGTCACCACATGCACGTTCCTGTTCTAGTCATCATCATGCTTTTCTAGAATAAATATGTGTTCGTCGCAACGTCACCACGGCCTCTGCGATTCCTTCGTCTCAATGGTGGAAATGTTAGGTGAACAAAGATGGCCACTCCCCTCGTTTTCGTACGATGAGGCAGGAGAGGCGGCATTGGTAGTACGGTTGGGGCGCTCGTCTTGAGTTTCAATTTGCTGTACGGTGTCAATGCTAGCGTTGTAGATGTAACATTTCTTGTCTATAAATAATATTTTGTAGCTGAGTTGGAAAGAAAAGGATCCAGGCTGACTTTTAGCAAATTTGATCAGTTTTCTTCTGGCAATACGAGTGGTAACAGAGAAATCCTCATTTACAGCGATGTCCTTAAGTTTGAGTTGACTGCGTAGGGAAAGTACTTCTTTTTTTTTGTTTGAAATTAGTAAACATAGCAATGACGGGGCGAGCTTTGCTTTGTTCGGTGAAAGGGACCCTAACCGTTCTATTGCGTCGGATTGAAAAGAATCCATGACGGAAGATAACACAGGTGTTAGTCTTGCTTCTGTCTGTTCCCATGTTTCTTTAGCGTCTAACAAATAAAGTCTGTACTGTTTGAATTGTATGACTAATCCCCTTAAATTGTATGACGAATCCCGTTTGAATTTGTATGACGAATCCCGTATGACTAATCCCGTCGAGTAGTGAATTGTATCCTTCGCGGCAATCTTTTATGTATGAGTGCTGTCAGCTGCCGGGCACTGCCCCACAAGCGTACTGTGGCTTTGGCAGGCCCGCATGTGTATTTTGTACTTGGTTATAATAAGCATTATTATTATTATTATTATTGTTGTTGTTGTTATTATTACTATTATCTGTAGCGCTCCTATCTCGATTCTGTAGAGAGTAGTGCGAATTCTCAGCCTGAAACATTTTGGAGATACATCCGGTCCCGTAAGAACAACTCACATGATCTTATCAATCTTGTAGATTCCTCTGGGGAAGAAGTTCATAATGTCGCCAACCACTTTGCTCAGCACTTCAGTGCCACATGCGGCCAGCGTGACGTCTCTGAAATGAACATATTGTTAAATCGCGTACAAGGCTCCAGCTTAGTGCTTTTGGACGAGCAGTTGGTTTTGGAGAGCCTAAAGCGCATGAAACCGTCATTGTCGTGTGGAGCTGACGGAATACCTCCAGCTATTCTCAAAACATACGGCAGCATTTTTGTACCTGTTTTGACGGTGATATTTAACCAGTGTCTAAAAACAAACGTGTTCCCTCTCGCGTGGAAAATTTCTCGAGTCCGTCCTATTTTCAAGTCAGGCTCCAAATCGGATGCAACAAACTACAGAGCAGTTTCTCTCCTTTGTGCTTGTTCCAAGCTGTTTGAGACAGCGCTGTACAAATTACTGTCAAGTTCTGTACAGACTTTTCTTGTAAGTAAACAGCACGGCTTTATATCAGGAAGGTCGACAACAACTAATCTCTCCTGCTTTATGGAGCAGGCCTCGGCAGCCATTTCTGAGAGGGGCCTGCTCGACGTTGTCTACTGTGATCTGAGCAACGCATTTGACGTTGTCTGCCACACGCTGTTACTTAAAAAGCTTTTACAGGTAGGAATTGATACACCACTCGTGGCATTGTTGGGTAGTTATCTAGATAACCGGTTCAGTTTCGTTAGCGTTAACGGGCAGACGTCTGCTCTGTACAGATCAACAAGCGGTGTGCCTCAAGGCTCCGTGTTGGGGCCTCTCTTGTTCTCCATTTTTGTTAATGATGTGTCAGCCGCAATTAAGATGTCTTCTTTCCTTCTTTACGCTGACGACATTAAAATATTCAGACGGATTGAGTCCATTAATGACTGCATTGCCCTGGAGCAAGATATATCCTCATTTTCCAAGTGGTGCTCAGACAATAGATTAAATCTTAACCCTACAAAAACAAAGGTCATGTCTTATAGCAGGAAAACGAACCGCACTTTATTTTGCTACAGTATTAACGGCGGTTACTTGTCTAGAGTTGAAGAGATCAGAGACCTCGGCGTGCTTTTCGACAGTGCCTTAACTTTCTCACCTCATGTCACTCAACTTACTAGGCGGGCGCTACGCTCTCTTGGGGCTGTATGCAGGTTTTCTCGAGAATTCCGGTTTCCTTCTTCATTCCTAAAACTATTCAGAACGCTTTGTATTCCGCAACTAGAATATGCTTCTGTCGTTTGGAATGGAACCTGTAGTTCCAACTGTCAACGTATAGAGCGTGTACAAACCAACTTTTCATCAATATTTAGGCATCGTTTTCCTTCGGAGCCTATCCTTATAACTGTTTCTCTAAGTTCCCGGCGGACCCACTCAGACCTTCTTTTCATGTACAAATTGCTTCATGGTATTATTTTATGCCCGGAACTACTTGAATCAATCAGTTTTCGCGTTCCACAAAAAGCTACAAGGCTCGCCCACCCTTTTAAAGCAGCTGGAGCTCTCAGCACACGTTCTCCTCTTCAAAGGATGCAGCATCTGCATAATGTTCACTCCGAGAAGCTCGATATCTTTCAGCGTCCTCTTCGGGAGTTTTTGGCCGGGTTGTCAGCTCTGACACACTAGGTTCATCTTGGCAGTGCTCTTTTTCTTCACTTATCGTCCTGACGTGTGCATTGACTTCACCGAGCTTGTTCTTGTTCCTGGTTATTCGTGTATTGTGCTGATACTGCGACTGTAATTATCGTAGAATTTTTCTTTTTCTGCCGTTTTTATCATTAAAAGTTGCCATATTCACTTCATGCGTCCATTTGAAACTGAAAATGTACGCTTCCCGAATCTTGTAAAAACTTTCTTCTTTTCACTCACCCTTCCGTATAGTTACGCTTATTGTAAGATGTCTTCTTGCAACTGACCAGACATTACAGTTTCTATTGATTGTGTAATGTTGCCTAAAATTACACTATGGTATTTTTATTCTTCTTTGAAGTTGTAGTTTCTTCTTATTTTTTGCTCACTCACTGTTCTTTTGCCAGCTGTTGATGCATTTCATTGCTGTCTTATACCTTGTCTGTGCGCCAGCACGACTTGATTGTGTAAAGTCGGTTGGATTGCACTATTTTATTTCTAATCTTCTTTGCCGTTTTTGTAGGTCTTTCTTTCTCTCTTTTTTTTTGCTCACTGAGTGTTTATTAGCACATTGTTGATGTACTACAGTGCTGCATTTTCCCCTCTGAGTGATCCAGCACGAAGGCCTCCGCTGTTCCTGGGCACTATAATAAACATTGATTGATTGATTGATTGATTGATTGATTGATTGATTGATTGATTACTCTGACTGTGAAATACCTCTGGATTCTTTATGACACTGACATGACCTGGAACTCTCACATGGCTTCGCTGTGTGCGCGACTGCGAAGTGTGGCATGTTTCATTTATCGCATTAGAGCACTTGTACCCTTAACGGTAAAAAAAAAATCATTACACATGCGCTAGCTTACTCCCAAATACGATATGGAATACGCAACTACTTTAATTGCTCTAATTTCTGGAAATCAAAAATAGACGGTTTGTTGAAAAATATCCTTTACAGCATTGCCTATAGGATTGACATGCCTTCTGATATCAGTTTGTTCAGGGCGCTCGGTCTTCCTACCTTTGACACTTTATTTCTTTGCACGATCGCCCCTCGACACTTTTGGAACAAGAATTTTGTTCTTCCACATTCTAAGCAAATTTATTTGATTAATCCTCCCCGTTTTGTTCTTCCAAGGGTACGAACACGGTATGGTGAAAGTTGTAGAGCCTATTATGTGCCTAAAATTTCAATCAACTTCCACAGTGAGTTTTAGATGAAGAAACACTGCTTGGAATTAAACGAGCGCTTATGGATCTTCAAAGCTAAACAGTCCTATAATTTGTGTCAAATGACTGTAACCAATTAAAAAATGCATGTTTGAAGAAATTTTGTACTGCCTCTCTTGCAGGGTATTGCCCTTGTTGTTTTAAGGATTATGTCCTGATGCTGTATAGAATATCAATCGTCTGC
The DNA here is from genome assembly GCF_048455015.1 of Haemaphysalis longicornis. NCBI lineage: Eukaryota > Metazoa > Arthropoda > Arachnida > Ixodida > Ixodidae > Haemaphysalis > Haemaphysalis longicornis. The sequence goes on from NW_027526245.1 coordinate 18,230,213, forward strand.
TGTATGTCGTTGTTTTTATAGAGCCGTTTTATTTGACAATTTCTGTGCTGTGCCACGGACTACTTGAAGAGTCTGTTTTGCTCGAAACCCCCTTTTTTTGCATGCCTACAATGAGGCACTGATCTTTTTTTCTTCTGGTGGTTGTATTTTTGAGTGTGGCCTAGGGTGGTCTTGTACAGAGAATGTACTTTAAGACAGTATGTTATGCATTATTTGATTCAGTGCTGGCACTGATTTTCGCCCCAGCTGCCGAGTGTTGCCATACAAGCCCTTGTGAGGCTTCGGCAGGCTCGGCATTATAAAATGTATTTATTTGAATGGAAATAACGTGTTATTATTATTATTGTTATTATTATTTTACTGGGCGCCATCTTGTGCTCAAGATGGCGCCCAGTACGGATGTCTGTGTGCTGTGCTCCGCTGTTTTCTATGGCAGACAGGAGTTTTTTCGTTGCACGTCGTGCAAAAAACGTGCGCACTCTAAATGTATTCAGCTGCCCGACATGGAGCTGCAAGCTTTGAAGACTGGTGAGCGGCCCTTTCTGTGCAATTTCTGTGCGTCCTCGGCGACTGAGGCTGCGGATAGTCCTAGCGACGAGTCCGTGCAAGGAAGCCAGCGCATTTCCCTGTGCACGGCCGCTGGATGAAAGTGCGCTCTCATCCAACGGCCGTGCCCTGTGTTCGGAACAACTGGAAGGCGCTCCCCGACCCGGCGACCTTGGCGGAGACGCAGCCGAACTCCGCGCAATGCTATTCAACACCCTCCAGGGACTTTCTTTTTTGACTGACGAGGTCGCCAATTTGAGAGGACAACGACCGCCTGGGCAGGGAAAACGCACGTGCTTTCGCCCAGCAGGCAGGCATAATTGCTTCGCTGCGGGAGGAAGCTCGCAGCCTTCGAGGGGAGCGGCTACCACGGGCCCGTCCCTTCCCTTCCAAACGGCCTCCCCTCCGCCTCCCCTCCGCCGGCCGCCTGCCGCCTGTATGCCCTCCGACACCTGAGCTTGATGAGGCGCCGCCGACACCAACCCCGCAGCGTGGGCTCCATGCATCGTTCGCCGCTACTGTGGCGAAAACAGACGGAACACCTTCAACGCCGGAGCAGCTGACCCCGGCCCCGTCAGCGTATTCGGGTTTCGGCGATGCATCACCCACGAAAGGGAGAAAAGGAGGAGTGCGAGAGAGAAAGGCAAAGGGTTGCGGGGCTGTTCTGCCGGTGTACACACTCCCCGCTCTTGGCCCGGCCATAGAGATGGCCCGGCGGCCGGCCGGCAGTGAATACCGAAGCGTGTGCCCTTTTCACGCACTTGCGCAAACCGGCAAGTGTTTCAATTGCGCGTTGGATTTCGCCTTCTGGGACGGCTGCGCTGTGATTCAACCACACTACTAGATCTGGATATTTTAACGAAGTTAAAAGTGCTTCAACTGTGCCTGTGTTGGATTTCGCGTCCCCTTGTGATGCCCGCCGATGTGCATTTCGAAGTGCTTCAACCGGGTCGTTTAAGTTTTACGCAGCAACAGTGTTCTAGGTAATATTACCTAAATACTTTGTCATCCGTGCTGTTTTGCAATCGCAGTGTAGCGTTCGCAAATCGTCGCGTGAACGGTTGCTACGCAAGCGTGCATCCACAGTTCACCCTGTGATCGGCCGCCGCTGTGAAAGTCGTCAACCTTTATTATGAATGAATTCCTGGAGTGTGACAAATAGAAACTTAGCCTAATGCCCCATAAAGTTGGACCTAAGTCACGCTGGGAATACGCGGTAAGTATAATCACTTGTCGCCCACCTTGAAGATGTTGGTACTCAGATTTTGTGACGATTGCTTTCAACCTTGTCACTAAGGTTGCACTTTGTGCCCTGCTTTCTTTTTATGCGATGGCACAAACAACCGGGTTGCTCGTTTTGTTTTTTTCTTTATCGTATCTAGCGCTCCTCCCAGACGAAACTGAAGTTTTGCCCAGGCAGAATTAAAACTGTCAAATACTCCTGCTCTGATCTTCGCCTCTTAGATTTAGACACGCAGGACTACCTTTGCACCAGCTCCTCTTCGAGATCGTGTGTCCACGGGTCTTTTTCTTTTTTGCTTGCACGCCCCAATGGTGCTAGAACCAACATTTATTTGCGAGTTGGACTATGAAGCCTCCACTGAGGATGACTTACGTTTGCCCACACACACTGACCAAAACAAGCTACAAGGGGCTTTGGTATCCAGTATTCTTACGCTGGAGCATGCTTCAAGGCATGTGATCACAAAAGCAATTAAGTTTACAACAAATACAGGTTTTTCAAATTGACTGAAAAACTGAAACATAACATTAAGCCTTATAAATCTTTACCTAGTATGTTCGTGCTAGTTCCGCATCAATTGCTAAAAAAAAAACCTTCAACACATACTAATGAACTGATCATGAAAATGAATAGTAAATCTGTCTGCTGAAAACAATTTTTTAATAAAACTACAGGTTTGAATATAGATTACATGTTGCAATGTATGGGCATATGAAACAGCAGAAACCAAGTCCCAAAGCTTGAAAATTCTTTATTAAGTGCGTTATAACCTCAAATATACATAGAACATTTTACGTGCCCATCACGGTTTAGGCCAGGAACATCTTGGCTCAAAACTTTCCACAATTTCTCAGTCAGCACCTGCAACACCAAAAGAAACAAACACTTCCTTTTGCAACCACACCGCAAACGCCAAGTGAATCTAAATTCAAAATTGATGGTGTATTTTGTCCCATATATGGCTACATTAATATGTACACAAAAGTTATTTTAGCCTGCTTTTGAACTATACTAACTGCTTACGTGACACCAGAGAGCCTTTGCTGATGCAGTCTTGTGTCCAAAACCTGCGTCAGTCCCTTCCAATAAACGGTATTTTTGACTTTTTTTGAGAGTTTGTACAAGGCCAAATAATAGCTTACACTAGTAGGATTTAAGTTCTGAGCTAGACTGCTTTGATCTCTAAACTCGTTAACAAACTGCACTGCCTTTCCCAATAGCTAAGCAGGTGCTTACAGTGTATCTGACTGAACAACTGGGTCGGTTGATCAGTCAGGAGTTATATGAGGGGGCATTAGGCTGAGCCCAGCTCATCGCACCACTGCTGCAAAAACAAAGTTGAAAAAGATCCTATTTTGGGGATTGAAGGTGCCGAGGCCACTCTTGGGCTATGAAGCGTGATACAGTGCTACGTTCCACGTTAATCCTGACATTTGGGTATCTTAACTCGCACTGAAATCTCAACACACGGGCATTTTCGATTTTTTTTTGCCTTCACTAAAAAAGGAAAAAAAAGGAAAAAAAGTCCTTGGGCTAAGCTGCACAATGGTTTAAGAACTATGGCTGCTGCTCAGGCACAAGTTGGAGCCATTACTTCACTAGGCACAAATCCTCAACAGTTGAAAACTGATTTCAGCGCAAAGCGGCAAAACAGCACTTTCTTAAAGACAAGAGAAGTGGGAAAGACCTTATAACAACACTCGCTAAAGAATGTCCTCTTTGAATAAACACAGTGTCACTTTGTAAATCGTCAATGCCTGGATAGCATATCCTTCATGCACAAGTATACTTAGTTGCTCCTTTAGACCAATAACGATGGCCAGAAGAAGTCAGGCTGCTGCCTCGCACGCCTTGTACTTGCTGCTTCGCCTTAATATTACCATAAGTTAGGAGCCAAGTATCTGCAATACCCATCTGTTTGACGCTTTGAACGTGCCATGTAGGTGTTGTCGTGCAGTAATCCTCATTGGACGACGATAACGAATGCAAATTGAATGACTCACGAGCGAAAAATGACGTTAGCAAAGTTGATGAGTTCGCGACTCTGCACCGCTTTACCATTGAGCCAAGCCAATGCTGTGGACTTGTTTGTAAACAACCTGTTTTTCTCCGCGCCACGTAACATCATTGATAATGGTTGCGGACTGAAGTAGCGTAGAAAACCGGGATAGTTGGTGCACATTAATCTCCGCAGCGCACAAATAACGGGACAAAAAGGAGGATAACACTAGACAACCACTGAACCAGAACTGAATTTTTATTGAAGAGGCAAATATAAAGCCATCGAAGGCACAAAACAAAGATAATAACATGACACATGAACCCACTATAAGCAACTGTACAGACGAACGCTCTCGGGTACTGCTCTCTTTATGATACGCCAATTCTGCATCTAAAAGTGCTAAAGACGAGCGCTAACACATGAGTCAGCCATTTTTCGAATTTTATGTGCTTCCACTCTACTTCCCTCACCTTTTGTTCATTGTGCGAGAACAGTGCCGTTGTATTATGAAGGAAAAGCGTACGACCACAATCTTTGCAATGGGCGGGAAGAGGGCCAGAAGGCACTCCCTTAAAAGTGAACTGGCCAACATCAAAGCGACCACAATTGAAAGGAATGCAATAAACCACATTTACCTACAAGGAACAAACCGTTTCTCAGGTTTTACACCACAGCTGTTTGCTCGGCCCTTATCACTAATATTCTTTTCGATGGCGGGACAGATGCAGTTGAACTTAATTTTGGCTGAAAACACCACATTGATGTTATATCTGATCCCCACTTCTTTCAAACGGTGAGATACATCGTGCAGGTACGAGATTAGAACTATCTTTTCCTTCACAACATCACAAGCAGGAGACAAGTTTTCTTCACCAAATCCGACAACTGAAGACAGGCCGACCCAATGACTCCGTCACCGTAGCCAGCATTTTTGGGTCTAGCTAACTGTTCACCAAAACTCGACTCAATTAGGTGAAAACAATGATGATGATGATGATGGTTGGGTTTTTTATGGCGCGAGGCCGCCTAAGGGCAAAGAGCGCCAGAGGGAAGTTTATTTAATGAAGTGGTTACAAAAAAAAAAAAAAGTCAACCGAACATAATAAAATCAGTTACAGATAATGGTGATGGCTGGTGTATAGGGCCAGATTTCATTATGCGTGATAGGAAATGAGGTTTAAAAACTTAACGTCTGACAAATACTCAAACACACGTTTACCAGAAACAATGGCTTCGTCACCTAGAAACTGCGATGGATGTAGTGGGATATGTTGTCTGTAGAGTTCTCTGAAGTGTTTGTATCGTGTTGTGTGAAGTGCCTTGCATGTGAGTAGTATGTGCACTACGGATAGGGCCTCTCCGTACCTGCTGCACTGGGGTCTAGAAGATCCCGTCAGCAGATAGGAGTGCGTTGCATGGGTGTGCCCTATCCGTAATCTGGCCAAGGCGACTTCAGAGTATCTATTGCGTGTGTCGGTGGTGTATGGTCCCAATTGAGGTTTTATTACGTGTAACTTGTTGTCTGTTTGTTCACTCCAGTGTGTTTGCCATGTTTTGCGAAGTTGTTGTCTGATGTGTGGTTTCACGTCGGTGTAGGGTACTGTGGTTATGTCTACTGTATTCGAGAGTGTAGCAGCAGCAGCCATTCGGTCCGCTGCTTCGTTCCCGGCAATACCACAGTGGCCAGGGACCCAGCAAAGAACCAGTTCAAATTTGCGTACATACACAGACATAATACCCTTGACAATCAGATTGACAACGTGGTTTTTCGAAGGCACTGCTGACGACAGTGCCCGCACAACACTGAGGGAATCTGTATAGATAATGGATTGTGGGATGTGGTTTTGAAGTATATGATTGACAACAAGAAGTACACCGTAAGCCTCTGCCGTAAAGATACTAGTATGACCATTCAGAGTTCGAGTGACACTAAGGCCGGGGCCATGCGCCGCGCAGGACACAGAGGTGGCAGTTCTAGAAGCGTCCGTATAAAATTCAGAGTACTCATACTTCTGCTGCAAATACAAGAAATGCTGCAGAATTGCACATGTGGGAGCTCGCTTTTTATCTAGATGTGTAAAAGATGTGTCGCATGATACAGGGCGGAGATGCCATGGTGCTATAAAATCCGTCAGAGAACTTTGGATTGTATCTAAAAAGGAGACAGCAAGCTCTGACGCCTCCTCTCTAACTCTGTAAGAGAAGGGCGCAGAGATCGATGGTCGATTTAAAAGGAGTTCAGTCATGGACGTATCATGAAAAACTGATTTAAAAGGATGGTGAGGCATGGATGAACTTTTAAAAGCATAAAGGAGATCTGTGTAAGCTCGCTGAACTTGTAGGTTCCATTTGTTGCACTCCACATAGAGGCTTTCGACCGGGCTAGTGCGGAAGGCGCCACACGCCAGGCGGAGCCCGAGATGGAGCACTGGGTCCAGCATTTTGAGAGATGTTTTACTTGCTGACCCATAAACAACGCTACCATAGTCCAATCGTGAACCTATCAAGCTGGTAAAAACACGTAAGAGAAGTTGTTTGTCAGCACCAAAAGAGATGTGCGACAGAACCTTCAGGATATTCATTGTTTTTAAGCATTTATGTTTTAGTTGTTTCATGTGTGGGATGAATGTCAGCTTTTCGTCAAAGATAATACCCAAGAACTTGTGTTCCTTTTTTACAGGAATAGAGACACCGTGGAGTTGAATGTCTGGATCCGGCCGGATACCACGTCTCTTGGAAAACAAAATACAAGTGCACTTCCCGGGATTAAATTTAAAACCATTGCCATCTGCCCAGCCAGCTAGCTTGTTAACACCAAGCTGGACCTGGCGCTGACAGACAGACAGGTTACAGGATTTAAAGGAGAGTTGAATGTCGTCTACATAGACTGAACAGGAAATCGACGGTGGCAGCGCCTTCCTAAGGGAATTCATTTTCACAATAAAAAGGGTGCAACTTAAAACTCCACCTTGTGGCACTCCATTTTCCTGCACATGAACCCTAGACAGTGCAGTTCCAACTCGCACACGAAAGGTTCTTTGAGACAAGTAGCTGGCAAGTGTGTTTATCATGTTACCTGACATGCCGAAGGACTTGAGGTCGCTTAGGATGCCATACCGCCACGCGGTATCGTACGCTTTTTCCAGATCAAAGAATACCGTCATACAATATTGTTTGTGGAGGAAAGCATCCTTTATATAGGACTCGAGCACGACGAGTTGGTCGTTCGTGGACCGCCCCGCCCTGAAGCCTGCCTGGCAGCCCTCGAGAAGACCATTGTACTCAAGAAAGTACACGAGTCTCCTATTTATCATCTTCTCGAGGAGCTTGCACAGGCAGCTTGTGAGGGCGATGGGCCGATAGCTAGCAGGAGAGGAAGGGTCCTTTCCTTCCTTCAGGAAAGCCACTACTATGGCCTCCCTCCAAAAGCGAGGAATGTGCCCCGAAAGCCATATGTTGTTGTATAGATGTAGGAGTGTTTCAAGAGTGTCTGGGTGTAGGTGTTGTATCATGGTGTATGTGATTTTGTCTGCACCTGGAGCTGAAGGCTTACATGTGCTCAGAGCAACCTTCAGCTCATGAATAGAAAAAGGAGAATTGTAAGAAGTGTGCGACTTGTCGTTATCACGCAGGGACTTCTTTTCTACAGATGTCTTGTGTTTCATGAAAGTGTTTGTGTATTGTGCTGAACTGGACACGTGTTCGAAGTGTTGTGCAAGTGTGTTAGCCTGGTCTTCCAGTGTGTCCCCTGTTGTACTAACCAGGGGCAGGCTGTGTGTCTGTTGTCCTTTTAGTTTTCGTATTCGTGTCCAGACTTTGTGTGTGTCAGTGTATGAGTTGATGGAAGTGAGGAAGTTGCGCCAACTCTCCCTTTTTGCCTCACGACGCACTCGCTTCCCCAAAGCCTTTGCCCGTTTAAAAGAAATTAGGTTATCTGACGTGGGGTACCGGCGAAGGACACCCCACGCCTTGTTCTGGGCCTCTCGCGCCCGCCTGCAGTCCTCGTTCCACCAGGGCCTCTTTGGGTTGCGGGACGCACTGGAGGCCTGGGGCATGGACTTTTCGGCGGCGTCGACTATGTGCGCCGTGACGAGTTGGGCTGCTTCCTCCACGTGTAGGTGTTTTATGGTTGTGTGGTGTAGTTTAGATGTTTCTGTGAATGTACTCCAGTTTGCTTTTGATTCATTAAACCTGTTATGGGCAGATGGACTGCATGGGCCTTTACCTCTGTATGTTAGGGATGTGGGGAAGTGGTCACTACCATATGGGTCCGTGCCCACGCCCCACTCAAGACATGGAAAGAGAATTGCAGAACCAATAGCCAAGTCGAGATGTGAGTACGTATTATGTCCTAAGTTATGGTAGGTAGGCTGTTTTTTGTTGAAAAGGCATGCTCCTGAAGATGTAAGAAATTTCTCTATCAGGCGACCTCGGGCATCCGTTCTGGAGGAGCCCCAAAGAGAGTTGTGCGCATTAAGGTCGCCTGTTAGGATGTATGGTTCGGGCAGCTGGTCGACCAGCGCCTCGAAATCGGAGCTCGAAAGTGCATGATCAGGAGGAATGTAAATGGAGCACACCGTTACCAACCTATTAAATATTATTGTTCGAATTGCTACAGCCTCGAGGACAGTGTTCAGAGTGACAGGGTGGCAGGCTAAGGATTTCCGGGCGACAATTGCCACACCTCCTGAAGAGTGTGTGCAGCCAACCCTGTCCTTTCTGAATACCATGTACCTATTTAAGAAATTTGTCTGTTTGGAATTGAGGTGAGTCTCTTGGAGACACATGAGACTTGGCTGATTGGCATGCAGGATATCATACACATCATCAAGATTTTTAAGGAGGCCTCTGCAGTTCCATTGAATGATGTTTTCTGTTCCCATTATTTAGGTTTAAGAATGAATGGAGTGTGTGTATGTGTTCATGTGTCGTCTTTCGGGGCTGTTACTCTGGGGTTAGGCTTTTTAGGCCTGTCTGTAGGCTTGGAAGTCGGTGGCCGCTCCTTGCGCTGCGTTGCAGGCAGGAACGGCCCGACATCCATCTCGTCGTCGGATGTCCGAGGGGTGCCCGACGGACCGGGCCCCCCGGACTTCGCCCCCCCTCGGGAGCCCTTCGTTTGAGCCGCCACCGCCGAGGGCGTCCGGGGCACCAGAGGTGGCACGGGCGGTGCGGTGACGGTGGGAGCCGGTGCGGGGCCCGTGGTGTCCATCACCTCGGTACCCTCCAACGGACTGGAGGACGGGGAGACAGAGGCGGGAGCGGCACCGGTCCCGACAGAAGTGGTTTGCACCACAACCGCTGCTGCCTCAGCAAGCGGCGTGGTGCCGGGTTGGGCTGCGTGAGGCAACCCAGCGGGGGGCGGGGGCGGGACCAGGTCAGACTCGCTGAACTGGGTCCCTGTGGAAACCAGACGCCGCTCCGCCCCCCGGCGAGCCGCGTCTGCGTACCTCCCCAGAGGGAAAGAGGCGAACCTCCTTCGCGCCTCTGGGAAGGTGATGTTCTCCGTGACCTTGATGTTAATTATCTTTTTTTCCATTTGGAATTTTTCACACTTGCGGGAGTACGCTGCATGCGGCCCCCCGCAGTTTACACAAGTGAGAGTTTCGGATGGGCAGTTCTCGCTCGGATGGTCGTGCGCCGCGCATTTTGCACACGTCGTTCGGCCACGGCAAGAGTTCGTACCGTGCCCGAACCTCTGGCACTTAAAACAGCGCCGCGGGTTCGGGATGTAGGGACGGATGGAGCAACGGATAAAACCTGCGTTTATGTATTGTGGAAGAACTGCGCGGTCGAAAGTCAGGATAATGTGTTTGGTCGGAATCTCCCTGTCGTCTCTGCGGATAGTGATGCGTCTCACGGCAGTGACGCCCTGATCCTTCAAGCCGGCAAGGAGATCCGCATCCGTTTCGTTCAGGAGGTCTGTCTCGGATATCACACCCTGCGAGCTGTTGAGGCTCCGATGGGGTGTGACCCGGATGTCGAGATCAGCCAGTCTAGTCTGAGCAAGAAGCTTTGCAGACTGCTGCTTGTCATTTATTTCAATTAGGAGTTCACCAGACTTTTGTTTTTTGCACTTATACGATTTTCCTACTATGGCTTCAAGATACTTGGCAATCAAGAAGACTGACTGAGATGCAAGAGGGTGGGTTGGATTGATGGATTCCATGACAAGAAATCGAGAAAAATTATCTGGTTCAGGAAATGTCAAAGATGGCAATGAAGGAAAAGATACTTCGGTGCGGCCCCTTTTCAGGGACCGATCACGTTTGGGGGGGAGGGGGTTTAGAGAATGCCATACATCATAGTATAGAAGCAGGGGACGGGGGTTCTTTCTTCTCAAACCTTACCCTGATAGCCTGAGAGGTCCCGGAGCTCCCTGCCTGGTAAACAGACAGGGAGCCCATCCGCCGGAGCTTGACCTGGGCTCCGACGGCCACCGTTCGTGGTTTCTAACCCCCCACCTATAAACACATCGCCACGGTTGGATCCAGCTTATGTTTGGGGGCTCGGGGTCCGCGGTATCGCCAGTACCGTCACCAGGATTGCTCAAGGTGCCCCGTGCGGGGGTAGGTGAAAACAAGACTGAAAACAAAACAAGATGGCTGACCTGAGGCAGTTGACAACAATCCCATATTTTACAATCCTAGAACGTGCTGATAAAGGCTTCAGTAAAGGCTTCTTCGATCGCGGGCTATGGAGCCAACATACATGATTCTGCTCAAATTTTAACAACAGGTGCAAAAACTGGATTGTTCTTTCTTTTAGCGCCTTGGACGTAAAGGTCAGCCGAAATGCGTGACGTTTGAATGCTTTTAAAATGTCTACCATTTTCCTTGTAGAGTCATAGTTTCCGCAAAATACTAGGTAATCGTCAACATACCTGAAAGTTTTATTTGCCAAACCCTCCAAGTCACGTTCCAATACACGGTCAACATGAGCCAAGAAAATGTCACCAACATGGTGAGGAACTTTAGAACGTCTCCAGATTCCAGAACTCTGCACATAGACACTGTCACGTATAAACGCAGAAGCTCCAAAAAGGATTCCACGGAAATCCCGCAACTTTACATAAACTTAACCTCGCCGTTGTAGACGGTGATACATTCTTTCACAGAGACCAAAACTTGTTCATGCGGAAGGGAGTAGAAAAGGTTTTCAGCGTCAATTCTGAAAGCAGAGCACCAGCCTGGATTACTGTGCGCACAGGGGATTTCGCTTGCAATGCTGTGCCCTTTTTGCCATGAATGCTAGCACCCCTCCAGATTTACCTCCTGCAGTGCACGCGTCCCATCAAGCACCATCAATCAAGGCAGTGGCTGCTTCAGACCTCCCACCGGATCATACCGCCGATCTCCCTTGTCTTCTGGATTCCTGCGAGGACTTCTTCGACTTAGACAACCATCCACCAACCCCAACTTCTGCAGTCCGCCATCATATCAACACCAACGATGCTTCACTAGTGTACAGGTGGCCCTATTGCATATCACTTGCTGAACGACTCGTCATCCAAAAGGTAAAAAAAAATGCTCAGCAAGGAAACAGTCGAACCATCTTCCAGTCTGTGGGTGTCTCCAGTCGTGTTGGTCAGAGAAAAAGATGGGACGTAGTGCGTCTAGATGGATTATCGACAGCTAGACAAGGTCACAAAGAAAGATGTTTACCCACTGTCGTGCATTGATGATGCTCTTGATTGTTTCTATGGGACCAGATATTTCTAATTCATAGACCTGCGTTCTGGCTACTGGCATATCACCGTCAATGAACAGGACCGTGAAAAGACTGCTTTCATGACTCATGATGGGCTTTGTGAATTCAAAGTCATGCCATTTGGTTTCTGTAACACCCCTGCCACAATTGAGAGAATGATTGACTCCTTTTTGCTTGGCTTCAAATGGTCAACTTGCTTGTGCTATTATGGATGATGTCAGTCTTCGCACCAACATTTGACGCCCACCTGGACCACCTCGCCGACATACCTCCTTGCAGATTTCCGACAGGCCTACAGCTCAATTTCAAGAAATGTAGTTTTGGCTACCGTGAAACTACAACTCCTGGCCACCCCGTTGACGCTTCCAGGGTACGGCCAGGCCAAGAGAAAATTTGCGCCCTCACCAATTTTCCAGTGCCACGCTCGACTCGTGGCATCAGAAGCTTGATAGGTCACTGCTCCTACTTCTGTCATTTTATCAAAAGCTTTGCTAACATTGCTGACCCGCTAACCACCCTGCTCAAAAACAATGTCATCTTTTCTTGGGTACCCAACCTAACGGAAGCCTTTGCCACTCCAATAACACGACTCACATCTTCGCAGATTTTAGGCCACATCGATGCCTCTGCTCCCACCGCGTACCAATGCCAGTGGTCACAGAATCGGGGCTATCCTGGCTCAGCGGCAAGCTGGTTGGCAGCGCATGACTGCGAATGCTGGCCATTTACTGTAAACAGCTGAACATAGTGATTCCGTTATGGAACGCGAAATTCTCGCCCTTGTGTGGGCTGTCGTGAAATTCTGACCGTACCTCTACAGCCGCTCTTTTAAAAAGTCACGACTGATCGTCATGCTCTCTGCTGGCGTTCCACCAAAAAGATCCCATTGGACGGCCAAGCCATCCCATTGGGTCTCTTAGCTCAGCCACGAGCCAGCGCTGCTTGAGATGGAAATATAAGGTATATAATGTATAACCAGTTTACACTTTTATTTAGTTTTAGCATTTCACGCAGCTTACACGACTATTTGTTGTATAGCGCTGGTGCAGTAAGCGTCCCCCAAATTTCCACAATACCTCACGTCTAGCATTTGCATTTCTTGGACACCAAAGTGTTCACAGATGTGTGGTCATTCTGCTGACCGCTGTGCTCGTTCACCCAGTGCAAAAAAGTGCTTCCTGCACCATAGTTTTATGCCATATGGTAAAAGTTTCCGTTGATTTTTGTTTGCTTAGTACAGTGGAACCCCGGTAATACGACTTTCAAGGGGCCGCGAGAAAGCGTCATATGACTAGGGTGTCGTACGACCGTAATGCCGGTAAATACCGGCCTAGTAAATGGTCTCACGCGACAGGCGGGCTAAAAACTTAAACTACTATATTTAGCACTTGTTCACGTTATTTGCGAACCTTTAGCTGAAACCCCAAATTTAAAAAAAACGCAACGCCTATGTTGTGCTCCCTTCCCTTTATGGCGTCCAACTAGCCCGCCAGCCAAGTGCCGCGCGCTACACGATCTAAGGCCGACGTGGTCGAGAAAATTGAGAGAGGAAAAGGCGAGTGTGAAATTGCCAAGGCACGAAAGGCAGAGATGAACAAAAACAGCATTGCCGTACATGGTGGAGACATCCCTTGAACGGTTCCGTGCCAGCGCTGTTCAGTCATAGTGCTGAACACATAGCTGTTTTCGTTTCCCACAAGAACCACCAACGCGAAATAGATAAGTTAATTCAACCTTCACAAGTAAACTGTGTTGCCGCGAAAATTATCGCACGGTCTTGCCACAGTGACTTGCTGCGGCGGCCAGCGTGGGACCCAAAGTGGCGGTGCCAACGGGTACGTGTCTCCCCCCACCCCTCCTGTATAATGCGTCGCCTTTGCGGCGGACGCGTGTGAATTGAGGCACTCTAGCAAAGAAATGAGCGGAGTGACAATGCGGGTTCTGATAAACAGAGAGCGGAGGTATAGGGAGAAAGAGCGTCGTGAAAGGAAGAAACTTGCATCGAGCAGGCGGGGAAAGCGGCTGTTGGGTCATCACCGTGGGTCTGCCTTCTTATGTGTTTCAACGTTTGTCGGCGGCTCAACAGGAGCTTCAAATTTACGGTCCACCTGCCACCTGAACTTCGACTTCTCGCTGTTGGCGCGTTGGCATAGTGTTGCTGTGTGGAGCCGTCGCAGGTTAACTTCCGCTCACGAGTACCCGCCTGCTTGAATTGCGTCTGTTCAGTAAGGGGTCTGGCCCGCCTAAGGACCTTTGCACATCAAGCAGCGTCAAATGGGGGTGAAGAATCAAGAAGGTCAGGACGAGGCGGCGAAGCGGCGATGGGAAAAGCGCCGGTTTCTCCTGCGGGTATGTCGTATGAAGCGCACTGCGTGCTCACGAGCGTCATATCATCGGGGTTTTTAATGCATTGTTTCTACGGGGCGTTTGCCGGGACCTCGGTTGTAAGAAGCGGGTCGTCGTAAGTCAGGGGGATGTATCAGGGATGTATCACTGTACCTTCAATTGGCCTTAGATTCTCCTACTAGCATACCAGTCAGCGAAGCGTCACATGTGCACTTGTGCAGCATTTGCGTGGAGCGACCTGGAATTGGAGCTTGATACAGTGTAAAAACTAACAAGCCAAAAAAAGGCACATTCTTCCATTCAGAAACGTGTCGTAGCTTTTAACTCAACGAACGAATTGCGACGACCCGTTGTTGGCTGGCGGACTACACGCTAGGCTGACTGACTCTGTCAGAATGTCGGCGAGCCGTGCAGTAGCGCAGTCAAGCCAAGTAATTTTTTCCCTAACGTCACACAAAAACTCCACCGAAAATGGGCGAGGATGCAGAGAGGAGGGCAGCATTTTCGAATTGATTTTCCTACTCAATAAATTTGCGTAAACGCACCCAGAGTGGTCGAAACATGGCCTAGGGACTCCAGACTACCATTTGTGCTAGTAATCCCGCAATGTTTACAAATCACTTCAGTGTCCCTTTAAGAGATTAGGCTTTTGCATGGAACCGAGTCACAACAAAGTGCTTGCAGTCCTGTTCACAGCATAGTATTATTTGTTTACATGGTACCCACAGCTTCAGTCAAGAATCCTTAGGCAGAAGTGGACAACAGCAATCTATAGGGTGTATGCACTGGCTACTCGACCGAACGGCGGCGCTACTTGCGCAGCGGCGCCGACTCTTTCGTACAGTTTAAAAGGCACGGACAGCGGAAAGGATAACGCGGCCAGTTTCGCGCTATCTCGATGCCATCACCGCTCAATGATTTCCTTACTTCTTGCGTTGCTTTAAGTGACAGTGACTCAAGTGAGGAAAGCTTCTCCCCCGAAGGCTGTGATGGCAGTTTATGTGGTGGTGCGTGTGAGACGAGCATACCTGCCAGGTTTGCCGGGTTGGCATTAGGGAGATCTGACCGTGGGGGGGGGGGGGGTAGTAGCAGCAACAGAATGGGTAACTTTACGACGCACAATTTTTTAATTTCCTTACAACATAGCAAGAAATGAACTGTTTCTTCGTCCACACTACCAACAAGCTACACCACTTAAATGTTCGTCGTTGCTAACGCCACCCTTTTTTGAAAGTCCTGGAAATAGTACTGCATGCAAGAAAAATACAAAACAGCAGGAACTGAACTGTTCTGTAGTTTTGTCTAAAGTAGAAACAAGCTACACCACTGGAGACGAGCTAAATCTTCATAGCGGCCGTCCAGAACGGCCGTGCTCGTGCGTAAATGAAAGCGGCGGCGGCGGTGCGTTTCTATAAACAGTAAACTAACAATGGGACGAACAGGTTCACCGTCTGCACATGGCCGACTACGCTTTTTAAGCACTTCACTGATAACGATGCCAGTTGGTGTCGGTTTGGATTGTCACATAGTTTCTCACTAACTGGGATTGTCTGGTACAGAGTTACTGGATACATATTGAGTAACTCTGTTCTGGTAGACCTCCGGCGCATTGTGGCCAGACAGGGAAAAATATTAAGCCGAAGACGGGTGCGTTTTCGGGAGATTTTAAGTGCGAATGCACTTCTTAAGCGAGCCTGAATCGTCCGCCGCCGTAGTCCGCATAGCAACAGCTGCGGGTGCGCGCGCTCCTCGTCTTCCCTAGCAACGGGGGGAGATGGGCGCGCGCTGCCTGGCCGCTGACATGGCACATACCCACGTGGGGGATTGGCCAGGAATCGGGCGTGAGAAGGGCTAATGCACCCGCTTAAAGGAGTACTGACACGAAATTTCAAAGCTGAGATCCGCTCTAGCAATCAAGTACAACGACAACACAAATAGGTGTCTGTGAATAAATGCATCTTTCTTTCTTTGTAGTTGTGTGTGTGTGTGTGATCGCTCTTTCGCGAACATTACCGAACCGCGCAAATTCAACTCGTGCATTCGCACTTTCACATTCTTCCCCTCGGGGAAATGCGGGGAATTTTTTGTTTCGGTCGTACAATCATACAAAACCATGAAAATTCTGGAGTCTCCCGGAAAATTTGGGAAACCTGGCAGGTATGGACGAGGCACTGATTTTATCGTGCCTGGAAGGCCTGCTGAACGCTTTTTGAGGACTATGAGAAACGGTGAGGTGCTCTGGAAAGAGTGTTCTGGTGCGTTGAACGCATGACCGTCTGCCACCGGAGTTTCCAATAAAGCTGAGCGATTACACATAGGGTATAAGGAAACGATCGCGATGTACGCATGCAATAAAATTAGCTGCAGCAGCAACGACACAGATTCCTCGTGGGGCGACAAAAATTTCACCGATGATTTTCAAGTGTATTTTTTTTGGTGTAGACGAAGCGGAAATTACTTTAAAACACCGTTAATTCAGATTTCAAGGGACCGGAGAGAATGTTCGAATTTACCGAGTGCCCGAATCACTGGAGTACAGTCATAACTGAAAAATGCTTTCAACATCACCAAGCTCTTATTTTTTTAAAGTCAGTGATTGTCGTTTGCTTCGTGGAGGTGATGCACAAGAAAATCTTCATGTTGCAAAATTTTTGCTAGTTTTTTACGTATGCCTTTAATTTCTACTGCAAATATGAATTACGGGAAGTGCAGCGCGGTGGAATGCGCTGCTGTTTTCCAAACTGAACTCGGTGGGGTGTCCAATTTAACGTTACAAAGAGCGACCAAATCTGTCTGAATTAGTGAGTTTTCAGCCATAGAACAATGCAAACTTTGGGCGGGACCAGGTGCTGCGTGCGAATTCACTGAAATTCCAAATTAAAAGAGGCCGAATAAACGGGATTTTACTATATAAGAAGAAAAAGAATACAGAACACGCTTCAAGTACTTCAAAAAAAAAAAGAAGAAGAAGAAAGAAAGAAAAACCCTGATGCGCTTGCGTTCGTCCCATGGCATGCTCCAGGTCTGCGGTGGAAGCGTGAACAGCGCGGTCCGGAATTTCAAAGTGAAAAACCACGCTGGCTACCCCTTACGACATTCGCAAACCAATGAATAGCGCAAAAAAAAAGAAACCACGACACACACGAACGTTCTTGCCAACACCACGCCGCAAACCACGTTTTGCAACAGGAAACGCGCTGCCCGTGTGGCGGAATGCCACCGTACAAATTGCATTGGCACCGCTGCACAGGCAGCGCGGCCGCATGGTTGAACGCCCAGTGCATACACCCTATACAAAAAAAAGAGAGTTTTCTTGGACAAAAACCAGTTGACAGTGCATGGTTCTGCATCATTTCGTTTCCTCTGGCTTTAGTGTTTGCGCTGTAATACAAGATGAGTTTCATTAATTTTTATTAAACATATAGCCACTTCGTAATCTTAAATTCTGAGCAGACAAAGAGAAATCCTAATGGGCATTTGGTTTAGCCTCAAACGAGTAGTTCACTTGGGGAAAAAAACTGCACTCTCACAAACCACACTTTCATTGCGAGCACTGTTACTGCTCCACATAAATATCAATGTACAACAAATACACGTCAAATGCTTTTGTCTCTACATCCAAAAAGGATAAACAGTGAGCTAAAAATCACAGTATGAAAAACCCCAGCATACCTGTTGTCGTGTGGGAGGCGGCAGGAACGCGTACCAAGATTCGGTCCGGGCCGTTGTTCGGACACCACGAATCATGAGCCGAAAAACATACAAATCGATTTAAAAGTTATGCAATAGACCGCAGTAAAGAGGTGCAACATACACAGTATGTGTTTTATGAAGCTATCCAACAGGCGACTAGAGGAACAAGGGCAAAATATTTACCAACACAAGTGACGCCTTAAACTACAGAATTGTGCTGGGTGGCACAAAAATGTATGACAAAAAATAAAAAACAAAAAAGGGCCAGGACTCCCACAGTGAAATGCAAACTTAACTATTATGAAGGAAGACCTTATACAGTGGTATCTCATTGATACAATTCTACATAATGCGTTTTTCTTTTCATTCCAAGCCAAAATCCCTCAGAAATAATGCATTTTCGTGCATTTGATACGATCATATTTTTGCCAAAAATTGGATAATAAGACTACGACAGTGAACCTTGACCATTTTTAGAAACCTTGCATTTATTCTTCGGTATACTAGCTCAAACGCCATTTCAACAACCCATGACCTGCATGGCAGCACCGGTTCTGCGACGAAAACACTGCTGCCGGGCGTGGGTGCTCTGTTCAATAAGGATGATACGTCAGGCGAGGCACAGTGCCATCTAGTGAAACATATAATCATAGAGTTTCTCAGTTTGATCATAATCGAGGAAGAAGGTTCCAATGCTCTTAGCAGGCGGCAAGTTCCCTCCCCAACTTCTCGCCATGCTCTGTGCTTCCCGCTCCGTTCTTTGTTCCCTTTCTGCGCTGTTCCTGTGTTCGGTGGTGTTGCTTATGAGGCTATTTTTGTTCTTGTTCCATTTGACTAGTCTTGTTCTCCTTAGGCTGCCTTGTTGCTGTGCGGGTGTGCTGCCAGGCTTGTGGCCATGTCGAGGAAACGGAAGGCACTCATTATAAAAAGAAAAAGTGGAAATTGTACAGAAATTGGAAGAAAACCCGAAGAGGAAATGCGTGGATTTGGCACACAAGCTCGGTTTGCCAGTGTCAACGTTCAACACTATTGCCGGTCAGCAAGATGAACTTTAAAAGAATCTGCAAGTTTCCGGCAATGATGCGAAACAACCACAAGGTGCGAAGCATGACCAAATGGAAGACATCCTGCTCACATGGTTGGAGGAAGTTAGAGCGGCAGGATGGAACGCCGATAGGTCAGTCCTACGCGAAAAAGTTGACAACACTGCGCTCTCTTTCGGCATTGAGGACTTCCAAGCGTCTGGTGGCTGGCTTCACCAATTCCAGGCACAACACATGAAGTGTCATACAAAACAGCGTCCACCCAAGCGAAAAATACCAGCAGTTTTTTTTTTACATTTCCGGAGAATTTACTTCCCCACTTCGAAAAGAAAGTGCAGCACAACTTTACCAGCTGTTGCTCAATAAAATACAAATACTAAATACTAAAAAATAAAATTGAGTTGCTGACGGAGAATACATATTTTTATAAGGTCTTTCCAACTTCTCTTGTTTTTAATAAAGTGTTGTTTTGCCGCTTTGCGCTGAAATCAGTTTTCAACTGTTGAGGATTTGTGCCTAGTGAAGTAATGGCTCCAACTCGTGCCTGAGCAGCAGCCACAGTTCCTAAACCATTGTGCAGCTGAGCCCAAGGACTTTTTTTCCTTTTTTTTCGTTTTTTAGTGAAGGCAAAAAAAATCGAAAATGCCCGTGTGTTGAGATTTCAGTGCGAGTTAAGATACCCAAATGTCAGGATTAACGTGAAACGTAGGACTGTGTCACGCTTCATAGCCCAAGAGTGGCCTCGGCACCTTCAATCCCCAAAATAGGATCTTTTTCAACTTTGTTTTTGCAGCAGTGGTGCGATGAGCTGGGCTCAGCCTAGTGTCCCCTCATATAATTCCTGATGGATAAACCGACCCAGCTGTTCTGTCAGATACACTGTAAGCACCTGCTTAGCTATTGGGAAAGGCAGTGCAGTTTGTTAACGAGATCAGAGATCAAAGCAGTCTAGCTCAGAATTTAAATCCTACTAGTGTAAGCCATTATTTGGCCTTGTACAAATTTAAAAAAAAAAGCAAAAAATACCGTTTATTGTGAAGGGACTGATGCAGATTTTGGACACAAGACTGCATCAACAAAGGCTCTCTGGTGTCACGTAAGCAGTTAGAATAGTTCAAAAGCAGGCTAAACTAACTTTTGTGTACATAATAATGTAGCCATATATGAGACAAAATACACTATAAATTTTCAATTTAGATTCACTTGGCGTTTGCGGTGTGGTTGCAAAAGGAAGTGTTTATTTGTTTCTTTTGGTGTTGCAGGTGCTGACTAAGAAATTGTGGAAAGTTTTGAGCCAAGATGTTCCTGGCCTAAACCGTGATGGGCACGTAAAATGTTGTATGTATATTTGAGGTTATAAAGCACTTAATAAAGAATTTTCAAGCTTTAGGACTTGGTTTCTGCTGTTTCATATGCCCATACATTGCAACATGTAATCTATATTCAAACCTGTAGTTTTATTAAAAATTGTTTTCAGCAGACAGATTTACTATTCATTTTCATGATCAGTTCATTAGTATGTGTTGAAGGTTTTTTTTAGCAATTGATGCGGAACTAGCACGAACATACTAGGTAAAGATTTATAAGGCTTAATGTTATGTTTCAGCTTTTCAGTCAATTTGAGAACCTGTATTTGCTGTAAACTTAAGTGCTTTTGTGATCACATGCCTTGAAGCATGCTCCAGCGTAAGAATACTGGATACCAAAGCCCCTTGTAGCTTGTTTTGGTCAGTGTGTGTGGACAAACGTAAGTCATCCTCCGTGGAGGCTTCATAGTCCAACTCGCAAATAAATGTTGGTTCTAGCACCATTGGGGCGTGCAAGCAAAAAAGAAAAAGACCCGTGAACACACGATCGCGAAGAGGAGCTGGTGCTAAGGTAGTCCTGCGTGTCTAAATCTAAGAGGCGAAGATCAGAGCAGGAGTATTTGACAGTTTAATTATGCCTGGGCAAAACTTTAGTTTCGTTTGGGCGGAGCGCTAGATACGATAAAGAAAAAAACAAAACGAGCAACCCGGTTGTTTGTGCCATCGCATAAAAATCAGGGCACAAAGTGCAACCTTCGTGACAAGGTTGAAAGCAATCGTCAGAAAATCTGAGTACGAACATGTTCAAGGTGGGCGACAAGTGATTATTCTTATTGCGTATTCCCAGCGTGACTTAGGCCCTACTTTACGGGGCATTAGGCTAACTTTCTATTTGCCACACTCCAGGAATTCATTCATAATAAAGGTTGACGACTTTCACAGCGGCAGCCGATGACAGGGACGTGGATGCAGGCTTGCGTAGCAACCGTTCACGCGACGATTTGCGAACGCTACACTGCGATTGCAAAACAGCACGGATGACAAAGTATTTAGGTAAGATTACCTAGAACACTGTTGCTGCGTAAAACTTAAACGACCCGGTTGAAGCACTTCGAAATGCACATCGGCGGGCATCACAAGGGGACGCGAAATCCAACACAGGCACAGTTGAAGCACTTTTAACTTCGTTAAAATATCCAGATCTAGGAGTGTGGTTGAATCACAGCGCAGCCGTCCCAGAAGGCGAAATCCAACGCGCAATTGAAATTGAAACACTTGCCGGTTCGCGCAAGTGCGTGAAAAGGGCACACGTTTTGGTATTCACTGCCGGCCGGCCGCCGGGCCATCTCTATGGCCGGGCCAAGAGCGGGGAGTGTGTACACCGGCAGAACAGCCCCGCAACTCTTCGCCTTTCCCTCTCACCCTCCTCATTTTCTCCCTTTCGTGGGTGATGCATCGCCGAACCCGAATACGCGCCCCGGAACCTCTGCGGTGTCCCCCGATGACAATTGCGACGACTCGGCCCTGACAAACAAAGGGAGCGGGCGTTCGGCGTGTGTGGGTGCGTCTGATTCATGTCGAATCTCCGTGGTCCAGCGTTCGCAGCGTCCAAGGCACATCTTTGTGTCAAAACTGCCCCCTTCCACCACCTCAGCACAACTGACGGATCACCTGTCGACAGGGGACGTCGTACCGCTGGCTTGCCAGCGGCTGAAAACTAAGTACACCTCGTACTCCTCGTTCTGTGTGACTGTCGACGAGGTCTCCTTGCATCGTCTGGATGATCCTTTCTTGTGGCCAAAGGGCTGTCTTTACAAACCCTTCCGTGGCAAGCTGCATGCCGATATGTTGTGTCCCACCGATGCTCAAAATGACGGCTAAAAGATGCGAAAAGGTGGACATCTATTATCAGAATTCGCGCGGCCTTCGCCCCAAAGCGACTGAATTCTTTTCAAACGCGATTTCTTCAAATTTTCCGATTAATGTTATTTCTGAAACGTGGATTTCTTATTATTTCCCAAAAAATTATTTCCCAAATTATTTTCCGATTATTTCCCAAAAAATTACTATGTTTTCCGTAAAGAGAGGGTCTTTTCTGGGGTGAAACAAAAGGGAGGGCGGGTGTTAGTTGCGGTCGATAGCGCTTTTCAATCTTTGCGGCGTCACGAACTTGAGGGCGACAACGAGTCTGTTTGGCTGGACATTCGTCTGACTGGTGGTAAGAAGCTTTTACTAGGGGCGTTTTACATGGCACCTGATGTTCCTATATCGTCGTTTAAAAAGCTCCTTATATCTGTGAAGAAGTTTGCTTATCACACCCGAATCACCAGCATATCATTCTGGGCGACTTCAATACACCGGGTGTACAATGGGGACATCTTACCCATCAACACTACAATTATTACGTACAGCAAAAATCCAGCATGCTTTTAGACTTCGTACACTTCACATCCTTGGTGCAACTTAATAATTAAAAAAAACAGCTCTGAAAGTATCCTAGATCTTTGCTTTTCAGACATTCAAAACACGCGAGTATCGTTGTCTGACATCTGCTTTGTCAAACCCGACAAGCACCATCCTCCTTTCCTAGTTTCTGCTCTCGTCTCGATTCAGCGTTGCCGTGATACACTGAAGAATAATGAATTCGCTCCCTACTGTTATGCCCGTGGTGATTACATTGCCTTGTATAACTTTTTTTTTCGTTCGATTGGTTGGAAACTCAAGAACTCGCTGATTGCGATGCGCAGGTCGAGCGGTTCACTGAAATAGACAAAAGCGGCATGAATCAGTTTATACCCAAGTGCAAACCGTGCCGTTGAAAACACCCCTTTTGGTTCTCTAATGAACTTCGTACCACCCTTAAGTTAAAAGACCACTGCCATAGAAAATATAAGAAAACCGGGCTCTATGAATGGAAAGAGGACTTCCGCTCTTACCGTAAAACGTGCAAAAGTCTTTGTGAGCGGGACCAGCGCTCTTATCTCGATTCTGTGGAAAGTAGCGTTAATTCCCAGCCTGCAACATTCTGGAAATATATTCGATCCCGTAACAATAACTCATATGAGCAAATCCGTCTTGTTGATTCCTCTGGGGAAGAAGTTTGTGATGTTGCCAACCATTTTGCGCAGCAATTTAGTACTACATATGGCCAGCGGGATGACAGTGAAATAAACTTAATGTTAAATAATGTACAGGGTTCTAGCTTAGTACAACTGGACGAGCAATTGGTGCTTCAGAGTTTAAAGCGCATGAAACCCTGATGGAATACCTCCCGCTATTTTAAAAACATTCAGCAGCATTTTTGTTCCTGTTTTAACTGTGATATTCAATCACTGTCTAAAAACAAACACATTTTCTGGTAAGTGGAAAATTTCTCGAGTGCGCCCCATCTTCAAATGAGGCACCAACACTGATGCAAAAAACTATAGAGCAGTTTCTCTCCTTTGTGCTGCCTCCAAGCTTTTTAAGGCAGCGCTGCACAAGGTATTGTCAAGTTCTGTACAGCAGTTTCTTACAAGTAAACAGCATGGTTTTATGCCAGGAAGGTCGACAACAACAAATCTCGCCTGCTTCATGGAGCAGGCCTCCGCTGCACTTTCCGAGTGAGGCCAGTTGGACGTTGTCTACTGTGACCTGAGCAAAGCATTTGATGTTGTCTGCCACGCGTTGTTACTTGATAAGCTTTCGCAGTCGGGAATTGATACACCCCTCGTGGCATTGCTGGGCTAGCTATCTAAGCAATTGCTTCAGTTTCGTTAGCGTTAATGGGCAGACGTCTTCTATGTATAGATCAACAAGCGGTGTGCCCCAAGGCTCCGTGTTGGGCCCTCTTTTGTTCTCCATTTTTGTGAATGATGTGTCAGTCGCAATTAAAAAGTCTTCTTTTCTTCTCTATGCTGACGACATCAAAATATTCAGACGGATAAAGTCCATCGATGACTGTGATGCCCTGCAGCAAGATATAATCTCCTTTGCTAACTGGTGCTCAGATAACAGACTAAATCTTAATCCGGCGAAAACAAAGGTTATGTCTTATACCCGAAAAACGAACCCCATTTTCTTTCGCTACAGTATTGATGACGGTTTTCGGTCTAGAGTCGACGAGATCAAGGACCTCGGACTGCTCGTCGACAGCGCCTTAACTTTCTCGCCTCATGTCACTCAACTGACTCGGCGGGCGCTCCGCTTGCTTGGTGCTGTATGCAGGTTTTCACGAGACTTTCAGTCTCCTCATTCATTCCTAAAACTTTTTATGGCACTTTGTATTCCCCAACTTGAATATGCCTCTGTCATTTGGAATGGAACCTGCATATCTAATTGTCAACGTGTAGAGCGTGTACAGGCCAAATTTTGATCAATATTTATGCATCGTTTTCCCTTTGAGCCTCTCCCGATAACTGTCTCTAAGTTACCGGCGAACCCGCTCAGACCTTCTTTTCTTATACAAATTGCTTCATGGTACAATTTCATGCCCGGAACTGCTTGCAACAATCGGTTTTCGTGTTCCGAAAAAAAAAAAACAACAAGGCTTAACCACCCTTTCCACACAGTTGCACAACTTAGCAGATGTTCTCCTCTTGATAGACTGCAGCGCCTATATAACCTTCAATCCGCGGAACCTGATATTTTTTGCCGTCCCCTTGGGGGGTTTTTGGCCGGGCTGTTAGCCGTGGCGCGCTAACTTCATTTCGACAGTACTCGTGTTTTTCAGTTATTTTCTTAAGTGTGTGTTGTTTTCACAGAGTTTGTTCTCCTTTGTTCGTATATGTTGTTGGTGCTGCGGGCGTTATCGTTGTATTTAATATGACACACTTCTGTAGTCAACTCTTCATACATATTTATCAGTGGCCCGGGCAGGGCACAGTAACAAATTTCTCTATAACTTATCACTTTTTGTTAATAGTTACAAATAGTTCCTGTACTTTGTTTTATACATTTTTGTGTAATTGATGCTCCATCCGATTGCTATTGTCATTGTACGATGTGTTTTTGCAATGTACCATAAAATTTACAGTGTCTGTTAGTCGTGTAATGTAGTTTGGATACCACTTTCAACTTTATTCTCTGTAGTATTCCAGTTTATTGTTTTTCACTCACCCACCTTCTTTCCTGGCTGTTTTTCTGTCAGCCCCTGATGTAATGTAATGCGGCCTTTTTTTTTTCTTGTTTTGCTGCCCTCTCAGTGCGCTTCGGAGGCTTCGGCTTCGGTTGTTCGGCTTCGGTTGACGAAGGCTTCGGCTGTTCCTGGGCACTTTAATAAAAGGTGATTGATTGATTGATTGTTTGATTATTATTATTATTATTATTATTATTATTAAGAGACCTCGGCGTGCTTTTCGACAGTGCCTTAACTTTCTCACCTCATGTCACTCAACTTACTAGGCGGGCGCTACGCTCTCTTGGGGCTGTATGCAGGTTTTCTCGAGAATTCCGGTTTCCTCCTTCATTCCTAAAACTATTCAGAACGCTTTGTATTCCGCAACTAGAATATGCTTCTGTCGTTTGGAATGGAACCTGTAGTTCCAACTGTCAACGTATAGAGCGTGTACAAACCAAATTTTCATCAATATTTAGGCATCGTTTTCCTTCGGAGCCTATCCCTATAACTGTTTCTCTAAGTTCCCGGCGGACCCACTCAGACCTTCTTTTCATGTACAAATTGCTTCATGGTATTATTTTATGGCCGGAACTACTTGAATCAATCAGTTTTCGCGTTCCACAAAAAGCTACAAGGCTCGCCCACCCTTTTAAAGCAGCTGGAGCTCTCAGCACGCGTTCTCCTCTTCAAAGGATGCAGCATCTGCATAATGTTCACTCCGAGAAGCTCGATATCTTTCAGCGTCGTCTTCGGGAGTTTTTGGCCGGGTTGTCAGCTCTGACACACTAGGTTCATCTTGGCAGTGCTCTTTTTCTTCACTTATCGTCCTGACGTGTGCATTGACTTCACCGAGCTTGTTCTTGTTCCTGGTTATTCGTGTATTGTGCTGATACTGCGACTGTAATTATCGTAGAATTTTTCTTTTTCTGCCGTTTTTATCATTAAAAGTTGCCATATTCACTTCATGCGTCCATTTGAAACTGAAAATGTACGCTTCCAGAATCTTGTAAAAACTTTCTTCTTTTCACTCACCCTTCCGTATAGTTACGCTTATTGTAAGATGTCTTCTTGCAATTGACCAGACATTACAGTTTTATTGATTGTGTAATGTTGCCTAAAATTACACTATGGCATTTTTACTCTTCTGTGAAGTTGTAGTTTCTTCTTATTTTTTGCTCACTCACTGTGGCATTACACAGCAAAATTACACTATGGCATTTTTACTCTTCTGTGAAGTTGTAGTTTCTTCTTATTTTTTGCTCACTCACTGTTCTTTTACCAGCTGTTGATGCATTTCATTGCTGTCTTATACCTTTTCTGTGCGCCAGCACGACTTGATCGTGTAAAGTCGGTTGGATTGCACTATTTTATTTCTAATCTTCTTTGCCGTTTTTTGTAGGTCTTTCTTTCTTTTCTTTTTTTTGCTCACTGAGTGTTTATTAGCAAATTGTTGATGTATTACAGTGCTGCATTTTCCCCTCTGAGTGCTCCAGCACGAAGGGCTCCGCTGTTCCTGGGCACTATAATAAACATTGATTGATTGATTGATTGATTGATTATTATTATTATTATTATTATTATTATTATTATTATTATTATTATTATTATTATTATTATTATAACTGTCTCTTTAAGTTACCGGCGAACCCGCTCAGAGCTTCTTTTCTTATACAAACTACTTCATGGTACGATTTCATGCCCAGAACTGCTTGCAGCACTCGGTTTTCGTGTTCCGGAAAAAGCAACAAGGCTTAACCACCCTTTTCACACATTTGCACAACTTAGCAGATGTTCTCCTCTTGGTAGGCTGCAACGCCTATATAACCTTCACTCCGGGGAACTCGATATTTTTTGCCATCCCCTTGGGGGGTTTTTGGCCGGGCTGTTAGCCGTGGCGCGCTAACTTCATTTCGACAATAGTCGTGTTCTTCAGCTATTTTCCTCATGTGTGTGTTGTTTTCACAGAGTTTGTTCTCATTTGTTCGTATATGTTGTTGGTGCTGCGGACGTTATCGTTGTATTTAATATGACACACTTCTGTAGTCAACTCTTCATACATATTTTTAAGTGTCCCGAGCAGGGCACAGTAACAAATGTTTCTATAACTTATCAATTTCTGTGAACAGTTACAAATATTTTCTGTACTTTGTTTTATACATTTTTGTGTAATTGATGCTTCATCCTATTGCCATGTTTACTGCACGATGTGTTTTTGCAATGTATCATAATTTGCAGTCTCGGTTAGTCGTGTAATGTAATTGGGATACCACTTTTGACTGTATTATCTGTAGTATTCAAGTTTTTTGTTCTTCACTCAGCCACCTTTTTCCTGGCTGTTTTTGTGTCAGTCGCTGATGTATTTCAAGGCGGCCTTTTTTTTCCCTCACAGTGCGCCAGCACGAAGGCTTCGGCTGTTCCTGGGCACTTAATAAAGGTTGATTGATTGATTGATTATTATTAGTATTATTATTATATTATTATTATACAGAGCAAAATTGTTATTGACGATGCTGAAAGGTAATTCCATGCAAATTTGTCACCATAGTTCATGTTAAAACCTTCATACAACTTTTATACAATCAATTTTCCGTGTTTAAATCAAGAACTCCTAATTTGGACTATTCAGCATAAGGTTTGAACAAATGCACTTCAGCTAATCACTTCGTCAAATGTAAATAAAAATTGCAGCCACAGAGCATTTTTTCTGCTTATGTAGATAAGAAGAAAAAAGCGGCCCCAAATAGTATCAATTCCAGCATGAAGAGGTGTCTGCTGGATAGATGGAATGTGGAAACAGTTGGCTTTTAAACTGTTTCTGGAGAATGTAACGAGGCAAAAAAGCACCTCATTATTCCACCCCACTGTAGTGCTAACACCGAAAACAACAAACAGAAATGACCGACAATTCAACAAAATTCAGCAGGAGAGCATGCTCATGCAAGGGGCACATTTCTCGGGCAGATTTGACATGGCGGTACTGCTACTAAGATTTCATAAGCATAATTGATTGATTGTAGGGTTTAACGCGCCGACGCAACACAGGCGATTAGGCGCGCCGTAGTGGAGGGCTCCGGATTAATTTTGACCACCTGGGGATCTTTAACGTGCGCCGAAATCTCGTACACGCGGGCGTTTTTGCTTTTCGCTCCCATCAGAAAAGTGGCTGCCGCGGCCGGGAATCGAACCCGCAACCTCGTGCTCAGCAGCGCAACGCCTTAGCCACTGAGCCACGTGGCGGGTATTTCATTAGCATACATTTATATTCACCGACTTTTCTTTAAAGTATAAGTTAAAGCCCCGTGGGTATTATTTTGTTAAAATGTGTAAGCCATATTTAAATTCCCAGTGGAGTACAGATGAACGACGCTATAACGAACGCTAATATAGCGAGTTATCAGCTGTGGCGAACTAAATACGAACTTTGGTTGGTCAAGCTTCAATTCAGTGGCACATTCTTTTTATAACAAAACTGAAACATTAGGCCGCGTGCTATATCGGCTGTAATGACGCGATATTTCGCTAACACGGGGCTCAAAACTCGGAAGCTAGCATATAAAAGCAGAATAAAAAAAAATTAAGATACATTATTTTGAAGAAACTTGGAAAAACTCCCGACGTCCAAAACAGCACAAGTAGAAAACGCCCTTTTATGCTTGGACACTGTGAAAAACTTCATCCTAATCCGAGCTGCGAAAAGCCACCAGATAAAGACCGCATCCTTCAAATAAATAAGAACGCAAACCTGTTTTGCCAAACAAGCGCTGCTGTTGTTCTTTCACGTTCTCATGTTCCGGTCAATTACCCAGCGAACACATTAAAACGTTTACTTTCGCTGCCCGATGGAGTGATAAAAAAATTCACAGCATATCCACGGGGTGAATGATGATGAGTGGGCGAAGCTCCTGAGGGGAAATCATCGGTAAAACCGTGACTCTTCAGTGAAAGTTCGCCCACTACATCTGTGTCCGAACGTAACGTCTAGAAAGTCTCGCTTAAACCGCGCGTCGGCACCTTGGGGCTGAGCTCGCCTGATGCGTTTTGCAGACGCCTCACGAGCTCTCACTGCATCGGGGTCTGCCTGCCGATACGCGCGCTTTCTCGCCGCTTCCCGTTCTCTGACGTTTTGGAGATCCTCTTCGCGCCGCAGCCGTGCCGCTTCGCGTACGGCAGGGTCCTCGCGCCGTTGCCGTGACGCTTGGGCCTCTCGTTCTCGAACGCTGGGATCTTGGCGGCGTCGTCGCGCAGCCAGACGACACGCTTCGGCCTCCCGCTCTCGTACGGCAGGATCTTGGCAACGGCGTCGCGCAGCTTCACGGAGCGCTTCTGCCTCGCGGGCTCGCACATCTGCAGCCTTATCCATCGGGCGACTCCGAGCGCGCGCCAACAGCGAACGGATTTTATTACAACGCTCCCCGCCATCTAGTAAACAATCCAAGAACTAAACCAGAGGTAGCGACGCCATCTAGTAAACAATCCAAGCGCATCTTTTCATCATATACAAGTACCACCATCTAGTAAACAATCCAAGAACTAAACTAGAGGTAGCCACGCCATCTAGTAAACAATCCAAGAACTAAACTAGAGGTGGCTACATACATACGTCGAGGATGGACAGACCCACGCCCTAAGGAGCTTCGCCCCTAAAAATGCGTTATCTTCCGTGACATAACTAATGCAACAGGCAGCCGCGCGATAAAGCGGTTTCAGGGAGTGCGCCCACTAAGCGCACAAACTGCGAGGGCGCGTCAGCCTCCAAACAAAGCCCTGTGCATGCATTGACCGGCACGCGCTCCCTTGTTTACTGACATAAAGCATTCGACTGTACCTGCGCCGAACTAGTGGCCCGCACTAAGTTTTTGAAAAATAGATGCAGGAAAAGGTGGTAAAACAGAGAAACACTGAGTGTCCAGGTTAACAGCTCTGAAGAAAACTGAGCGCTACCACCCTTACAACTTTTGGAAACGCATTAGCTGCAAACTCAACACGTATGTAAGCGCACGACAAATTACCGAGAAGAAGCCTATACGTTAATACGATTTTCTTCGGCGTAAAAGGGGACGGAGAGGGTGAGCTGTGAAACAGCACTTCTATTAAAACTACTAGGGTTGCCGCGGCAACTTCAACAGAATTCGGAAGCGTAAAGCATCGAGTGATAGAACGCATCAGACGGGCCACCCAGGTTAAGCGAGTCTTGAACTAAACGCCGGTTCCACTGGTTCTAGCGTGTTTATACCGATCGCGGCTCGGACATCAGTTGTTTGGGTACACTTGTTGTACCCGCGAGAGCGAAGGCCAGTGGCTTGATCTGTATGCGCGGCTGCATGTATAGTTTTCGTATATGCGAAGTGAAGTTCGAATACATAGAAGAAATATTACCTCCAATGAGCAAAGCCTTCGGTGCTTGACATACAAAAGTGCGGCTTGGAAGCCAGATACACGTGCACGTGTATCCTCTTGAAATGAAAGCGCAATTCTATACTAAAATGAGAAAAAAAAGCTTACCCTGGAATTCTCGGTGACAGTGAGGCTTTCTCGCGGCACCGCGTGTATCCATGCATGCCTCAGTCTTTCTTCCCTCGGGAACTTGAACACGTGTACCTTCGCGTCCGTGGTGTAGTCGCCGCGGCATCGTCGTACACAGCACTTGCGCGGCACCTCAACGTACTTTCTTAGACATTGCCAAAATTTGCAGACGCGGAGACACTAACAGAAACACGCAAAAAAACGAGCGACTCAACGGCGAAGAGACGCACGTGGAAAAAGACACTCCGGGGAATGCCGAATGTGCAGGACAGTAGGGGCACCCTGCCAGTGTTGCGGAGTTGCCATTCCGTAATTGTAATCACTCCGGAATCATTCCGCCTTTTCTAGTTGTCGGAATGGAATTGGAATGGAATGAGGACAACGCTTGTAGGAATGGAATAGGAATGGAATGAAGTGCCTCCTGACCGGAATGGAATGGTGATTATTAGACGACGGCGTGACCATCGCTGGCGCCTTCCCTCTACTTAATTAGTTTGTGGCGATAACTGAGTTGGTATATCTTAAAGGGAGCACTGGCGACGAAAACGAGAACGCATACCCTGCATTTTGAGTAACCAAATCGGCGCAACCTGCGGAAGCACGTGTTAAAGTGAACTTCTAGCTGCGCAAGCGCGTCCGGCCTGTGGCGACGTTAGGTAAGCTCTTCGTGCTATAGCAGGCCTATTGAGACATAGCTTTCCATGTATAAACTGTTCGTGGCGCCGATGGCATACCGGCGTCTCAGTGGCAGGCGCCGTGTGTCCAGGGCAGCAGGCGGGTAGAGAAGCAGGGGTTGGGGAGGACGAACGGCGCGCATCCGAAGTCGCGGTGTTTCTCACCGCAAGCTGTTGCTGCGAAATGTTGGAGCTACCACTATAAAGCGTTCGTGCATGAAACATGAAACAACGAGTCTGCTTGGCGTTATCCTCCTACCGTCCGTGCCCGGCGCGCAATGAATAGCTTTGTAGCTTGTAAGCCAACCTGGTAGGCATCTCCCGGGAATACGGCGGCAACCTGTGGGCCCTCTGTCAGTCTGTTGAGTGGGGCCCCGGGGCCACAGCAAATCAAAACCTAGGCAGCAAAAAGAAAATTGTGGCTGAGGGCCGTCTGTGCCCGGCACCTGCCATAGGCGTAAGAAGCGACGTTCGGATGTGTTACTGAGCTTTCTACCTCCACGCTTTGCTACGGTAGTGGGCAGCTGTTATATACGATTACATCAGATATTAAATACTACAATTCAGTAGACACAGCTTCCACGGGTCGTTCTTCGTTCGACCCGCCAACGCCGAGGGCGGCGGGGGCGCCAGAGGTGGCACAGGCGGTGCGGTGGTGGTGGGAGCCAATGCGGGGCCACCGGTGCCTATCCCCTCGGTACCCTCGAGCGCACTGGAGAACGGGTAGGGAGGGGCGGGAATAGCACCAGTCCCAACGGAAGCGGTTGGCACCGCAAGCGCTGCTGCCTCAGCAAGCGTTGTGGCGATGAGCTGGGCTGCCTGAGACAACCCAGGGGGGGGGGGGGAGGGGTGAGCAGGGACAAGTCCGACTCGCGGTACTGGGTCCCTGCCGAAACCATACGCTGCTCCCCCCCCCCCAGTGATGTGCGTCGGCGTACCTCCACAGGGGTAAAGAGAAACGCCGACGCAGGTACGACGCAGGTACGCAGGTACTCTTTCGCGCCTCTGGGGAGAAAATGTTATCTGTCACTTTTATGTTGATCACTTTCTTTTCGAGTTGAAATTTCTAGCATTTTCTGGAGTAAGCCGCGT
The DNA here is from genome assembly GCF_048455015.1 of Haemaphysalis longicornis. Lineage (NCBI taxonomy): Eukaryota > Metazoa > Arthropoda > Arachnida > Ixodida > Ixodidae > Haemaphysalis > Haemaphysalis longicornis. The sequence continues at coordinate 18,262,487 of NW_027526245.1, forward strand.
GTGAGCCTCCACAGGTAGCACAAGTGAGGGTAGCAGGGTCACAATTGTCTGTGCGGTGGTCCTGTGCGGCGCATTTGGCACAGGCTGTTTTGCCGCAGAAGCAGTTTGTACCATGCTCGAACCGCTGGCACTTAAAGCAACGCGGACGGTTTGAGATGTAGGGACGGATGGAGCACTGGATAAATCCGCCATTGATATGTTGTGGCAGTGCCGAGCGCTCAAAGTTCAGGATGATTTCAGGAGGATTTCTTTATCGACTCAGCGGATATTGATGCTCCGCACGACTGTGACGCCCTGATTCTTTAACCCCTCTAGTAGGTCTGCATCTCTTTCATTCCGGAGATCTGGCTCAGAGATGACACCCTGGGAGCTGTCGAGCTTCTGGTGGAGTGTGACCCTGATGTCCAGATCACCCATTCGTGTCTGAGCAAGAAGCTTCATTGCCTGCTGCTTGTTGTTTACCTGGACAAGGACCTCACCAGTCCTTTGTTTTTTAGCTTTGTAAGATTTTCCAATTATGCCTTCAAGATATTTAGCAATCAAGAAAACTGATGTGGCTGCAATAGAATGGGCTGTATCACGAGATTCCATAAGAATAAATCGAGAGTAGTTTTCCCTTTCAGGAAAGGTTAAGGATGGTAATGGGGAAAAGGTACTCCGGTGCGGCCCGTTTTCAGGGACCGATCACGTTTGGAGGGCGGTTTTGAATTTTATATACACCATAGAAAAGGGCAGGGGACGGGGGTACTTTCTTCGTCAGCCGTACCCTGATATCTGAAGAGGTCCCGGAGCTCCCTGCCTGGTGAACAGACAGGGAGCCCATCCGCCGGAGCTTGACCTGGGCTCCGACGGTCACCGTTTGAGGTTTATACCCTTCACCTTAAAAACACATCGCCACGGTTGGTTCCAGCTTATGTTGGGGGCTCGGGGTCCGTGGTGTCGCCAATACCGTCACCAAGATTACTGAAGATTACCCTGGCGGGGAATGGTGCCTTAATTGCAGTAAGACATGAACACAAGCTTTTAAGTATAGTCCTTGACAAAAAGTTCACATTCATTGACACATATAAAAAAACTGAAACATAAATGCTTAAAGGCTATGACTACCCCGCACGGGGCACCTTGAGCAATATCGGTGACGGTGTTGGCGACACCGCAGACCCCGAGCCCCCATACATAAGTTGTGATCAAGCGTGACGATATGTTTTAAGGTGAAGGGTAGGAAGCTCAAACGGTGGCCGTCGGAGCCCAGGTCAAGCTCCGGCGGATCGGCTGCCTGTCTGTTTACCAGGCCGTGAGCTCCGGGACCTCTTCAGCTATCAGGGTAAGGCTGACGAAGAAAGTACCCCCGTCTCCCTGCTTTTATACTATGCCCTATGGTATTTACACCCCCCCCCCCTAAACGTGATCGGTCCCTGAAAAGGGGCAGCACCGAAGTATCTTTTCCCCCATTGCCATCTTTAACATTTCCTGAACCAGATAATTTTTCTCGATTTCTTATAAGGGAATCGCTCAATCCAACCCAACCTCTTGCATCGCAGTCAGTGTATTTGATTGCAAAATATCTTGAAGGCATAATTGGAACATCTTACAGGGCTAAAAAAGAAACGACTGGTGAGGTTCTTGCCGAGGAAAACGACAAGCTGCAGGCCACACAGCTTCTAGCTGAAACTCGACTGGCTGATCTGGACATCAGGGTCACACCCCACCGGAGCCTCAACAGCTCCCAGGGTGTGATCTCTGAGGCAGATATGTTGAACGAAACGAATGCGGATCTTCTTGCGGGAATGAAGGATGAGGGCGTCACAGCCGTGAGGCGGATCACTATCCGGAGAGACGACAAGGATATTCCCACCAAGCACATAATCTTGAACTTCAACCACTCCACACTCCCGCAACATATAAATGCCTGTTAAATCCCGAACCCACGGCGATGTTTTAATTGCCAGCGGTTCGGGCATGGTACGAACTCTTGCCTTGGCCGAACAACGTGTGGAAAATGCGCGGCACAGGATCATCCTACGGACAACTGTCCATCCAACACCTTCTCTTGCGTGAACTGCCAGGGGCCGGAGGCGGCATACTCCCGCAAGTGCGTAAAAGTTCATTTGGAAAAAAAGATATTCAACATCAAGGTCACTGAGAACATCACCTTCCCAGAGGCGGGGAAGAGGTTCGCCTTTTTCCCCCTGGGTAGGTACACCGACGCAGCTCGCCGGGGGCGGGGTGGCTTCTGGTTTTCACAGGGACCCAGTTCAGCGAGACTGACGTGGTCAGTCTCCTGCCCCCCGCTGGGTTGCTTCAGGCAACAGAACCCGCCACCACGCTGCTTGCTGAGGCAGCAGCGGTTGTGGTGCCAACCGTCTCTGTTGGGACCGATGCCGCTCCGGCCACTGCCTCCCAGTCCTCCAGTACGTTGGAGGGTGCGGAGGGGATGGACACCGTGGGCCCCGTATCGGCTCCCACCGCCACCGCACTGCCCGCGCCCCCGCTGGCGCTCCGGGCGCCCTCGGCGGTGGCGCCTCAAACGAGCAGTGCCCGAAGGGGGTCGAAGTCCAGGGGGCTCGGCCCGTCGGGCACCCCTCTGGCATCTGATGAGGAGATGGATGTCGGGCCGTTCCTGCCTCTAATGCAGCGGAACGTGCGACTTCCGACGTCCAAGCTAGAGAAAGGCCCAAAGATCCCAATCCCAGAGTAACAGCCCCGAAAGACGACACATGAACACACACACAACACTCCAGTCATTCTTAAATGTAAATAATGGGAACAGAAAACATCATCCAATGGAACTGCAGAGGCCTCCTTAAATAATTCTTAAATGTAAATAATGGCAACAGAAAACATCATCCAATGGAACTGCAGAGGCCTCCATAAAAAATCTTGACGATGTGTATGAGATGCTTCATGCCGGTCAGCCAAGTATTATGTGTCTCCAAGAAACTCACCTCAATTCCAAACAGACAAATTTCTTAATAGGTACATGGTATCCAGAAAGGACAGGGTTGGCTGCACCCACGCTTCGGGCGGTGTGGCCATTGTCGCCCAGAAATCATTAGCGTGCCACCCTCTCTCTTTAAACACTGTCCTTGAGGCTGTAGCGATCCGTACGATAATAGTTATTAAGTTGATAACGGTATGCTCCATTTAAAGCTCTCCTAAGTTTGCACTTCTGAGCTCCGATTTCGAGGCACTGGTTGACCAGCTGCCCGAACCATACATCCTAACAGGTGACGTTAATGCGCACAACTCACTTTGCGGCTCTTGCAGAACGGATGCCGAGGTCACCTGATATAGAAATTCCTAACATCTTCGGGAGCATGCCTTTTCAAGAAAAAACTGCCCACATACCATAACTTAGGCTACAATACATACTCACATTTTGACTTGGCTATTGGCTCCGCGGTTCTCTTTCTATGTCTTCAGTGGGGCAGTGACCATTTCCCCACTTTATTAACATATATAGGTACAGGCCCAAGCAGTCCACCTTCCCATAAAATGTTTATTGAATGAAAAGCAAACTGGAGCACATTCACAGAAACATCTAAACTACACCACACATCCATAAAACACCTACACGTGGAGGAAGCCGCCCAACTCATCACGGCGCACATCCTCGACGCCGCCGAAAAGTCCATTCTCCAATCCTACAGTGCGTCCCGCAACCCAAAGAGGCCCTGGTGGAACGAGGACTGTAGGCGGGTTCGAGAGGCCCAGAACAAGGCGTGGGGTGTCTTTCGCCCGTACCCCACGTCAGATAATCTCTTTTCCTTTAAACGGACAAATGCTTTTGGGAAGCGTGTCCGTCGTGAGGCGAAAAGGGAGAGTTGGCGCGCCTTCTTCACTTCCATCCACTCATGCAAAGACACAAAGAAGGTATGGACACAAATACGCAAACTTAATGTACAAGAGAAACACAGCCTGCCCTTTGTCAGCACAACAGGGGACACACTCGAAGACCAGGTAACGCACTCGCACAACACTTCCAACACGTGCCCAGTTCTGCACACTACACAAACACTTTCATAAAACACAAAACACCTGCGGAAAAGAAGTCCCTGCGTGACAACAACAAGTCGCACACTTCCTACAATTCTCCTTTTCCAATTCATGAGCTGAAGGCCGCTTTGTCCACATGTAAGCCTTCAGCTCCAGGTGCAGACAAAATCACATACACCATGATACAACACCTACACCCAGACACTCTTGAAACACTCCTACATCTATACAACAACATATGGCTTTCGGGGCACATTCCAAACTCTTGGAGGGAGGCCATAGTAGTGGCGCTCCTGTTGAATGGGAAGGACCCTTCTTCTCCCGCCAGTTATCGTCCCACCGCCCTGACAAGCTGCCTGTGTAAGCTCGTCGAGAAGATGATAAACGCGATACTCGTGTGCTTACTTGCGTACAACGGTCTTCTCGAGGGCGGCCAGGCAGGCTTCAGGGCGGAGAGATCTACAAATGACCATCTGGGCGCCCTTGAATCATACATCTAGGACGCTTTCATTCACAAACAGTTTCGCGCAACGGTGTTTTTTGACCTTTAGAAGGCCTATGACACTGCTTGGCGTTTCGGTATCCTCAGTGACCTGAAGTCTTTCGGTGTTTCGGGTGGTATGCTCAACACTCTTGCTAGTAATTTGTCCGAAAGAACGTTTCGCGTGTGAGATGGTAATGCACTGTCAAGAATTCATGTGCAAGAAAACTGCGTGCCAAAAGGTGGAGTTCTAAGCTGTACTCTTTTTGTAATAGAAATGAACTCTCTTGGAAAGGCATTGCCACCTACCAGTTCTTACTTAATGTACTGAGACGACGTACAGATATCTTTTAAAGCTTGTAATATGTCAATCTGTGAACTTCAGGTCAAGCTTGGTGTTAAAAACTTGCCAGCTGGGCAGATAAGAATGGTTTTAAACTCAATCCAGAAAAAAGTTCTTGTGTTGTGTTCTCCTGGAAGCGCTGGATCCATCCAGACCCAGATATTACTCTTAATGGCGTTTCAATTCCTGTTAAAAAGGAGCACAAGTTTTTAGGCATAATATTGGATATCAAGCTAACATTTGTTACAAACTTGAAACATCTTAAGCAAAAATGCCTAAAAACTATGAATATTCACAAATTTCTGAATATTTCACCAATAATATGGTGCAGACAAGCAACTCCTTCTGCGTGTCTATAGCGCCCTGGGGGGATACCGCTTGGACTACGGCAGTGTCGTATATGGGTGCGCATCAGAAACGGCACTAAAAATACTGGACCCGGTACTGCGTTTAGGGCTAGGTCTCGCATGTCGTGCTTTTCGCACTAGCCCTGCCCAAAGTCTGTATGTAGAATGCTATAAATGATGCCTAGATCACCAGAGGGTGCACATTGACATTTTATGCGCCTCAAAAATCATGTCTATGACAAATCATCCTTTTACTCCGACCATTATGTATACGTCCCTGTATATTTCCCAATATGTATACATCCCTGAATAAAAAAAACTGAAATTGAATTAATGATGCGTCCTCACCGCAACTTTTTTTAAATCGTCGATCAATCTCCATGCCGTCTCCTCTAAGGGGCGAGAAGAAGCTTCTGAGCTAGAAGTCTCGTTTTCAGGCATCCACAAGACACCAATCATTGATTACATTCCACCATGGCATCTTTGCCCTGTGTCATGTGACCTGTCTTATGCAATTTAACAAGAACAGTTCACCAAGGATTGCGTTTCTGCAGCATTTCTTGTTTGTGCAGCATAAATACCACTGTGAAAGTTTTAGTGACGAGTCCAAGACTGCAACTGCTGTGGTTTGTGCTGCGCATTGGCCAAACTTTCACGTCAGTAAAACAATGAACCTTTGTTGCAGTATATTCACAGCTGAAGCATACGGTGTTTTAATGGTACTGAATCACATAGTCCAACATCAAATCTTAAAATCCACCGTGTACTCGGACTCACTTAGCGTTTGTGGAAATTGTGGCTGCCCGCGATCCCGACTCGGTGCGCGGCAGCGCTCGGGGGGCCGCGTGGCTTGCGCGAGATTGCGCAACAAGACGGCAAGAATAGAGGGGTTCACTTGCGCGTCGCGAGATGTCGCCACCGGCGCACGTGGGAGCGGGGAGCTCGGAGTCGCTTCTGCGGGGAGGCGGCTCAGCCGCGGCTGCGGAAAGCGGAGACTTCGGCTGCGGCGTTCGGCGGCGGCGGACGGCGTGCGTGCGGCGGCAGTGCGACCCGGCGGCTTCCCCTTCGAGCCTGGACCGACATCGTCCACTGGTAGCGGCGGAGTCGAAGGACTCCGGCCGCTCGAGCAACGCGGGACCCGTCGATGACCGAGAAGACGGGGCCAGCTAAGGGAGGTTTTGGAATAAACCCCCCTTGGAGGTTGGCATCGGTTGCCTTTGTCTCTTGCCTGCCTCTCACGCCGGCGCCGTCTACACGGCAGCCGCGTGCGGAGGATCATCGGAGTATGACCCACACCACAATTTGGCGCCCCAACGTGGGGCCTCGACTGCAAATGCGGTTGAGGCGCATACAGGCAAGATGGCAAGCAACTCAACGAGCGGAGCGACGGGAGGAGGCTGGAGGCACGTAGGCCTACTGTCAACATGGCGGCGGGTCGGCGCCCCCGCCACGCCGTGCCCGCGCACACGCGCCGGCGGCATCGATGAATTGACCGCCCAAGCACCGAATGGTGTGGCGGACTCTGCCTACAAGGATGCAGCAGTTGGGAGTACGCAAATGCGCACCATAAAGCCTTGACTACAGCACTTCGACTTGGCCGATGCGACGTTGACAAAGAGCGAGGAGGACGTTGAAGGTCAGTCTTTTTCTTTTGCTACGGGTGGTGCGAAGGGAGACGAAACCGTCTCCACGCTAGTGGGTGCTTGCGTCTCGTTGCCGGAAAGGTGGAGAAGGTACCGCCCGAGATTGCAGTCAGGCAGTAAGAGCTTCGTGTGGCTCGGCAGGGGGCTCGACCTCAGGCAACTATCACCGGAGAGCCGCGCCCGTAAGCCGCTTGTACGTGGTGGGCGCTGACGTTACGGCAGCCTGTATGCTGCGATCGGGGATAGTCCGTGTGTATGGGCGAGCATTACTTTGTGTGTGTGTGTGTGTGTGTGTGTGTGTGTGTGTGTGTGTGTGTGTGTGCGTGCGCGTGCGTGCGTGCGGGCGACCGTAAGCCGCTCAGATTGCGGCGGGCGTTGGGTCTAGTGCAGCTGGTAAGGTGCGACCTAGGGTGTTTGAGAATGCGTGTGGGAGTGCGCACCTGTAAGCCGCTAATAAGGCGGTTGGCGCCGGTAGCTGATATTGCTGCAAGTGAGTTGTAGGAGCCCTGCCTGCTGGACGCTAACGCAGCTTTACCGAGTAACGCACCCGGGCAAAGAAGACTTTAACGGGTGTTTCGAAGCCACCACCCGTGTTATGTCAGACGAGCTGCATCCGAGTAGGCTGTCTCGCCAGTGACACGAGTTGGCGGAAATCCGCTGCTCCCTTCCTCAAGAATCGGAATCACTCGCATTGAAGGGTGAGAGCGGAGCCCTCCGCACACGGACGGCAACGGGAGTCGCGCCAGTTGCCAATCGCCACCGCCATGGACAGCGAGGACGGACCATCTGAACCACCCGCGGGGCCGGCCAGTGAAGGTGGCACCGAGCGCAGCGTGTTGAGCTGTCGCCCGTCGCTACTCCGGCCCCCCGGGCCAGCGCTCTGCGGGGCAACCATTCAGCCGTTCGGGAGGACCAGCCGCCGAAGCAGCCACATACCCCAGGAGGCCGAGGGACCCGCCATTGGGGAGAACGCCTTGCACTGGGAGCAGAGGTCGCGTCAGCAAGCGACCTCCGCATTCTTCGGCTGCGGCTGCCGGTTCTTCTGGACCTGCCAACCTGCTGTGTTTCCCAACCGTGAGAGACTCGGCCCAGCGCAACGCGTGGCACGCTCATCAGGCCGAGCTTCGCGGTTACGGCATCATATGGCTAACATTGGAGGTGAACTGGCATGGGGATGACATTTGTTGGCGTATTTCGTAATTTGAGGTTTGGGATTGACTCTTGTGCTTCGCGGCGCCGTTGCAATGCGGGTGGCGTCGAGTATTTAGGGAGGAGGAGTGTGGGAATTTTGGCTTCCGGTGATCCCGAGCCACGCGGCAGCGCTCGGACGGCCGCGCGGCTTGCGCGAGATTGCACAACAAGACGGCAAGAATAGAGGGGTTCACTTGCGCGTCGCGAGATGGCGCCACCGGCGCGCATGGGAGCGGGGAGCTCGGAGTCGCTTCGGCGGGGAGGCGGCTGCGGAGAGTGGAGACTTCGGCTGCGGCGCTCGGGGGTGGCGGACGGCCGCTCCGAACGAGAACGAGACGGCGTGCGTGCAGCGGCAGTGCGACCCGGCGCCTCCCCCTTCAAGCCTGGACCGACATCGTCCACCGGTAGGGGCGGAGTCGAACGACTCCGGCCGCTCGAGCAACGCGGGACCAGTCGATGACCGAGAAGACGGGGCCAGCTAAGGGAGGTTTTGGGAATAAACCACCCTTGGAGGTTGGCGTCAGTTGCTTTGTCTCTTGCCTACCTCTCACGCCGGCGCCGTCTACACGGCAGCCGCGTGCGGAGGATCGTCGGAGTATGACCCACACGACACGTTGTACAAGCACTTGCATCAAGAAAGCATTCTAAAAACTTTGTCATCAATCATGTTTTAAGGCTATCATGTCAGCATATGCATCAAACCTTCAAATAACTTTCTTTTGGGTTCCATGGCACGCTGTAATTCCCGGGAACGAAACCGCAGATCTAATGGCCACTGCAGCTACACTCTTGAATACAATGGACATAGCAACACTGCCATATACAGACATGAAGCCATACATCAGACACCAACTTCGCAACAGATGGAAACACACTGGAGTAAAAAAAAATTACGCCCACCTCCCCTCGCGGGAACCCTGGTGTGATGCGACGCTGAAGGGGGTTATCCTTACTAAAGCTAAGCTCATCCTCACTAAACGGGTAGCAGCATGGGTAACTCTAAAAAATATTTTCTAGAAGTTTTCTTCAGTGGAACAACCCACAAGGCAGAGAAACCATCTAGAGTAATCATTTCAGAAAACGACACTAGGCAGTAGTGCGTCGCATTGTAAGCTTGGCCATTTGACAGTTGACGATCCGTTTCTTGTCAAAAATTCAGACGAGGTTTTAGATTTTGTTTCCCCGCGTTTTCATCAAAGCATGTACGCATTTTCTATTGATGTAAAAGACCTGTATTATTCGATCCCTCATGACTTTCTTCTTCGTTGTATTGAAGAATTCATCGACAAATTTGGGTTCATTGCCTTCCAAAACAGTGTTGGTGTGTCTGCCGGGGTTTTTTTGGAACTTTTATCCATTTATTGGCGCGCAACATTTATCCAGGGGTATGGAAAGCCCTACCTCCAAAAGGAGGGGATTTGCATAGGTTGGTGCATTGCTCCAATTTCAACTGATTAAGGCGGACTTCTGGGCAAGTTGGTATTCCATTGCAAGACTGTTTAAAGCGCAAAACATAAACGAGGGACGACGAGAGGGCACAGGGACACGCGCTTGTCTCTGTGCCCTCTCGTCGTCCCTCGTTTATGTTTTGCGCTTAGAACAGTCTTGCAATCCAATATTAAGCGACCTGTTTTCAGCCAAACTTGATAGAACTCAATGACAAGCGCGTATTGCGCGTTTTTAGATTTGTTGACTACTTGATTTTTCTTGACTTTGAGCCTAGCCCCTGCGAATCACAGGCTCTTTTCAACCTCGATTTTATCAGAGAACATTTTAAGCCTCTCTCACTAATCCATGAGTCGCCGGCTAACAACACTCTACGATATTTAGACGTAGCTTTCACCTTTCACGATAACCGCCCCTTCTGGGCCTACCAGCCTAGGAGCGATAAACCCCTTGTCCCAATCCATTTAGCTCACTGCAAAGTTGGAGCGATAAACCCCTTGTCCCAATCCATTTAGCTCACTGCAAAGTTGTTAAAAGAAGCACTGTGAACCTCTGCTTCCGCAATGTCCTACATAAGTCGTGCCCCCACCTAATGGTCAATACTTTCAACGAGCAGTCTTTGAAGCTCTCGAATGCTGGTAATCCCATGCACATGCCGATATCGGTAGCGGAAGCTTTGGTCAAGAAGCATATCTCAAAACAATCTTTTCCACAACAAACGTCATTACCCCTGCCTAAATGCGCCGTGGTTCCGTATATTCATGGCTTATCGCACAACCTAAAAAAAGATCGGAGCACGCGCCAGTGTAAAAGTAGTGTTTTCAGCCCCGAAAAAACTGACCACCTTATTCAAGATGAAATCCTCAGACGCAAAAGTAAACCGAGGATGCTCCAAGAAGCAAAGAAATCCCTTCGTTTCGTGTGCAGAAAATGTGGTGTAACAGATTCCTCCCTCTTGTGGTAAGCAGTATGTAGGACAAACCGGTCGCTGTTTAAATTATAGGCTCCGCGAACACACCCCCCAATGTCATGAATGGTCGTGATGGTTTCCTCGCACTGCACTGCAGCACGTGTGTTCTTAAGGGTTGTAAGCTGCATTTTCAAAAATGTTTTGTGGTAGGGAAAGGCAAAATCAGGCTCACGCGCAAAATCATCGAAGCGGAAAAGATTTGTTGAGTGGGGCAGGAATGTGTCAGCTTTCCTTCCCTCGCTCTTTGGGATAAGAAGTTTGAATTGTGAGGTTATAGAATGTGCGCGCAGGGCAGGTGTGTTATCTCTAGATGATGTTTTCTATTTTTAACTGTTTTGGGGGTATACATTCGTTTGCTTCTCGAAATAAACTTTGTTGGAAGTTGGCGCTCGTCGTCGTCTCATCTCTTTTCTCGTCCTGTGTCTGCCTCGCGCTTAGCCTACAAGAATGCATCACCAACAATCCCAAATTTACACTCTCGTTTTACCAACTGAACCTGTGATCGCGTTCGGATAAAGCAATTCTAAAATTCAGAAATGTACTGAACTGTATTCATAAATTATTCTTTCTAGGATATTTCAACTATCATTACACTGCTCATCCCTGCCATACGACTAGAAGGTGCGGAAGGTTCTTCCGGTTTACAAGTCAGGTAACACACATTCTCCTGAAAACTGCCGTCCCATATTACTAACCAGCATTCCCTGTATTCTTGAGCATATAATATATTCCCATCTAAGAGATTTTCTTGAGACCACCTATAATTTTAACAACAGTCAGCACCGCTTCAGGAAATCTTTCTCCTGTGAAACACAACTAGCTTGTTTTACAAACGAGTGTGTTTCTAACACTGACCTAGGATTTGACACTGATTTCATTTTTGCCGACTTTGCTAAGGCCTTTGATACCGTTTCCCATAAACTAATACCATAAACTTAGTTCTCTTAACACTGACCCGCTAGTACAAGGCTGGATTAAAAACTTCCTTGATAATATAACCCAGTACGTAATTGCTAACAAGTCGTCCTCTATTTTCTTGCGGTAACCTCAGGCGTGTCGCAACGGTCGTTTCTCAGTCCTCTACGTTTTCTTGTCTATATTAAAGGGGCCCTGAAAGGCATTTTGAGCACACTAAATGAAGTAGCGCAATCGTTAGATTGGGTCGTCAAGGTCATCTGGGCCAAGTATTACTCTTTTACGCGCGGCGGAAAGCTCACACTTTTGTTGCAAAGTTTGTCGCTTTTTTCTCACCCTTTCCTTCGTGTTTTTGGACGCCGCCATCTTCACATGTCTACATCATCGATTCCCCGATGTTCGTCATGAGCTAGACATCCTGCTATTGGGCGGCTTTTTCACGCACTTCCGGCAAAGAGATGAGTCGTCTGCTCAGCGTCGACTCGCCGGCTGATCTGCCAGCGTAGTGCCGGAGTGCTTGGACATTTTATGACAAACGAAACAAGTGTAAACAAACGCTTAACCGTTCGTATTGAATGCAGCACGGCCATAACACGACATGGATATTCTCTTACCGGAGTACGTTCCATAAAGAAAGCGTTGAAGCCCCGTGGCACTTCTTTCGTGCAATCGCAGAGAACGCCCTGAGCCGAATGCCCGGGTTTGACGGATACATTTTTTTCCACTTCAAAACAATCCAGAGATGCGTTTCGAACGAACACAACGTCACAACATGCGTTGCAAGTCTGAACCGCGATTGACAGACGATGGGTTGCTGTTAAGTTCGGGCTCCGCATGTAATTAATGAAGGCCGCCGGTGGCCCATGTATTGGCGTCGCCTCCGCTGGTAGCTACTTTCCCGTGTCCCTTTCATGTAGCCGCACGGACGCCAAGTTCGGAGACGCGGAGAGCGTGTGTTGTGCCCGTCCTTTTGTGTGTCAAAGGATGGGGGCGATTAGCCTGAGTACCTCTGTCGCGTCGAAGGTGGCAGGGTCATTCGGCATAACAAGCTGACGGGAGGCCAGATGATCGTATCTCTTAGTGTTGAAAGCGCGCGCGGTGTAAGTTTGGAAAATCGTCGACTCCGGCGGCGGGCGCTCTTCGTCGACGGGTCGTTCGCCTCGACAATGGTCGCCTCGGCTGGCGGCGTCTCTCCCCGTGGTCTGTTCAGGTGGCCGGCGGCGCCCCTTTAGTCTGGGAGGGAATTAGCAACCCTCATTGTCCCGCCGCGCGCGCAGACCCACCACGTCGTGGGAGGCGTCGCGCGGAGGGAGGTCAGCCGCGCGGGGACCGCTCCGGGCCCTCGGCTTGGCTGTTGTTTGTACAGATGCCGCCCGCTGAACGTAATGGATGGTTCACTTTAGGCCGCAGATGGCCTGTATTTTCTGGCCGGGTGCAACAGCGTGCGTAGGAAACGCACTATGAGTGTGTAAGAGAGAGTGTTAGGTCACGTGACCGCAGGTGGGGACATGTGTGTGATTGGCTGGTTCCTGTGGCCAATCAATGGTTTCTGTTAATTGTTTGAAAGGTTTTTTCTCTCTTTCTTGTACGCCCCCTTCTTGGAGGCGGGGTTTTTTGTATCAATACCGGAGTGTTGGGTTTTGTCGAGGGTCGGTCGAGAGGGGATCTAGTTCAGTACAGATCTCGGCCGAACAGGCTGCTGCTGTCAGAGTGACAATGTAACCGTCACTCTGACGTGATGTAAACTTGGAGTAATGTAAATAATGTAAATGTAATAATTATGTAATGTAATGTAAATAATGTAATAATGTAAATAAACCTAATATCTAGCAAGGAAGGCAGTCCTCATCCCTCACCCGCTCCAAGCATCGGTCGTCGGTCATCGCAGCGAGTCGAGATCGTCCTCTCGGCTCGCGCATCAAACGAACATCACTATTTCGCCTCCATCAGTTCGTCAAGAAGATGGAGAGGCGAAATTTAACTGGCGCAGTCGACAGAATGACCACGACCATGGGCTGGAGCTGGTGGGGCATTGCGGAGAGACTCCTTCAACGCAAGGTTCGGCTCCGACCAACGACGAGCCAGACTCCAAGCATCGACTGGGCGACACCTCAGCGGGAGGCCTCGTGAGCTTCAGCTCAGTGCGGCAGCAGCCGCGATTCAACGGCAACGGGGCGACACCTCAGCGGGAGGCCTCGTGGGCTCTGGCCCAGGGCGGCGTAAGCCGTGGTTCAACGGGGCGACACCTCAGCGGGACGCCTCGCGGGCTCCGGCCCAGGGCGGCGTAAGCCGCTGTTCAACGGGGCGACACCTCAGCGGGAGGCCTCGCGGGCTCCGGCCCAGGGCGGTGTAAGCCGCGGTTCAACGGGGCGACACCTCAGCGGGAGGCCTCGTGGGCTCTGGCCCAGGGCGGCGTAAGCCGTGGTTCAAGGGGGCGAAACCTCAGCGGGAGACCTCGCGGGCTCCGGCCCAGGGCGGCGTAAGCCGTGGTTCAACGGAGCGACACCTCAGCGGGAGGCCTCGGGGGCTTCGGCCCAGGGCGGCGAAGCCGCGGTTCAACGGGGCGACACCTCAGCGGGAGGCCTCGTGGGCTTCGGCCCAGGGCGGCGTAAGCCGCGGTTTAACGGGGCGACACCTCAGCGGGAGGCCTCGTGGGCTCTGGCCCAGGGCGGCGGAAGCCGCGGTTGAACGGGGCGACACCTCAGCGGGAGGCCTCGTGGGCTCTGGCCCAGGGAGCACGGCCCCATCCCAGCGGCGAGAGCGGCGCATCGGGTCCACGAGCTACTGCACCAGCGACACTGCGACCCGGCCGAACCCGGAGCGGGCACAGGTGGGCCCTGACTTACTTTCTCCGGGTTCACCATGGCCACTATGCTAACGGGATGCCGCGGCACCGACCGAAAGGTAAGTGCCATTGTGCTCGAGATTGAGGAGTTGAGAGCGGAGATAGCTCTCAAAAATGCCCAGCACGCTTTAGAAAAAGCAAGGCTAGCGGGTAGCCGGGGCGCGGGTAGCCCGTCCGCATGGGCAGCTGAAGAGCTTAGCGCTCAATTAGCCCAAGGGCGAGCGGAGATCGCTTATGAAAAAGCGAAGCTTCGCAAGATTGGTGGCCTCGAAGAGGACGCCAATGTCTTCACCGTGTTCGTTCCATCATGGGCGTTTCGAACGCCACAGGATGAGGAGAGTGGGAATGCAGTTGAGGGGGCTGAAACCACTCCAGTTGTAGAGAAACCCCTTAGCGTTCCCACTGCGAGAGATGAGATTACGGGACTGCGCGAGACAGCTGTCCCAGCTCCGGAAATTCTCTTTGTGGAGGCGCGCAATGTACACCCGTCTGTCGCCGAGGCAGCACAAGGGGCATGCAAGGGCAGCGGAACGGCGCGCCTAATTGTTGAGCTTTCGTGCGCAAAGCATGAAAGAGCAGGCGGCCCGCGGTGTCTCGCGCGTAGGGCGATTCAGACGGGCCCAAGAACGCGGAACGCGGGGGCAGGTGTGGCGGCACAGGTGCGACATCGTCGTACGCGTTACCGCCGGGTAGGGTGTTCCTTCTCTCCCGGGAGCAGAGGACACCGCGAGCCAAACCAGGGTTCGTGTAGAATCAGCTGGTGGCGCACGAAACGGAATCAGTTTCCGTGCGACGGTCGGTGTGTGCCGCCGTGGAAGGGGGGTTGCGCTGAATAGTGTGCAGTGCTAGGCAGAACGGGTCAGTGTTGCTTGCCGCACACTTAGTTGTTAGCGTTTTGCGTTTTTTTTGTTTTTTTTTATGTGTAGGGTTCGCCCAGATGAGGATTATTGTTAGTTTTACCTCTACTGTCGTTCTCCCCCTTGTAGTTAGTTTTCTTTTTGTGTGTGCATGTGTTGGCTGCGTTCAGCTGTCGTAAGGCGTGTAATTTGCGAGCAGCGTAGTTTGGCGGTTTTAACGCTGTCTTCTTGTGAAGCAGAGCCGCGGTTACAGCACGGTAGGGAGTTTACCTCTGGGTACAATGGCGAGTGCATTCCTTTATTTGCGCCCGTTGGCATGTGGTCACGGTGGGCCATGGAATGTGCAAGTAGGGCCCCCTTGTGGCGCTTGTGTGCGAACTAGTGTTTGAAGTACTGAGAAATGAACTTTCAGTGCATCGAATGTGGACAGCAAGTGAACCGCAACAGGGACGAACAATCTGTGTCGCATCCTGAAAGAACCGGGGTCCGCGAGTGCGTGAAGAGAACTTTCTTTTAACGTTTTGTTATTGGTACAGGAGTAGCCTAGTTTGGTACGTTTGGGTTTGTTCGGGTGTTTTTTTTTCTTTCCTTAGAGTGAAAGAATGTTCCTGCATGCGCTTAACGTTTAAGAATGGATGGTGTCATTCATTCAGTTGTCAAGTTCGAACATTTATACCCTTCGTGGGGTTTGTTGCCTTTAATGGTAGAGGGTGCCGCGAGTTTGTTCTAACGGGCCTTGTGGATGAGCGCTTTCGTTTATTGGTTGATGTTGCGCAAGCCATGGCTGGGCAAAGGCACTGAGTATGCCGTGTTGTATCCGTTTTTGGTGCAGTTGGCCGGCGCGTTGTGCTGTTTGGGTTGGTGTGTAGCGGGTTAATTTTTTTTGTTGTACTGTATTGTACCCGCGTTGTATTGTACTTGCGTAACGGCTTGAGTGTGTTTTTTTTTAGTTCTGGCTCTGCCGTAAGACATAACCTGCAGGAGAGTTAATGTTGTACGTACAGCTAGTGTACGGACAACATTCTTAGTGCGGAGGTGTTAAGTTCGGGCTCCGCATGTAATTAATGAAGGCTGCCGGTGGCCCATGTATTGGCGTCGCCTCCGCTGGTAGCTACTTTCCCGTGTCCCTTTCATGTAGCCGCACGGACGCCAAGTTCGGAGACGCGGAGAGCGTGTGTTGTGCCCGTCCTTTTGTGTGTCAAAGGATGGGGGCGATTAGCCTGAGTACCTCTGTCGCGTCGAAGGTGGCAGGGTCATTCGGCATAACAAGCTGACGGGAGGCCAGATGATCGTATCTCTTAGTGTTGAAAGCGCGCGCGGTGTAAGTTTGGAAAATCGTCGACTCCGGCGGCGGGCGCTCTTCGTCGACGGGTCGTTCGCCTCGACGATGGTCGCCTCGGCTGGCGGCGTCTCTCCCCGTGGTCTGTTCAGGTGGCCGGCGGCGCCCCTTTAGTCTGGGAGGGAATTAGCAACCCTCATTGTCCCGCCGCGCGCGCAGACGCACGACGTCGTGGGAGGCGTCACGCGGAGGGAGGTCAGCCGCGCGGGGACCGCTCCGGGCCCTCGGCTTGGCTGTTGTTTGTACAGATGCCACCCGCTGAACGTAATGGATGGTTCACTTTAGGCCACAGATGGCCTGTATTTTCTGGCCAGGTGCAACAGCGTGCGTAGGAAACGCACTATGAGTGTGTAAGAGAGAGTGTTAGGTCACGTGACCGCAGGTGGGGACATGTGTGTGATTGGCTGGTTCCTGTGGCCAATCAATGGTTTCTATTAATTGTTTGAAAGGTTTTTTCTCTCTTTCTTGTACGCCCCCTTCTTGGAGGCGGGGTTTTTCGTATCAAAACCGGAGTGTTGGGTTTTGTCGAGGGTCGGTCGAGAGGGGATCTAGTTCAGTATAGATCTCGGCCGAACAGGCTGCTGCTGTCAGAGTGACAATGTAACCGTCACTCTGACGTGATGTAAACTTGGAGTTTTGTAAATAATGTAAATAAACCTAATATCTAGCAAGGAAGGCAGTCCTCATCCCTCACCCGCTCCAAGCATCGGTCGTCGGTCATCAGAGCGAGTCGAGATCGTCCTCTCGGCTCGCGCATCAAAAGAACATCCCTATTTCGCCTCCATCAGTTCGCCAAGAAGATGGAGAGGCGAAATTTAACTGGCGCAGTCGGCAGGATGACCACGACCATCGGCTGGAGATGGTGGGGCATTGCGAAGAGACTCCTTCAACGCAAGGTTCGGCTCCGACCAACAACGAGCCGAACTCCAAGCATCGACGGGGCGACACCTCAGCGGGAGGCCTCGTGAGTTTCGGCTCAGTGCGGCAGCAGCCGCGATTCAACGGCAACGGGGCGACACCTCAGTGGGAGGCCTCGTGGGCTCTGGCCCAGGGCGGCGTAAGCCGCGGTTGAACGGGGTGACACCTCAGCGGGAGGCCTCGTGGGCTCTGGCCCAGGGAGCGCGGCCCCATCCCAGCGGCGAGAGCGGCGCATCGGGTCCACGAGCTGCTGCACCAGCGACACTGCGACCCGACTGAACCCGGAGCGAGCACAGGTGGGCCCTGATTTGTTTTCTCCGGGTTCACCATGGCCACTATGCTAACGGGATGTCGCGGCACCGACCGGAAGGTTAGTGCCATTGTGCTCGAGATCGAGGAGTTGAGAGCTGAATTAGCTCTCAAAAATGCCCAGCACGCTTTGGAAAAAGCAAGGCTAGCGGGTAGCAGGGGCGCGGGTAGCCCGTCCGTGTGGACGGGTGAGGAGCTCAGTGCTCAATTAGCGCAAGGAAGGCAGTCCTCATCCCTCACCCGCTCCAAGCAACGGTCGTCGGTCATCGGAGCGAGTCGAGATCGTCCTCTCGGCTCGCGCATCAAAAGAACATCACTATTTCGCCTCCATCAGTTCGCCAAGAAGATGGAGAGGCGAAATTTAACTGGCATGTAATTAATGAAGGCCGCCGGTGGCCCATGTATTGGCGTCGCCTCCGCTGGTAGCTACTTTCCCGTGTCCCTTTCATGTAGCCGCACGGACGCCAAGTTCGGAGACGCGGAGAGCGTGTGTTGTGCCCGTCCTTTTGTGTGTCAAAGGATGGGGGCGATTAGCCTGAGTACCTCTGTCGCGTCGAAGGTGGTAGGGTCATTCGGCATAACAAGCTGACGGGAGGCCAGATGATCGTATCTCTTAGTGTTGAAAGCGCGCGCGGTGTAAGTTTGGAAAATCGTCGACTCCGGCGGCGGGCGCTCTTCGTCGACGGGTCGTTCGCCTCGACGATGGTCGCCTCGGCTGGCGGCGTCTCTCCCCGTGGTCTGTTCAGGTGGCCGGCGGCGCCCCTTTAGTCTGGGAGGGAATTAGCAACCCTCATTGTCCCGCCGCGCGCGCAGACCCACCACGTCGTGGGAGGCGTCGCGCGGAGGGAGGTCAGCCGCGCGGGGACCGCTCCGGGCCCTCGGCTTGGCTGTTGTTTGTACAGATGCCGCCCGCTGAACGTAATGGATGGTTCACTTTAGGCCGCAGATGGCCTGTATTTTCTGGCCGGGTGCAACAGCGTGCGTAGGAAACGCACTATGAGTGTGTAAGAGAGAGTGTTAGGTCACGTGACCGCAGGTGGGGACATGTGTGTGATTGGCTGGTTCCTGTGGCCAATCAATGGTTTCTATTAATTGTTTGAAAGGTTTTTTCTCTCTTTCTTGTACGCCCCCTTCTTGGAGGCGGGGTTTTTCGTATCAAAACCGGAGTGTTGGGTTTTGTCGAGGGTCGGTCGAGAGGGCATCTAGTTCAGTATAGATCTCGGCCGAACAGGCTGCTGCTGTCAGAGTGACAATGTAACCGTCACTCTGACGTGATGTAAACTTGGAGTAATGTAAATAATGAAAATAAACCTAATATCTAGCAAGGAAGGCAGTCCTCATCCCTCACCCGCTCCAAGCATCGGTCGTCGGTCATCGGAGCGAGTCGAGATCGTCCTCTCGGCTCGCGCATCAAACGAACATCACTATTTCGCCTCCATCAGTTCGTCAAGAAGATGGAGAGGCGAAATTTAACTGTTGCCTCCTCCTGCCCGTCGTAAATGCGGCACTCACCTCGCGCGCGGTTTGCGGGGACGAACAGCAAGTCACTTAACTCTGGCGCGCAAGCCGAGATGGCTTTTAGCCACGAACACTGCACATACCCCATGCGAGGTTGAGTCGTACGTCGCTCGAGAAAGATAATCCAGACCATGGGAAGCACTATCCACCCGCAGAAGCACAACGTCGCATTTCATCGCGAAACAAAGGCGTCCACAACACACACACCATCGCCTCCTGTAATGCCAAACGCATCTCACACTTCCTAATGAGAGTGAGTGGTACGTCTGCAGTACCCACATGTCGCGAGGTGGGGCCCCGAGCTGAACCGGGATCACGCAACCGTAACTGACCTCTGGGGCGGTTTGTGCCTTGTTGCCAAGGCAATCGATGTTTGAGATCGTCAAAGAAAGGCGCTCGCTCCAGCGCTAGAAAGCTCAAAGCCGTGGCGGAGCATGTTTTGCCAACGTTGCCGCTCTCCACCACGCGTCGCCCCAAGCTGAACTGGTCACATGATTGAAGCGTTTTGTGCACGGGTTCTGTATCGGTTTAAAATGTCTTTTTCACATGGCGCCGGCAGGAATTACCACCACCGCAAAATAAGACCCGGCACCTGCGGGGACACATCTGATACGGCGCTTTTTGGATAAACAGTGCGCGGTGCATGAAAGGGACCGAGCGCAAGATCCTCCCCAGCGGCTGCGAGTTCGCCGCCGATTAAAAGTCACGTGCTGCACTGCAGCAACGCACACCGCGAAAGGGCAAGGCCAGGCCACCGCACACATGCGGCCAGATTTTTCGTTCGCTTATCCATCCTTGAGCGGAGTGCGGAATTCATGGCGTCAACAAAACTTGCCCGTAGCAGACGGCAGTCGGAGGAGCGTAATGCGGAAGTACGTTACCGCTGACTAGCGCAGCATCATGGGAGGGAGTGCTCGCGCGCCGTCAACAGTTGAAAAGAGGAGGAAACGCGGCGCGACGATAATGCGCGGTTTTTGATTTACGATTTCTCAGCTAATACTCATCGCTTTAACAAAATTCTTGCGGGAGGAGATTGCTAATACATTGTCTTATTTGGTTACATGTACATCCATGCATCGGCGGAAGGTATTTTAGGACCCCTTTAATGATCTTGCTTACAGTGTGAAAATTTCAAGTATTAGACTTTTCGCAGACGACTGGGTTCTATATCTTAAAAAACTTACTTAAGTGCTTCTAACAAACTTCAACACGACATGAATAACGTATTGTGGTGTAAAAAGTCGTCTATAAAACTTAACCAAATGTACATGCATGCACGTATCACAGCGTACTAATGTTACCCATCCGAATGCATATCGCCTCAATGATATTCCTCTAAGTTGTCTCATCTTAGAAATACCTTGGACTGAACAACACCAGCAACCTATCCTGGCACATGCGTGTCGCTATTGTATGCAGCAATGCTAACCGCATGTTGGGGTACTTGCGTCGGAATTTCTCGTCTGCACCATAGTCACTGAAGCTAACTCTTTAGAGAACATTAGTTCGGTTCAAACTAGAATACGCATTCGCCATTTGGGACCCGTCTAATATCACTCTCGTTAACAGCATAAAGCCATCCAAAATCCCGCAACACGGTTTATCTTACCCAACTACTCCCAATATGCTAGCGTGACTTCAATGAACACAACACGTAAATTGCCAGAACTTTCGTTCCGTCGTAGATGCTTCCACCTTTCTCTTTTTCGTAAAATGTATCAACACAACCCTTTGTTGAAAGAGCAGTTTATCAACCAACCGACATACATTTCATCTCACGTTGACCACTGTTTCAATGTTCGTGTGCCACCTTTCCGTACTAAACTTTTTAGCAATTCATTCATCCCAAGCACTAGCAAAAATGGAACCACCTTCCCGCCACCGTCGCCGCCATCCTGGATAACGACACCTTCAAGACCATCAATCATGATACGCCGTGTTGAAAGATTTCTTTGTACCTTGCAGATTTTTTCTGTTTGTTCACCTACTCCTTTATGTAATGCCTTCAGGACTTGAAAGTATATTATAAAAATTAGTGCCCTTCCACTCTCTAAAGAAGGATGACTTGCAAAGCTCGACGCAGTCCACAAAGTGCACGAAGCAAAACATTTTAGATGCAGAGCATCTGATTCACTCGCCTTGTCCCTCCGGCGTCGTCGTCGTCGTCGTCGTCGGCGTTGTCCACCCCTCCCCCATTCTCCCCACCGCGCCAGCTGCGCTCTCCGCCGCTCACCCCCTCTCCTCTTCGATAGCGAACACTCTCTTGGCGAGGGGCATTGGATTGGATTCGATTGGATTGGCTTGGATTGGATTGGATTGGCTTGGCTTGGCTTGGCTTGAATTGGATTGGATTTGATTTGGATTGGATTGGATTAAAGTGGATTGTGTTGGATTGTGTTGCGTCATAGCCGCGGCAGACGCGCTGGGGCAGGCGCATGTGCAGTACTCTCTCTTCCTCGGTTTCCTCTCCTTCGGGCGCGCTGCGCATACAACCGGTGTGCCGTTCTCTAGCGAAGGAACATCCAAGCTTGGCTCAAACACCTAGAGTCCACGCCGCTTTACCAGTACGCCATTGTCGTCATCGACTGGGACCGGCTTACGCAGTCCCCTCAACGTTATGCGCGCTAAAAAACGCGGTACCTTCGCTGCTCCGCCTATGCGTCGCATCTACACAGGGGTTACCGCGAGGGGAGGTGGGAGTTTTCTTTTTATTGCAATTTACGATGGAGCATTCTTCCTAGCCTGTTAGCGGAATGAACCTCTGAAGGATCTAAGCTTTATTCTTGCAGGTACACATGAAACTGCCTGTGTCCCTCCCGAGGCGTAAGCACCTTTCTGTTTGCGGAAGGCCGGGTTC
Organism: Haemaphysalis longicornis; assembly: GCF_048455015.1. NCBI lineage: Eukaryota > Metazoa > Arthropoda > Arachnida > Ixodida > Ixodidae > Haemaphysalis > Haemaphysalis longicornis. Next base: position 18,284,462 of record NW_027526245.1, read on the forward strand.
AGACTGTTGCCGCAACTGTCATTGTTTTTTTAATTGCTACAGAATGCCCGTTGGCATAAAAACGTAGCTGTTTACAGGTAGAGATGGGCGCCCGTCTCTAAAAGGAAGGCAAGAAGGGAGCGGTTGTGCGGTTCCCAGAGCCACCGCTGGAGGTCGGGCAGTCTTCCAGAATAGAGGCCTATGCCTCTCAGGTGTCGCTTTCTGGCTGAGTTCAGTGCAGGACACGCCATATTAGGTAGTCCGCATCAGCTTGTGCAGCAGGAGCTGTGCATAAGGGGCAGGTGTCATCAAACGGGGCATGGTAGCGTGGTTGCCACGCCCGGATCACCGCAGGTGAAAGCGCCACTCCAACGCGAAGCCTGCGCAGCAAAACCAGTTCTTAGCGAGCAAGCCTACTGGTGAGGTCTGTTCCACATGGTGGGATTAGGGCACGTGTGGCGCGACGCAGATCGTCCTTCCGTTGGAGAAAGTTTTCTATTGGACTGGTTGTTAACATTGGCAGTGGCTGAGGAATAGACGTAAGGTGACAAGCCCTATCCGCTGCAATTCGAGCGGGGAGGGTATTTTGCCGAACCCACAACAGCCCGAGAGGCAGGGGTACGTGTCTAGTAGTGTGTGGATGTCCCTTGAAGTAGCGCAATTGTTGGATACTCAGCGTAAATCCCGTATCGCCGCCTTGTAGTCCGTATAAAGATGGAGGATGGAACCCACTGGGCACGCTACGCTGTAAGGCCGGCTCCAGACATCCTGTATCGCTGTGAGCTCTGCCAGTAGAGAAGGCAGGGTGCGGATGGATTGGTAGAAGCAAGTTTGAGAGGTGTCAGGGTAGACGGGCCATTGCATCACAGTGGATAAAACGCCATTCTGGGCTCCAGCATCCACGAAGGCCTCTACCGCCTCGTGCTGGGACTCCGCCGTCAGTATTGATGCTCTCGCACATGCGTTTCCGGTAGATCGAGTGTGAAGTCGAGTTAGTGGTCGGTTGTCTGTAACCTGGTGATACAGCCATGGCGGCCTGGTTACAGCTCGATCTGATGAAGCAGGTAGGAAACAGCCAATATAATTTGGTAAGGCCGCAGCTTCCGCAACAAAAGTACGTTTGTGCATACGTGCTGAGGGACGTTGTTCGACCAGTTCGTCAAGCGTGTTAAGTTGAGCCTCAGTTTGGAGCGATGGTATCGGGGTCATTCTGGGGAGGCAGGTGATGGTGCGCATTGCGGCTCTGTTAATAGCGTCAAGTCGGGCCCACTCTGTCTGAGTCATGTACTGGAAGTGGTCCTGATGAACCAGTTGAGGCTGCAGCACTGACCTCATCAGGAGGCGAGCCACCTTGGAGCAGGAGCCACCAGACATCTGCGGGATGCGTCGAATCAGTTGAAGCATCTGGCCTGCTTTTTGTGGGGCAGATCGAAGCCACATGGCAGCCGACCCAGACGCTGATATTTCCAACCCTAGCACGCGAACAAATGTGGCAGTGCGTACGGGTTGGCCGAAACGTTGGAGTATGAAGGGAGAAATCGCCAGTTTGCGGCGGCCCCAAGCATTGGCCACAGGCATAACGGCTGTTTTATCCACTGAAAGTGCCAGTCCAGCGTATTGGCCCCATGTCTCCGTGTCTGTCAGGATTTGGTGAAGCCACACGCTTTGGCGATGCAGGTTTGGGTGGACGGTCCATACCGTTATGTCGTTCGCGTAGACTAGAAAATGCAGGTCCGGTATGGAGCCCAGATGCTAGGCAAGCGGCAACATCATTATATTAAAAAGGAGGGGCGAAATAACCGAACCCTAAGGTACTCCGGGAACTGGTGTGAAGTGGCCATAGCTTGCCCCGCCGATTCGTATAGAAAAAGATCTTTCAGTAAGAAAGGTCTCGATGAAAACGCACACCTTCTCTGGTAGACAAAGGCTTCGGAGAGTTTCCAGGATTGCTCCGTGGCTGACGTTATCGTAAGCCTTGTGGATGTCCATGGCAAGGACTGTCCGCACTTTGTGTGAACGACCGCCTACTAGCATCATTGACGACAAATGGCCTGGCCCATCCTTTGTACACAGACGAGGTCTAAACCCGATGTGGGCTCGGTGGTACCATTGGAAGTAGTCCAACCACCATTGAAGGCGGGCCGCCAGCCTGCGCTCCAAAATTTTGCAAATCATGGATGTCAAGGCGATTGGGCGCAAATTGGGAAGATGGTAGGGTGGCTTTCCTGGCTTTGGTATAGGCACAATATCGGCGTGGAGCGGGATTCCACTGGGGCCAGACTGGCGTCGCCACGCGCGTCGCTTAGCGCGAATGGCTTTGCATTTAGTGGGACACTTTTGTCCGTGATCGCATGGTCATCTGTAGGGCACAGACCACACCGAAACTCGGTCTGTCGCGATGCAGCCGACGGCGTAGCTGTTGGATTCCGATGTATCGGTAGCCGGTGGCTCTGGTGCAGGGAATGGGCACGACTAGCCCCTGTGTCCCTGACGAAAGCATCGATAACAGTGGACCACTCCGGCTTTGTATGGATGAGGGCTAAGTACGCACCGTTGTACAGGAAACGGTGGGGTGGCTCTAGTGGGCCTCGTAGAGTAACAAGGCACGTACGGCCGGAGCCCATGTACCGAACAAGCAGCACCTGGTGGGCGGCGCGCCGAATTCCAGACCGGAGGTCTTCTGGACTTTCTCCGGGGTCCACACCGGACACAACATAGCGGCTGATGTCAGTTCCTGATTAAAATTCAAATTCAAATTCAAATTCAAACTTTATTTTCCTTGAGTGCACAAGGAGGGAGCAGTCGCAAAAAGCTGCACTGAAAGGCAACTTAACGGGACGACTGTCCCCACATTGGACAGCAACTAGGGGCACGAGTCTCTCGGGTCAACACAATTGCCCTTGAAGAAGATGCGGTTTCAGTTACAGTTTAAGAACCTGTTACAGTTCAAGAAAAATATCAGTGTAGATTTATAAAATAAAATCAAAGAAATAGTTTAAACAAGCGTGAAATCTGATAGTGAAAACAGTAAAAAACACGTCATAGGTATATTTACATTGAGCAAGCATGAGGGAAAAATATTACATGTGAACAACACGAGCGTTTCACAGAACAATAAATGTTTTCGTATTACAACACCACAGAAACACAGGAAGTAATGTATACAAATTCAAATGCAACCGTAAAACATATTAAATAGAATTAAAGAAATAATTCCCGTAAGTTTCGTTTAGAGAGGCGGGATATATCTATTTCTGCCGCATTCATTTTATTTAAAATGATTGGAAGGTTAACTGTCAATGACTGCAAGCCATAATTGTTTTTGGGAGTGGGAGTGTGCCAGGCATTAGTAAAGCGCGTGTGGTACATAATAGGATTTCTTCTTAATTCGGATAATTCAGCATAAAAAGGGGTATTGTTTTTAACTGCATTTGTATATATTTGGGTTAGTCTAAAATCATATAAGGGATTAATATTATTGATTTTATAGTTATGAAACAGTTCTTTCGTGTGAGAGGCAAACGAAGCATTTGCCACAATTCTGATGGCTTTCTTTTGTAATAGGAGCAACTTATTCAAATTCATTTTTGTTGTTGTGCCCCAAACTAGCTGGGCATAAGTTAGGTTTGGAAGAAACAAGGAATTATAGATTAAAAGCTTTATGCCTTCAGACAATGTGTGGCGGGTTCTATTTTTTATCCCGGTTATTTTGCGCAATTTGTTGTGTATTTCATTGACATGAATGTCCCAAGTTAAGTTACTTGAAAACTGTACTCCTAGAACTTTCATGTTCTCAACTATAGCAATCGGTTCTGTGCTGAGCGCTATTTTGGGTAGTGGTGCAATTTTATTTTTAGGCTTAAAAAGTATAGCTTTCGTTTTGCCGGTATTAATTCGAAGACAATTGTTATTGGTCCACTCAAAAAAAGTTGGTAACATTTCTTGACAGATATTTTCGATATGGGCTGTCATTTTTCCTGCAATTAAAAGAGTAGTGTCGTCCGCATAGCATATGAGGGAAACTTCAGGACGTGTCGCAATGCGGTGCAAATCATTTACGTACAATGAAAATAATAGGGGGCCGAGTACGCTCCCTTGGGGTGTTCCCGTTTTAATGCATCTACGATCAGATGAAAATTTACCTATGGATGTATATTGTTGCCGGTGATTTAGGTAGGAAGCAATAAGGTCCTAAGCGGTACCGCGAATTCCAAGACAGTGCAGTTTATCAGTAGAATTTTATGGCTCAAAGAATCAAAGGCTTTAGACAAGTCGACGTAAATCCCCAGTGTTAACGAGCTGTTGGAAAAATTTTTTAATATAATTTCTTTTTGCTTGAGTAATGCAGTCTGTTGAAAAGTGCCTGCGAAAACCGCGTTGAAAACAATGAAACAAGCTATATTTCGAGAGATAATTAGGCAGCCTACAATATATGTTCTTTTCAATGGCCTTGGAAAAAACTGGTAATATCGATATTGGTCGATAATTTTTTAAGGCATTGCTATCACCGCCTTTAAACACTAGCACCACTTTCGCAATTTGCATGCGTTTCGGAAATGTTCCACTAGCCAAAATTCTGGTAAATATGTGAGTTAACGGCAAAGCTATAACAGCTACAACATATTTAATCGGATTAATTTGCATATCTCCGCATCACAGACGCTGCTGTTATTTAAATTGAGAATTTTTGTGATTACTTCGCCTTCATCTGTGGGATTTAAAAATACAGAATTTGGACACGAACTTCCCCTGTGACATGCGCATCGTTTTCGCATGATTTTGAACCTGCAAATTTATTCACAACAAAATCATTGAATAGATTTGCTAACGGACGCCCTGAAATAAGCTCACCATCATGATAAATAGTTTCTACCGATTTGTTTTCTTCCGAGCGGCCGAGAACAGAGCTTATCTTTTTCCACGTCAGCTCAGTTTGGTGCGTATCTGTAGAAAACAAGTTATAATAATACGTTTTTTTGCCTTTTTTTTACTATTTTATTCAGCTTATTTGGAACTTGCTTAAATTCTGCGAGAAGTTTATCATCTTTATTGCGAATAAATTTTTCGTACAATCTATCTTTGACGGTTATTTGGTCCACTATGTCTTTCGTGATCCAGGGTTTTCGACAGCGATTTGTCCGCCGAGTGGTTATAATGGGGAAACAATCGTTATAAATGTTTGACAATTCAGATAAGTAAGTTTCATATGCCTTATTACAATCACCTTCGTTGTAAACCGATTCCCATGTAAGTCTTTTTGTAGTTTCTCTGAATTTTGTTAAGTTTTGACTTGAGATATATCCTGATAAACATGGTGTTTTTTCTTCTCACGTACCGTTTTCTTTTCTACTAACATACCCTAATGTCGACATATATTGTGTCTGCTGTAATTTTTGACGGGGGGTGGTCAGTTACAAAAAATCTATGAGGGTAGCTGATGACGTAGTGACCCCGGTTTCATTTGTACCAATGATGTCAAAGCCACTCTGCGTTACCAGAGAAGTTAAGTATGCTTGCTTTGAATTGCTTTCAATTAAGTTGATGTTAAAGTCCCCGCCTAGGACGAGTTCTAGTTTGTTTTCGTTGACAAAGTTGAGAATACATTCAACAAATACGAGAAAACTTTCTAGGTTCCCATTGGGAGGTCTATATATGCCAACAAACATATGTGCGCCATGGCGGACAGCTACAGACTCGTAATCATTTGTCACAGTGGTAAATTCAGATTCGATGGCAGATTGAAGACATTCATTAACGAGAACGGATACACCACCGCCGCGCTTAACGTTCCGCATGACGGAAAATTCGGAATAACCCAGGGGTGTATATTTTTCACTTTGTTCAGTATACCACGTTTCGGTAAGAATAAGGACACGGAACGCATAGCCAAGTGAGTTGAAAAAAATATCTAACGCATCAAACTTAGATATAGCAGATCGACAGTTCAAGGTTAAAAAGAAGGACCTGATTTGCTTGGGCTTACAACACGCGAGAAATCTGCTGGTACGATACCCATGCTATACATTTACAAGATAACACTTAGTCTAGTAACGTGCTCAAATGGGCGTCAGATTTCACAGTGAATATTGGGCTTCCAGTTTATATTCTAAGCAGGATCTTGCCGTTTGTGTGCCAAGCGAAACGGAAGTTATTGACCGCCGCCCAGTCTTTAGTTATGCGCAAGAGTTCCCGGTTGTGTCTAGTCATGTTTTCTAGAATGAAAGCATCCTTTGCCTTTTCCCGCAGTGCTTTCCGCTTCTCTGCAAGAGCAGGTAGCCGCGCTGAAAGCGGAAAACGCGAGCCTCAGCCAAAAGCTCGAGCGGGCGATAAAGTTACTAGAAAGTTCTGGAAGAGAACAGGAGCCACGTGGCGGAGCGATGACAAGATCCGAGGAGCGTCGGCCGGAGCAGCCGGCGAGGCCGGCGCAAAAGGAAGAAGAGGCGGAGCCTCCGACGAAGATGAACGCGCTGCAGAAGCGCGAAGGTCAGAGCGACGTGGTCGAAACGGAAACCGAGATGGACGAAGATCAGGACCCGCCTTGCGGGGAGGAAGGAATACAAGGGGCGCAGAAGCAGAGGCTCGTGAGCTGGGAGCTACGCCTAAGGAGGTGCGCCGGACGCATCAGCAGGCTGGAAAAGCGGATGGACGCTTTCGAGGCGAACGTGAATGCGAGACTCGATAAGATACAGGAGTACCTTCACAGGATGCTGGATGGAGACGAGGTCACACCGGGGCACTACGTACAAGCGAACCAACCAACACCGAACCATGGCCAGTAAATCACGAACGAAAGCGAGCCTGAGAGTGTGGCACTGGAACGCGAACGGGTTCCAGTGTCGGCGGGCGGTGTTGCAGCAGTACATCAAGAGTTTGGAGAGACCCCCGGACGTGATCCTCGTCCAGGAAACCCACGCCGAGAACGTGCCGTCCCTCCCGGGCTACCGGGCGCACGCCAGCCCTCCCAGCGCCAGAGAAAGAGGCAAGGGAGAGGCGCAGGGCGTGCGCACGTTCGTCCGGAAAGGGATAACGTTCGTCAAGCACGACGACCTCCTCGGGCGCAGCGCCATCGAGTACTGCGCGACCGAAGTAGTGATCGGAAAAAAGAAAAAGGAGTCGGTGTACTTTCTCAACGTATACAGCAACCCGGGCCACAGGCAGCAGAAGTTCAAGACGGCCATGCATAAGATGCTGAAGCTCGCTGGCAGAGACACGCTGGGGATGTGCGGCGATTTTAACGCCGCACACAAGGAGCTCGGGTACAGCCGCACGACGGCGAAGGGGAAGGCCCTGCTCGAGGCGGCGGAGGAGGCCGGTTTCGTCCTGTATTCGGACGAAGCGGCACCCACACGCATCGGCACGTCGATAACCCACGACACCAGCCCGGACCTGTCCTTCGTCCGCAAGAGGAAGGAGGCCAGAGGCGGGGTGGCATGGAAGAACACGGGGCAGAACCTCGGGAGCGACCACTTCATAATCGAGCTGGACCTGCCGGCGTCGGCAGACGAGGTCACCAGGGGCAAGCGCAAACACAAGCTCACGAACTGGGATCGCTTCCGAGAGGAGAGCGAGGAGCTCGGCGAGGAAATCGCAGACATCGAGAGCTGGTCGGACGCCCTGAAGCGCAAGATCAAGGGAGCGACCACGGAGCTGGAGACCGACGAAGAAGTACAGAAAATGGACAGCCGCCTGGCGCACCTGATAGAGGCCAGACAGGCCCTGCAGAGGCGCTGGCGTAAGAACAGAAACAACAGGAATCTCAGGAAGAAGGCCGCCGAGATCGGCAGGGAGATAGAGCGATACAGTCGCCAGCTGTGCACCCAGCAATGGCACGCCATCTGCAGAGAGGCGGACGGGCAGCTCCACCAGAGCCGCACATGGAAACTACTGAGGCACTTGCTGGACGATACCAACAGCAAGAGTTACCAGCCGCACCGACTCGCCCAGATCATGCACTGCGCGACGAAGAAGTTGGGGAAGGAAGAGACGTGTAAACGGCTCAACGATAAATATCTCCCTAGCACTCCCAGCGAGAGCCACGGCGACTACAGAGGCCCGAGCAACCCGGACCTGGACCGCGACATTGAGGAGTGGGAGGTCCGCGCGGCGCTGCAGAACCTCAACTGCAAGTCCGCGGCGGGCCCCGACGGAATCACCAACAAAGCCCTGCGAAACCTGGGCGACGGGCCGACAGAAGCGCTGACGGGGTATTTCAACCGATGCTGGCGCGAGGGAAGATTGCCGAGGCAGTGGAAGGCGGCCAAGACAATACTGATACCCAAGCCGGGTAAGCCGCCCGGTATGGAGAACATGCGGCCGATTTCCCTCATGTCGTGCGTCGGGAAAGTCCTGGAGCACGTGTTGAACAACAGATGGCAGCAGTATCTGGAGGAGAAGGGCCTCTACCCGGACTCGATGCTAGGGTTCCGAGAGAGGCTCAGCACGCAGGACGCAATGATACAACTGCAGCACGAGATACTAGAGCGTCCGAGAACGTCGCAGGACAACAGAACCGTGCTGGGCCTGGACCTGCAGAGTGCTTTCGATAAAGTCAGGCACTCGGCCATATTGGCGCAGGTTTCGGAACTGGGTCTTGGCAAGAGGTCCCACGACTACATCCGCGACTTTCTGTCGCACCGGACGGTGGAACTACAAGCGGGGGACCTGGAGCTGCCGGAGAGAGAGCTCGGCAGCGTGGGTACCCCCCAAGGAGCGGTGATCAAGCCGGTGCTATTCAACCTGGTGATGATCGGGGTGGCCAAACGCCTCTCGGGGATCCCGCAGGTTCGACACACGATATATGCAGACGACATTACGCTGTGGGTCCCCGGGGGGAGCGACGGCCACATCGAGAGTTCGCTGCAGGAGGCGATAGCGGCGATCGAACAGCAGCTGGCGGGCACCGGACTAAAGTGCTCCCCGCAAAAGTCCGAGTTGCTGGTGATTCCACCGCCGGGCAGGTACTGCAATAGAGCCGAGGAAGAGGCGAGTAAGATCAAGTTGTTCACGTGCGATGGGACGGAGATCCCCAGAGTCAGCAAGCTGCGAGTGCTCGGGATGCTGCTGGAGGCGAACGGCGGAAACGGAGCCACGGTGGAGAGAGTAATCACAAAGATGGGGATGGCCACCAAACTGATCAAGCGGGTGGCCAACAGTTACAGCGGCATGAAGGAGGAGAGCCTGTTGCGGTTGGTGCGGTCCTTCGGCACGAGCCACGTTGCCTACGTGGGCGCCTTTCACCCGTGGAAGCGCAACGAGAGGGACCGCATCAACGCGGCGATCCGCAAGACGTACAAGGCGGCGCTGGGGCTCCTGAACAGTGCCAGCACGCAGAAGCTGCTGGAGCTGGGCGTCCACAACACGCTAGAGGAGATCGGGGAGTCCCAGCGAGCGTCTCAGCTGGACAGACTGCAGACCACGCGGACCGGAAGAAATATCCTGAAAAGCTTGGGCCTGGGTCCGAGCAGAAGACTACAGGAGAAGAACGGCCTGCCGGAGGAGGTGCGGAGAAGAGTGCGGGTGCTGCCGCTGCCGCGGAACGTACACCCCGACAGCAACCGAGAACGGCGGGCGGCCAGGGCCAAGGCGCTGGCCGATATCTACAACGACGACGCCGGGGCCACTTACGTGGACGCGGCGAGGTGCCCGGACCGCCCGAACACGTACGTGACCGTAGCGGTGTCGGCCAGGACCGGAGAGACGCGCAGCGCCTGCAGCGTGAGGGTCTCGACCGCCGCGCAGGCGGAAGAGGTCGCGATCGCGCTGGCGCTGGCGGATCCGGAATGTACCACGATCTTGAGTGACTCTAGGACAGCCATATCGGGATATGCGAAGAACGCGGTGTGCGCGCAGGCCGCGAAGATAGCTGGTGGTGCCCGTGCGGGGGGCACGTGCGAGCAGGTCACTTACGTCCGGTGGTTCCCGGCGCACTCGGGGACCGCGACGGGAGCGTACCCGAACCGCAACGAGACTGCGGACGCCGTCGCGCGTGAACTATCCGGTCGCGCGGCGCCACCCCGCGTCTCACGCACGGAGGGTGAAGAGGCAACGGAGCAAGAACCTCTACTCAACGGTGGAGAAATCCTGCAGTGGTACAGTCTCGGCAGGAGGGAGCGGCCGCCGCCGCACCCGAGGCTCACCCGAGCCGAAGCCGTCCTGTACAGACAATTGCAGACCGACTCGGTACTGACTCCGGTGTTGGCGCGATACGTGTGCCCCGAGGTATACGTGGACGCAAAGTGTAGTGAGTGTGCGTGTGCGAATGCTACGGTGGCCCACTTGCTGTGGGGTTGTGCGGAACACAGTGCGCGGGGGTATGACGAGAGTCTGCCCCAGGAAGCCACGGACTCGATGAACTCTCACGAGTACGAAACACAGCGAAGGACAATCCAGCGGCTCGAGGCGGCTCTCGGCCGGCAGAAGCGCATGGAGGCGCAGGCGAGGGGAACGGGGGGTGACCCCCACAGGCCTTTGTGGCGCCGCCCGCGCGGAAGCCCGGGCCGAGGCATCGTCGCGAGGACGACAGTATAGTCGGGGTGGGGGTGCCCTGCGTCGCACTTGAACCCACCTCCGCAGGATATTTATTTCACAATAAAGTCATTTTCTCTCTCTCTCTCCGCTTCTCGAACCACTTGCCCCTCACATCCTTACGGTTGTAGCGAACAATGATTCCATGTATTTTTTGCGGTTTAGCTGGTAGACGATGAATAGCAGAAATGTCACTGGGCGTCAGGCTAGGTAATTCGAGTAGGGGGGCGAGTTCGTTTATTTTTTCCAGTGGATTTTCATTTGCGGTGAGTGGTATCCCATGAAACTCAACGTTTAACTGTCTGCTGCGCCATTCCAGATCATTTACAGTCTCCTGCAGTTGTGTTTGCGTGTCAATGATCCGGCTGTTTTCAATTTTACCGACACGTTTCTTGACTGCCTTGATGTCGGCGTCTTGCCGGTCAAGTCGTACCATAATTTCATCAAATTTGTCCGACATGTGCTGAACTGACTAACCGATTTCCACTACACTGGTCTGTAGTAATAGCAATTTCTCGAACTTTTCGTTTATTTGGGCACATTTTCCTTCTATTTTAAGGCTCTGTTCCTTTTTTTCACCCGTTGCATGAGGGAGGGGAGTTATTTTTCAGGCAGTCTGCTCACTTCCAGTTTTTCTTGAAGGATTGGCTCTTTTATCTGATTGACCTTTCGGTAACATCGGAGCAACAGCCAGCGCGGCAGACATTACCACAAGTAGAACACTCCAACATTAAATCCATTTGCGTGCAAGCATTGTCACATGCAAAACACAGTGTCTCAGCCATGATTCACAAACGAAGGCCAGGCAGCAGCGGCGTAGAAAAAAACCCGCCCGCATCTTCCCACGCGGGGAACTCGAGTAAATGCGTCGCAGAGTGGATGGGGTATCGCGTGAATGTTGCGTAATTGGGTATGGTTTGGAAATGCTTAATTGTTATTTCGTCTTTATTATTCTTATTTATTGAATGAAGTAGAAGCGAAGGCAAGGAGTGTAAAGTTAAAGTCTGTCTTTATTGCTTGGTGCCGTCGTTGTATTGGACGGAGAGGATGACTGCTTTGCGGTCCCTAAAGTGCACTGTCAAGGGGTCTTTGAGGAGCGGTTGTGCGATTGCGTAACTGGTGAAGACGTTGCTTCCATCGCATCTACTCGAATCAAGCAAGGCGTCAAGTCAAGCGAAAGCCAAGCAAAGACGCCCTTGACTGAATTCCGAACGCGTGCTCCGCCGCTTATATACACACCGCCCGCGTTCGTGGGAGAGGAGTACGGGGGAGAGACGCGCATGCGCACACTTCCGTACACAAGCGCGCGAATTTTTCACGCACCCACCACGCCGTTATCACGTGTACACGCCCTGCCGCCGTTACTGTTGAGCGCGACGCAGCGCACGGGTAGCTACGACGCATGCGCGCACAGACGCGCTCCCCCCGCACCGCCGCAGCTGTTGTTGAGAGCGACGGAGCGTACGGGGTACACGCGCTCCTCCCGCACCGCCACATCTGTTGAGAGCGAGGAGGGTACGAGGGAGAGACGCGCACCTGCGCCTCGACGCGACGCGCATGCGCAGTGAGCGTGTGGACGGCGCCGACGCCGAAGCGGGAACTCGTGCGACTAAGAAATGCTCCGCATTTAAAAAAATGCGAGCGGGTGGGCCGTATAACCAACCTGCGTGGTGCAGAGGCGCAGATTAGGGGCCCGTCCTCGATGCCGCCGCTGTTGCCACTGAAGCGTCCACAGCTGGTTCCTTGGCTTTATGGGGCTTGAATAGCACCAGGCGTTGCTGGAGTCGGCATTCTGTGGCAGGCACGGGTAGTCATGGTCGAGAGGATGTTGCGCTTGCCTTTATCTGGTGGTTTTTCTTTCAGCGTAAGGCGAACCTGCGTGGTGCAGAGGCGCAGATTAGGTGCCCGTCCTCGATGCCGCCGCTGCTGCCAATGAAGCGTCCACAGCTGGTTCCTTGGCTTTATGGGGCTTGAATAGCACCAGGCGTCGCTGGAGTCGGCATTCTGTGGCAGGAACGTGTAGTCATGGTCGAGAGGATGTTGCGCTTGCCTTTATCTGGTGGTTTTAAAGCAAAGCTTTTTACCTCTACCCCCCAAGGCTTCTTTCGCGACCGTTGGTGCCACCAGAAAAATCCCGCGAACAAATAAAAGAATTCGCTGCACCGCCAGGAATCGAACCTGGGACCAACAGAGTAACAAAGTAAGAGCCCGTTATCTTACCGATTGAGCTACGAGCCCACGCGCAGACGGGGAAGAAAAGTGGTGCACTCACGAAGCACATCTGCGGGTTCAACCCCTGCATTATCGCTGAATGCCACGCGATAGAGATTAATGGAAGCTCACACCAACCCATGGCATCTCACTTCTAGTACCCCATTCTGCTAAAGCCTGTGGCTTCCAGTGTTCACTTAAAAATTCTCACCTCCTTGTCGTCCGCCCTCACGACAAACGGCACCCCGAAGAACGCATTCAAATACTCCTTGATGGCCACGCCATCACTCCAAGCCCCAGCATCAAGATCCTGGGCCTACATCTTTAGACTAACACCAAGAGTGACGGATCCTTGAAACGCCTAAAACACACTATCAATAATATCACACACATGATCAGGCGAGTTTACACCAAGAAGCGAGGCCTCAAGGAACCTGATACCTTTCGATTAGTTCAAGCTTTTGTCCTCTTGAGAATCACTTACGTCAACCCCCTGCCTTCTATTCGGCAAGGAGGACTTAAGATGCTTTATATGATTTGAAAGGCGGTTGCGCAAACCATTCCACACTAAACTTTTTAACACCCTTTAAGGTGCTAAAAGGGTGCACTCAGCATTTTGCACCCTTTTTGCACCTTTTAGCGACCAAAACATTGCTCCGGCACCCAATCATGAGTGTGCCACAAATTAAGGGGTGTAAATCTTAACATTTTTACACCCTTTAAGGTGCTAGAAGGGTGTACAGAACATTTTGCACCCTTTTTGCACCTTTCAAGCGCCCAAATATTGCTCGGGCACCCCACCTCGAGGGTGCCAAAATTCAGGGGTGTAATTAACAGCTTCAAAGGGTGCTACGACCGTTAAAGGGGTGCTAAAAAGTATTTCTTCTCGATTGGGGTGTTACCACGGCACCCTATCGTTAGGATGCCTAAAAGAAGGGTGTGTGAATGCAAGCATGCAAAATTGCACAAAAACAGGCTAAATGTTTAAACCGCACATTGCACTATTTCACCTCCCGTTGAGAGGTTTAAATATGAACTCTCCACATAGACCACGGGAAATGCTCTAAAATTGCTGTTTGTAAATTGAACAAAACGTGCTGAATGTTTAAATTCCACTCTGCACTAATCTACTTCTTCGAGTGTATCACAAGGTTCGTTTCGATGTCTGGGTGCACGGGAAGGGAAGGCTACAAAATGCCTTTTGTAGTCCTATAAATAAAACTTTCACGCGAGGCATCGGTGTCCTCAACGAAATCGAATTTACCTAAGAATTTGATCCCGTATTATAATGCCCCGGGCAAAAAGTCCAACAAGACTTTCTTGTTGGGCTCACAGCACGCCTGTGGGGCCAATACGAAGTTCTGTCGGCACTCTATCGTTCCAATAGCCTAGTCTTCCAACAGGGAGTTTAACCTTGATGGCGTTTGTGGGGCCAATAAGAAGCTCTGTCGGCACTCTATCGTCCCAACAGCGTAGTCTTCCAACAGGGAGTTTAACCGTGATGGCGTTTACCGGCTCGCCAACACGATCAGTGCACGCCAACAGACGCCTTGTTCGTAATCAGCGGCGCGAGCGCGCCATCAGACAGAACCGACAGACGCCCTGAAGGTGGTTTTAAATGCAGAGCATTTCAGTAACTCACGATGTCACCCGCGTTGACGTCCGTAGTCGTAGTCCGCACCCCTCCCCCTACACTATATAAAAGAAAATACTATCCGGCGCCAGGTTTCCATCCCTCGACCCTGCGGGCGGAACGCAATGTACATGGTGCTCTACCCACTGCGCCACAAAGCCGACAGAGAATGGGACGCTACGAACTCGCCTTATATCGTTGACTCATTCAAATTACTGCTGACGAGCGCTCTCTCGTCAGCAGTTGCCACAAGTGCAACAACATTAACGTAACGCAAACTACTTAACGTCGTGCGCCCCGGAAATGCTCTGCATTTGATCGTGCCCCTCGCGAGGGGGATGTTTGGCACTTGATCGCACTTCCACTGCTCTCTGCGCATGCGCCCCGTCGCTATAGCAATGGAGGCGCGTCGTCTGCTTCCAGGACGCCGCGGCGCCAAATTGAAACGGGTGGTGAGCGGTGGTGCCGCACGACGCTCTTTACAACAGAATGGTACCTTCTATACATATACTTCCACACAAAACTGGCTAAATTTGTGTACAATTTCTAGTTTTTAGGGCCTAAACAGCAGCGTCTATGTCTGGCATAGACGCTAGACGTCAACGTTTGTGTTCTGAATTTTTCCTTCAATAAGGAACAGTCAGACGGACGATAACATAACGATGTGAAGATATGCTTTGGCTCATACCACGGCAAGCACAATCGTTTGTGGCTACAGCCTCGGTTGCTCTTCGTCCACAACAAACTGAATCGGCTGTACAGCCTTCTTCGAGGGCGTGTATGCAGGGGTTCTATCTTCCTTTTTTGCGCAGGCCGACGGTGGCGGTCTTGTAAAATCATTTTCGCTCGTCGCTGCCGTTCTGCCTACCTGTTTGCTGTACCTATTACGTCGCCGCCACCGCATGCTTCGGTCGCTCTCTAATAATCCCCACTTGTTACAAACTCAGAGGTTTTCGCACTGTTAGCAGTCGTTTTACACGACGGGTTTGATGCGCCTGACATGCCAGGAGTGACATCGCTTGTAGTATTAGCGCGACGTTG
Organism: Haemaphysalis longicornis; assembly: GCF_048455015.1. Lineage (NCBI taxonomy): Eukaryota > Metazoa > Arthropoda > Arachnida > Ixodida > Ixodidae > Haemaphysalis > Haemaphysalis longicornis. The sequence continues at coordinate 18,299,850 of NW_027526245.1, forward strand.
CTTGTCTGCAAGACGGTGCCGGACAAACAAGCGTTATCAACACCATAATTCTAACGGCACATTCCATTTATTTCGTGGCTACCGTGGCTTGCGCAGAAAAGGTCGGGTTGACTGCGATAGTTTTTCTTGAGTCAAATAAGGGAGCTTTGGCTCAATCGCTTGCAGCGCTAGCGATGCGGCCTCGTCTTCAAGACCGGTGTGTGAGAAACAAGTGTTAGGACAGCCAGAATTTCAAAAATGCAGCATAAACTAGACACAAGCGACAATATTTGTAACTTATAAGTATAGAGTTGTTTTAGGCGCCCCAAACACCGCCCGGGTCTACGCGATCCGTTCCTAGTGGCAGCCACGCAGTGCCTGGGCACCAGACATTTGGCCCCGTGGCTTGCCACGACAGCATCACTCTGCTTTCACACGCGCGGAACGAGGTTCTACAAAGAAATCGCGCTAGCCTTAGCCCTGCTCGTGCAGCATTTCTCTTGGGATTATCTACTCAAAAACAAAACCCAGAAAACTGTACTGGGACCTCATGGAGAAGGTCCTGCCGCCCCCTCTCTACCGACAACCCCCAATACCCAACGATGTCTTGAAGCGAGTAAGACGACTCCCTGTGCCCACCGCCTCAAAGGACTTTTTCTTCCGCCTCCACATAGGGTTGCTCCCCGCAAAGGCACGTATAGAGGGTAAGGGTTTCTTGCTCCATGGCGGCGCGGGTTGTCTCCTGTGTGGAAAACGCGAGACGGCAGAACACGTCCTCACAGATTGTAACGCCGCGGCCGTCTCCTGGGACGAGCTGCAGACCGCGTACACCGAGCGATGGGACCTGTAGTGGCCAGGCCTCCGGCACCTGAGTGCGCCCACAGAGAACAAGGTGCTTCGGGACTGCGTGCTTGTCCTGGGGCTCCACTCGCTGTGGAGGGCTCGAGTGGATGCAGTGGAGTGCGCCAGGAACCCCAGGCCTACCTAGCGGCACTTCACGGCAAAGGCTGAATGGACAGTGAGCGTGTTGGGGGCATCAGATTCTGACACGGAGCTCCGCGACTCACTGCAAAAAGGATGCCAAGCACTGCAGCGCTTTAAAGAAAAAGAGATGCAGCGCTGGCAACGGCTGTGATCTTGCCTCACTAGTACTTTGTAGAGACGCTTTTCCCCTCTGAACAGGCTTTGTACATCCTTGCCCAGAGTTTACACTCAATGTGAACATGTTACCTTCACACGATTCCCAGTTCATGTACTCTGATATTACACTGTCTCAGGATGTCATATTTTCCTGCTTGTTTGTTCGTTGTTGCCACCGCAGTGCCACTACGTTGCTTACTCTGCGGCTCAAGTGAAGGCACGCCTAAAGGTGATTGGAGTCCCTGTGGCGACAGTATGTACGCGTACCAGCATTGGTCACCGCATCGAGCGTGCCAGTGCATTATGTATATATGTATATCCTTGTAAATAAAAAATTGTGTTTGGAAAAAAAAGCCGAGATAGCTGAGTGTTAACGCGTCCGTTTACTGTTTTGTAGGTCAATGGTTCGATTCCTCGTCGAACCTGGTTTTCTTTTTAGGTGAGGGTTTTATTAGCTCTTTTTTTACGACCAGGGTAAGCGCCTGTTCTTTGTATTCTATCACGCCGACATTTACCGCCCTCTTCCTAAACCCAAAGTAGCTCGTTTTCTCGTACCTTCTCTCTTGAGAAGCCCGCCGTGAAAACAAAACCAAAACAAACGTCAAAACCTCTTTACAATATCAGTATATACGTCAATTACTTTATGTGTATTCAGTTTTTGTGTTTAAAAACCTTAAATTGAAGTTATAAACACATTTCAGACTTTGAAAGCAGCAAGATAATTACCAACATTACAGTACTAACACAATTTTCGTCAAACATAGAGGTGCTGCATTTGAAGTCTGGCAACTATCTCTCACTTTTTGTGTGCTTTTTTATGGCGTTTTGTGCCGAGTGGTTGCTGGCGTAATTTGAAAAGTTTTATCTATTTCAAGCTTAAATCATAGTTATAAAAGCTTTATGGGTAATGTCTACCCTTCCAACCTACGCGTGTGTTGAACATGGGGACCCCGGAAGAACGATCATTGCCGGATAAAATACTGCGCTTCAAAAGTGGATGACATTGCATCAGAACAAAGCGCGTTCGTGTGTCCGCGAGATGAAGACGACAGTGAAGGAGAATTGTACGTTGGAAACATCGTTTTTGCTCGGGTAAGTACGCATTTTTTATTATTCTGTATTTGGTTGGAAGGAGTTCTGGTGTTTTTCGCTAGACCCCATCTCGTTTGCTCTGAGAGCCTACGTGAGTTAGTATACTTGTGTGGCGCCCAGTCCACCGTTTCCGCAGAAGTCAGCATCAATTTACGCTGAAGCTAGACCTTGGCTACGATGCCCGCGCTGTGGTACACGGCTGCTAATAATTTCACATCACGCAAGGCTCTTTAACACCGGGGCGTTTGTTTATGTGTCTCTCAAACAGTGCCTTTGCGGTTGCAGATCGCAGTCGCAATTTCGCGTGAGTGGCACAACGCTGTGATTAGTCCTCCCTCGTGAATACCCGCGGTATACCAAGAAATAACATGAACAGGAGGTTCCCTGGAAGTGCATGTGAAAAAGCGTACACTTGATTCCTTGGCTGGCGTCGCGTAGGTGTTGTGAAATCTCTCTCCCCCCCTCCCTACACGAATTCCGTGCAGTGCGCTTCGCAGCTATTGCGCTCGCGAGACCGGCGACCGTACGCCTCGCGGTCTTTGGGCCGCGAAGATATCACATACGTGCAAATTGAAGGTGAAATGCGCGCATGTGGCCTATCAAGGAGTTAGCATAGTCTCGGTGTAGTGGGGGAGATTTCACAACACCTACGAGGCGCCTGCCGATTCCGTCAGAGTAGCTCTCGGGAAGTCTGGGGCTTGATATCAGAGGCATATGTATTGTTTAGATTAGTGCAGAAAATTGAGCGAATTCGCAAGTTCTCATTTTCGCAAAACCGCAGGCCATACAGAGACTAACAAGAAAGCTGTAGGCACTCACTCAACTCGATTTATATTGGAGAATTCAACGTGCAGATACAAGTCAGACATTGAAATGGAGGAGCCTCAACTATCACACACCAGTTCCGATTGAAAGCAAGGGATACAGATGAGCTGCTAGCATGCGTTCCATGCAAATTAGCTCAGCAGTGAGCTTTGCATATATCATTCATACCCCACTCACAGTACCTGTGGGTCTAATAAATACATTCTTACTGTGACCTAAATTTCACTTGGGGTGTTCCGGGAATGTTTTTATTAGTGCCTTGGAGGTTACTGTCTTTAAATGATTAAAAATCTACTTGATGTAAGCATTCGTGCTTTGTGTGTGCTCTTGTATTTCAACAAGTGTCAGCACACTCACAGATTATGCACCTGCAGGTGCTGCTGCTGGCTGTCTTGGGTCAGCTGCCTTCCAGTCCAGTTTCAGAGGCTTTGCCAGGGCCTCCCTTGGCCAACCGACACTGCACCTGCTGTACCCAAGTACTGCCTGGCCTTTCGTTGGTGCTCCATACGCTTTGCTGCCAGGAATGGTCATTCATCCATCATCTGGCCGCTTTGACCACCCGTTCAGAAGTCAGTGCATTTGCTCGACACATCGGTCCAGGCACTGCTGCCATATCGGTGCACCCACCGATTATGTACTTTCAGGTTAGTTATTGCATGTTGTGGAACCTGCCATGATGTATACGTGTTAGCAGTGCTGTGGGTTTGGAGCGTGTCATTGCTTAGCAGAGATATTAAAGAGAATCTGGGGCCGATGACTAAAGGGCAAGAAGAGAAAGGGAACTGACTTTGAAGCAAGTATTCGTATGTAATCAAGCCAAGCAAACATTTAGGATCTTTCGATATGGTTTTGAACTTGCAATACAAACTGGTGTACTTCGGATCATACTGGTATTAATCATACTATACCGAAAAGTACATCCCGCAGTCTGTAGAATTCTGACCGCTTTTTTCGCAGTCTCTCATGACAGGCACTATTCTCAATGGTTGGAAGATAGTCGAGGTAGCACCAATCTTTATATCAGGAGACGGTACTTCACCATTAAATTTCCCTAACAAGCACCATATGCAAGGTCGGGAAACATTTCATCCACTCTCAGGTCGCTAATTATTTATAAAATCACAATATCACATTCGAGTATCACCACGGTTCTTACAAGGGTTAGTTGAGAAACACAACTTTCAGGATTTGTTCATGATCTACATTGATCCATTGACGCAGGCTTACAAACTGTGGTAGTTTTTCTCGATTTTGCTAAAGCATTCAATTGCATTACACACCACAGACTACTTCTCAAACTTCATCCTAATGTCCTCACTTGAGCGAAAGATTTTCATTCTTCTCAAATGCAGTTTACTTCTAATAACTATATACTTCTTTTGCTCGTGCCACTTTGTTGTCCCCCCAGGCAGGTTGCTTGGTCCTGTCTATCTTCCATGTTGCATATCCTCCCATGTAGGTCTATTTGCTGATGATGTTGTAATTTATCACACAATTTCTTTCAACTACTACCGTCAATGCTTTCACTCTGATCATAACACAATTAACTCCTGGTGCTGCAAATGGCTAATTTCGCTTATCTCTAAAACAAATTGCATGACTTTAACGGTGGCAAGTCTCGAATTGTAAATACTTACTTCATTAACAACAGCCTGATTACCTCTTGAGACAAAGGTGTTTTGGTAGGCCGGTAGGGGATAGGGGGGATTGCAAGGTGGATTTCAAAAGGTAGATCGATTGGGAAAATAAGACGTGATTAATATTTTCATTTGCACTCCAAAACTCGCTTTATTTCATATGTTTAACCCACTGCAGTGCCTAAGGTGGTGTGCTGTGGAGGCGAATGCCGGTTAGATACCGCTTGGTGTGGCCGATTTTCAGATGGAGACAAGACGTAAAGACGCCCGTGTTTTGAGATTTAGGTGCGCACAAAATACCCAGGTGGTCAAAATTAATGCGAAGCCTTCCGCTACAGTGCTCCCCATATCCCAAATGTAGCTTTGGCGTGTTAAACCACCGTTTTTTTCATGTTTTTGGTATATTACCAGCTGCTGTAGCAGGTGCAACATAAAGGTGAAATTATAAATAATGTTTCCAAGAGCTAAATATAAAGGCCATATTGAAGTGCGTTTATTGGTCTATCTCATAGCAGTAGTGAAAGGTTATATACTCTGGTGCAGGTTAAGAACGGCAATGGCTCATGTGGTGTAGTCCAGTGTTCGACGGAATGCCGTGTAGGCAGGTAAAAGCATTATTGCAGTGACGAAACGTAGGTCACTGACCAAGTCAAGAAAGCCATTTAACGGTTTGGTGCTTGTTCACGGTGAGCATGTGTCGTGGAAAACGAAGCTATATATTGGGCATTACGCGGCACAATGAGTTTGCATAGATATGGCACAGATTGCCATCCATTATGTTGATAATGTTGGGCATCGTCTGAACGATGAGGGACTCGAGCAGTAATCGAGAAGATAGATTGCACTCAGTTGTCAGTAATTTTGTCTTGTTCCAGTCGACCACGTGTCCCGTCCTCTCACGGTGCTCTGCCAGTGGACTTGTTTTTGCATGGCCCTTGTTCACTTCGTTCCAGTGCTGCGTTATTCTTCTGTGCAGATTGCCCGTTTCGCCAATGTACACTGATTTGCATTCAGCGCATGGAATCTAATAGACAATACCCGGAAGCTTGGAGCGTGAGAGGGGGTCTTTCACGCTGAAAATCTCAGAACACAGCTTGCTAGTGGGCAAATGCACGATGTATGCACTGCGTTTCTTGAAAATGTGTGCGAGAGTTTCACCGATATGTGCGACGTAGGTAATTGCTGCGCGTTTTGATGCAGTCCTTGTGGCTGCCTAAAGCATTATATTCAGAAAGAAGCGCATAGGGCGACTAGCAGGAATCCGCATTGACATTAGCAGGCAGAAGCGTCCACAAGGCCTGTGTCAAAACGTCCGGCAATTATCGTCCTACACATCAATCAAGCTTTTGCACGCATTTTCAAGAAACACATTGTGCACATCGTGCACATCGTGCACGTTCCCACTAGCAAGCTATGTTCTGACATTGTCAGCGTGAAAGACCCCCTCTCACGCTTCAAGCTTCCAGGTGTTGCTTATGTTTTGAACGAAAAAAGTGCCATTTAAAGGTGATACCTCCTTCCTTGCCGATTTCTGGTGCCTGATTGTTCAGTTTGTGGGGATAAGTTTAGCAGATTGCTCACATGTGTAACCTGTATTTGTGCTTGAGCAGTCAAACGCTGATGTTAGCAGTGAAGTAGGTGAAAATTGTAGTTTGACTGTAGTTGTGTGCAGATTACCTACATTGTGTTAATTCGTAGCAAAGCAAAGTTGAGGTAACCCTGCTAACTGTTCCGCATTGCAGCATTTTATTATGCGAACGTTAAGGAGTTCAGCTGCTTGTTAAAGGTGAAATAAACAGTGGTACAAAAAGGAGAGCATCTACTAAACAGAAATATCTTCACAATCGCAGGATGCCAACGGTCCGCCTACCAACTTGTGTCCTGCATCGTTTCAGCTGGCTGGAGCGGCTCATGGAGCATTTTCCAGCTTCTCAAAGTTTCTGGTCAAGCGCTCCTCCAAGTGAAAGATGCCGCAGAGGGATCTTTTGTTTTAATGCCACAATTTCCCGTGCTCAGCAGCAAATTTACTCGTAAGGCTTTTGATATATTCATCACCCAAGAGGGCATGTTACCTTCGTGTTCGGTGGAATGTGTCTGCACTCAGGTTATTTGTGACAGAAACAAGTGGACCACTTCGTGAGAGTCATTGAGGCCTTGTTGATTGTGCATGCTTCTGAAATGACATTTTCATTCGGCTGAATACTTTCCAAATATTAGGAGTTGGAACAGCGGCAACGTACTATGCGGGAAGTGATACGAAGCAGTAGTTACCAACACGAAACACATGGCCGAACATTCCGGGCAGTGCAACGGGATACCTACGGTCAATGACTGCTGCTGTGGCAGAGACGTGCTATGCGAGAAGTGACACGAAGGAGTTACCGACACGAACCACAAGGCCGAACATGCCGTGGAGTGCATCGCGACAGCCAGGGTCTATGACTGCTGCTATAGTGGGAACGTGCTATGGGACAAGTGATGCGAAGACGGAGTTACCGACACGAACCACAAGAGGCCGCACATGCCGTTCAGTGCAACGAGATACCTACGGTCCATTACTGCTGCTGTGGCAGAGACGTGATATACGAGAAATGACGCGACCAAGGAGTTACCGATACGAAACACAAGGCCGAACATGCCGTGCAGTGCATCGGGACACCCAGGGTCTGTGACTGCTGCTACAGTGGGAACGTGCTATGCGGGAAGTGACACGAAGAAGGAGTTAGCGACACGAACCACAAGGAAGCATGCCGTGCAGTGCATGTAGACACTCATGGTTAATGTGTGCTGCTACGGCGGGAACGTGCTATGCGGGAAGTGATACGAAGCAAGAGTTACTGACACGAAGCACAAGGCTGAGCATGCCGTGCAGTGCAACGGGCTGCCTATGGTCCATGACTGCTGCTGTTGCAGAGACGTGCTATACAGGAAGGGATAAGAAGCAGGAGATACCGACACGACACACAAGCCCAAACATGCCACACAGTGCAACAATACACCTATGGTCCGTGACTGCCGGTGCGGCAGAGATGTGCTATGCAGAAGTGACACGAAGCAGGAGGTACCGACACGAAACACAAGGCCGAAAAAGCCGTGCAGTACATCGGGACAGCCAGGGTCTATGACTGCTGCTACAGTGGGAACGTGCTATGCGAGAAGTGATGCGATAATGGAGTTACTGACACGAACCACAAGGCCGAACATGCCGTTCAGTGCAACGAGATACCTACAGTTCATGACTGCTGCTGTGGCAGAGACGTGCTATGCGAGAAGTGACACGAGGTAGTAGTTACCCACACGAAACACAAGGGCGAACATGCCGTGCACTGCATCAAACACACAGGGTTTATGACTGCTGCAACAGCGGGAACGTGCTATGCGGGACGTGATACGAAGCAGGAGTTACCGACACGAACCACAAGGCCGAACATTCCGTGCAGTGCATCGGGACAAACAAGCATTAGGACTGCTGCTACGACGGGAACGTGCTATGCGGAAAGTGATACGAAGCAGTAGTTACCAACACAAAACATATGGCCGAACATTCCGTGCAGTGCATCGGGGCACCCATTGTCTATGACTGCTGGTACGGCGGGAACGTGCTATGCGGGAAGTGACAGACACAAAGAAGGAGCTTCCGACACGAACGACAAGGCCGAACACGCCGTTAAGTGCAACGAAATACCTACGGTTCATGACTGCTGCTGTGGCAGAGACGTGCTATGCGAGGAGTGACACGAAGAACGAGTTACCGACACAAAACACAAGGGCGAACATGCCGTGCAGTGCATCGGGACACCCAGGGTCTATGACTGCTGCTACGGCTGGAACGTGCTATGCGGGAAGTGATACGAAGACGGAGTTACCGACACGAACCACAAGGTCGAACATGCCGTGCAGTGCATCGGGACACCCAGGGTCTGTGACTGCTGCTACAGTGGGAACGTGCTATGCGGGAAGTGACACGAAGGAGTTACCGACACGAACAACAAGGCCGAACATGCCGTGCTGTTCAACGAGATACCTACGGTCCATTACTGCTGCTTTGGCAAAGACGTGCTATGCGAGAAGTGACACGAAAAAGGAGTTACCGACACGCACCACAAGGCCAAACATGCTGGGCATTGCACCGGGACACCCAGGGTGTATGACTGCTGGTAGTGCGGGAACGTGCTATGCGGGAAGTGACACGAACCACGATTTACGGGCACGAACCACAAGGCCGAACATGCCGTGCAGTGCAACGAGATACCTACGGTTCATTACTGTTGCTGTGGCAGGGACGTGCAATGCTAGAAGTGATACAATGAAGGAGTTACCGACGCAAACCACACGGCTGAACATGCCGTGCAGTGCATAGGGACACCCAGAGTCTATGACTGCTGCTACGACGGGAACGTGCTATGCGGGAAGTGATGCGAAGACGGAGTTACCGGCACGAACCGCAAAGTCGAACATGCCGTGTAGTGCATCGGGACAAACAGGAATTAGGACTGCTGCTACAGCGGCAACGTGCTATGCGGGAAGTGATACGAAGCAGTAGTTACCAACACGAAACACATGGCCGAGCATTCCGGGCAGTGCAACGAGATACCTACGGTCCATGACTGCTGCGGTGGCAGGGACGTGCTATGCGAGAAGTGACAAGAAGGAGTTACCGAAACGAATCACAAGGCCGAAGATGCCATGAAGTGCATCAGGACATCCAGGGTCTGTGACTGCTACTACAGTGGGAACGTGCTATGCGAGAAGTGATGCGAAGACGGAGTTACCGACAAGAACCACAAGGCCGCACATGCCGTTCAGTGCAACGAGAACCCTACGGTCCATGACTGCTGCTGTGGCAGCGACGTGCTATGCCAGAAGTGACACGAAGAAGGAGTTACTGACACGAAACACAAGGCTGAGCATGCCGTGCAGTGCATCGGGACAGCCAGGGTCTATGACTGCTGCTGTGGCAGTGTCGTGCTATGCGAGAAGTGACACGAAGAAAGAGTTATCGACACGAACGACAAGTCCGAACATGCCGTTTAGTGCAACGAGATACCTACGGTCTATGACTGCTGCTGTGGCAGAGACGTGCTATGCAAGAAGTGACACGAGGCAGGAGTTACCCACACGAAACACAAGGGCGAACATGCCGTGCAGTGCATCGGGACACGCAGGGTTTATTTATGACTGCTGCTACGGCGGGAAAGTGCTCTGCGGGAAGTGAAGCGAAGACGTAGTTACTGACACGAACCACAAGGCCGAACATGTCGTGCAGTGTATCGGGACACCCAGGGTCTATGATTGCTGCTACGGCGGGAACGTGCTATGCGGGAAGGGACACGAAGAAGGAGTTACCGACACGAACCACAACGCCGAGCATGCCGTGCAGTGCAACAAGATACCTACGGGCAATGACTGCTGCTACGGCGGGAACGTGCTATGCAGGAAGTTACACGAAGAAGGAGTTACAAACACGAACCACAAGGCCGAACATACCGTGCAGTGCAACGAGATACCTACCGTCCATGACTGCTGCTGTGGCAGACACGTGCTATTGAGAAGTGATACGACGAAGTTACCGACACAAAACACAAGTCCGAACAAGCCGTGCAGTGCATCAAACACCCAGGGTTTATGACTGCTGCTACAGCGCGAACGTGCTATGCGAGAAATGATACGAAGCAGGAGTTACCAACACGAAGCACAAGGCTTAACATGCCGTACAGTGCAACGAGATACCTACGGTCCATGACTGCTGCTGTGGCAGAGTAGTGCTATGCGAGAAGTGACACGAAGAAAAAGTTACCGACACGAACGACAAGGCCGAACATGCCGTGCAGTGCAACGAGATACCTACGGTCCATTACTGTTGCTGTGGCAGAGACGTGCTTCGCGAGAAGTGACACGAAGGAGTTACCGACACGAAACACAAGGCCGAACATGCCGTGTAGTGCATCGGGATACGCAGGGTTTATTTATGACTGCGGCTACGGCGGGAAAGTGCTATGCGGGAAGTGAAGCGAAGAAGGAATTACCGACACGAAACACAATGCCGAACATTCCCTGCAGTGCATCGGGACACCCAGGGTCTATGACTGCTGGTACGGCAGGAACGTGCTATGCGAGAAGTGACACGAATAACCAGGTTCCGACACGAACCACAAGGCCGAACATGCCGTGCAGTGCAACGACATACCCTCGGGTTATGGCTGCTGGTGTGGAAGAGAAGTGCTATGCGAGAAGTGACACAAAGCTAAAGGGCTATAATATAAAATAAAAGCCCAACCCGTACCACATACGTATCACGGGTGACGCGAATTAAAAATAAACAAACTGGACCGAGGTCAACTAGAGTTTTGAAGAGAAGGAAATACCCACCGATGTGGAAAATAAAAGAGAAAAATGCTACACAGCGACACTACAGCCAGGAGAGCGGGCCCGGGGAGACTCCCCTGATCTCCCCTGGGACGGTAGCAGGAAAGGTTGGGATGAGGGATGCAGATGGTGGTAATAAGGAATGGGTTATGGGAAAGTGGGTAGGAATGGGGACATCGAGGTTTTTGTTCTAATCCTTAGATGTTTCACTCCTAAAATAGGCCTGAAAACTAAGGATGGGCGTCAGACGGTCTAATTGTAATTCAGCGGACCCCACTATAGGTTCCAACCATCTGAGCTCCGACATCGAAGAACAGGAAGAACCTGTGACGGAGTGACAACACCTAGTCTCCGGACCACTTTCACAACCAGCCCCCCCGGCTAACACCCACCAGGTCCCCCGAGTACTCAAAGACCCTGCCCAGCCTACATAGGTACTAATCCCCCTCGTCTCAACGTTTTCGGATACTGGTAAAGCTAACAGTCCGACAGACGGGGTAAACTGTACCCTGTACGCATCCGTCGATCCCTATGTGCACCTGAATCACCCATCTCCATAGGAAGGCCTATGTAACTTATAGGGTTTCGGTGGACATCTTATGTGCTCCTATACCGACCACTCACCCACCAGGGAACCCCTCCTCATACAGGTGGAAGGAGTAATCCTTATAGAGTACGACCAGCCCTACTCCCCATACTGAGAACGAGAAGCTTCCCTAAGAAGTGAGCCAATCCCTCTTTCCTCGGTCCTAGCAAGTGCGCGCATCCTAGACTGGTAGCTACTAAAGGCCAGAGACATTGGCCATCATGAGCACCTATCGAAGGCACTGGATCCTGTTGTCCAGGAACCTTCGTGTCGGCAGCGAGCAGTCGTGCTCGCGTGGGGTGACTGCCGCGGTCCTTTAATAAAGGAACCTTTTTCACCGCTTTTTGCCAAGTTCCCAGAGCCAACCTCGTTAGCCACCCAGGCTTTCCGGGGCTGCCTCCGAGTCCAGCATCGGCTCTGGTGCAGGAACTGGCCCATTCAGTTCCAGGGAGTCGCTGCCACTCCCTTGGGGTTTTGCATCCCCGGGTAAGAAGGAGTTACCGACACGAACCACAAGGCCGAACATGCCGTGCAGTTCATCAAACACCCAGGGTTTATGATTGGTGCTACAGCGGGAACGTGCTATGCGAGAAACGATACGAGGCAGGAGTTACCAGCACGAAGCACAAGGCTGAACATGCCGTGCAGCGGGATGAGATACCTACGGTCCATGGCTGCTGCAGCGGCAGAGACGTGCTATGCGAGAAGTGACACGAAGCAGGAGTTAACCACATGAAACCAAGGCCGAACATGCTGTGCAGCGCATCCGGACACCCAGGGTCTATGACAGCAGCTACGGCGGGAACGTGGTATGCGGGAAGTGACAAGGAGGATTTACCGACATGAACCACAAGAATGAACATGCCGTGCAGTGCAACGAGATACCTACGGTTCATTACTGTTGCTGTGGCAGAGACGTGCTATGCGTGAAGTCACACGAAGAAGGAGTTACGGACACGAAACACAAGGCCGCACTTGCTGTGTAGTGCAACGGGACAGCCAGGGTTTATGACTGCTGCTATAGCGGGAACGTGCTATGCGGGAATCGATGCGTAGACGGAGTTACCGACAAGAAACACAAGGCTGAACATGCTGTGCAGTGCAACGAGATACCTACGGTCCATGGCTGCTGCTGCGGCAGGGACGTACTCTACGAGAAGTGACACAAAGCAGGAGTTTCCAACACGAAACACAAGGCCGAACATGCCGTGTAGTGCATCACGACACCCATGGTTTATGACTGGTGCTACGGCGGGAACGTGCTATGTGGGAAGTTAAGCGAAGAAGGAGTTACGGACGCAAAACACAAGGCCGAACATTCCGTGCAGTGCATCGGGACACCCAGGGTCTATGACTGCTGGTAGGGCGAGAATGTGCTATGCGGGAAATGACACGAATAACGAGCTTCCAACATGAACCACAAGGCCGAACATGCCGTGCAGTGCAACGAGATACCTACGGTCCATGGCTGCTGCTTTTGCAGAGGCGTGCTATGCGAGAAGTGACACGAAGGAGTTACCGACACGAACCACAAGGCCGAACATGCTGTGAAGTACATCGGGACACCCACGGTCTATGACTGCTGCTACGGCGGGAACGTGCTATGCGGGAAGTGACACGAAGAGCGAGTTACCGACACGAACCACAAGGTCGAACATGCCGTACAGTGCATCGGGACACCCAGGGTCTATAACTGCTGCTACAGCGGGAACATGCTATGCGGGAATTGATGCGAATACGTAGTTAGCAACACGAACCATAAGGCAAGGCCGAACATGCGGTGCAGTGCATCAGGACACCCAGGTTCTATGACTGCTGCTATGGCAGAGACGTGCTGTGCGAGAAGTGACATAAAGCAGGAGTTACCGTCACGAACCACTATGCCGAACATGCCGTGCAGTGCATCGGGACACCCAGGGTCTATGACTGCTGCTACGGCAGGAACATCCTATGCGGGAAGTGATGCGAAGACGGAGTCACTGACACGAACCACAAGGCCGAACATACCGTGCAATCCAACAAGATACCTACGGTCCATGACTGCTGCTATGACAGAGACCTGCTATGCGAGAAGTGACACAAAGCAGGAGTTACCGGCACGAACCACAAGGTCGAACATGCCGTGCAGTGCATCGGGACAAACAGGGATTAGGACTGCTGCTACAGCGGCAATGTACTATGCGGGAAGTGATACGAAGCAGTAGTTACCAACACTAAACACATGGCCGAACATTCGGTGCAGTGCAACGAGATACCTACGGTCAATGACTGCTGCTGTTGCAGAGACGTGCTATGCGAGAAGTGACACGAAGGAGTTACCGACACGAACCACAAGGCTGAACATGCCGTGGAGTGCATCGGGACAGCCAGGGTCTATGACTGCTGCTACAGTGGGAACGCGCCATGCGAGAAGTCATGCGAAGACGGAGTTACCGACACGAACCACAAGGCCGCGCATGCCGTTCAGTGCATCGGGACACCCAGAGTCTATGACTGCTGCTACGCCTGGAACGTGCTATGCGGGAAGTGATACGAAGACGGAGTTACCGACACGAACTACAAGGTCGAACATGCCGTGCAGTGCATCCGGACACCCAGGGTCTGTGACTGCTGCTACAGTGGGAACGTGCTATGCGGGAAGTGACACGAAGAAGGAGTTAGCGACACGAACCACAAGGCAGAGCATGCCGTGCAGTGCATCGAGACACTCAGGGTTAATGTGTGCTGCTACGGCGGGAATGTGCTATGCGGGAAGCGATACGAAACAGGAGTTACTGACACGAAGCACAAGGCTGAGCATGCCGTGCAGTGCAACGGGATGCCTATGGTCCATGACTGCTGCTGTGGCAGAGACGTGCTATACAGGAAGAGATAGGAAGCAGGAGATACCGACACGACACACAAGCCCAAACATGCCACGCAGTGCAACAATACGCCTATGGTCCGTGACTGCTGCTGCGGCAGAGATGTGCTATGCAGAAGTGACACGAAGCAGGAGGTACCGACACGAAACACAAGGCCGAAAAAGCCGTGCAGTGCATCAGGACAGCCAGGGTCTATGACTGCTGCTACAGTGGGAACGTGCTATGCGAGAAGTGATGCGAAAACGGAGTTACTGACACGAACCACAAGGCCGAACATGCTGTTCAGTGCAACGAGATACCTACGGTCCATGACTGCTGCTGTGGCAGAGACGTGCTATGCGAGAAGTGACATGAGGCAGGAGTTACCCACACGAAACACAAGGGCGAACATGCCGCGCACTGCATCAAACACGCAGGGTTTATGACTGCTGCTGTGGCAGAGACGTGCTATGCGAGAAGTGACACGAGGCAGGAGTTACCCACACGAAACACAAGGGCGAACATGCCGCGCACTGTATCAAACACCCAGGGTTTATGACTGCTGCAACAGCGGGAACGTGCTATGCGGGACGTGATACGAAGCAGGAGTTAACGACACGAACCACAATGCCGAACATGCCGTGCAGTGCATCGGGACAAACAAGGATTAGGACTGCTGCTACGGTGGGAACGTGCTATGCGGAAAGTGATACGAAGCAGCAGTTACCAACACAAAACACTTGGACGAACATTCCGTCCAGTGCATCGGGACACCCATGGTCTATGACTGCTGGTACGGCGGGAACGTGCTATGCGGGAAGTGACACAAAGAAGGTGCTTCCGACACGAACGACAAGGCCCAACATGCCGTACAGCGGAACGAGATACCTACGGTCAATGGCTGCTGCTGCGGCAGAGACGTGCTATCCGAGAAGTGACACGAAGCATGAGTTACAGACACGAAACACAAGGCCGAACATGCCGTGCAGTGCATCGGGACACCCAGGGTCTATAACTGCTGTTACAGCAGGAACATGGTATGCGGGAATAGATGCGAAGACGGAGCTAGCGACACGATCCACAAGGCCGAACATGCCGTGCAGTGCATCGAGACTCCGAGGGTCTATGGTTGCTGCTACGGCGGGAACGTGCTATGCAGAAAGTGACACGAAGAAGGATTTACCGACACGAACGACAAGGCCGAACATTCCGTGCAGCGGAACGAGATACCTACGGTCCATGGCTGCTGCTGCGGGAGAAACCTGCTATGCGAGAAGTGACACGAAGCAGGAGTGACCGACCCAAAACCAATTCCGAACATGCTGTGCAGTGCGTCGGGACACCCAGGGTCTATGACAGCAGTTACGGCGGGAAAGTGGTATGCGGGAAATGACAAGAACAAGGAGTTACCGACATGAACCACAAGGATGAACATGCCGTGCAGTGCAACGAGATACCTACGGTCCATTACTGTTGCTGTTTCAGTGTCGTGCTATGCGGGAAGTGAAACGAAGAAGGAGTTACCGACACGAAACACAATTCCGAACATGGTGTATAGTGCATGGGGACACCCAGGGTCTATGACTGCTGCTATGGTGGGAACGTGCTATGCGGGAATCGATGCGAAGACAGAGTTACCGACAAGAAACACAGGGCTGAACATGCCGTGTAGTGCAACGAGATACCTACGGTCCATGACTGGTGCTGTGGCAGAGTTATGCTATGCGAGAAGTGACACGAAGAAGGAGTTACCGACACGAACGACAAGGCCGAACATGCCGTGCAGTGAAACGTGATACCTACGGTCCATGGCTGCTGCTGCGGCAGAGACGTGCTATGCTAGAAGTCACACGAAGCAGGAGTTATCGACATGAAACGAAGGCCGAACATGCCGTGCAGTGCATCGGGAAACCCAGGGTCTATGACTGCAGCTATGGAGGGAACGTGGTACGCGGGAAGTCACACGAAGAACGAGTTACCGACACGAATCACAAGGTTGAACATGCCGTGCTGTGCATCGGGACACCCAGGGTCTATAACTGCTGCTACAGCGGGAACATGCTACCCGGGAATTAATGCGAAGACGGAGTTAGCAACACGAACCACAAGGCCGAACATTCCGGTCAGTGCATTGAGACACCGAGGGTCTATGACTGCTGCTACGGCGGGAACGTGCAATGTGGTAAGTGACACGAAGAAGGAGTTACCGACACGAACCACAAGGCCTAACATACCGTGCAGTGCAACGAGATACCTACGGTCCATGGCTGCTGCTTTGGCAGAGACGTGCTAAGCGAGATGTGACACAAAGAAGGAGTTACGGACACGAACCACAAGGCCTAACATGCCGTGCAGTGCAACGAGATACCTGCGGTCCATGGCTGCTGCTTTGGCAGAGACGTGCTAAGCGAGATGTGACACGAAGAAGGAGTTACCGACACCAAACACAAGGCCGAACATGCCGTGTGGTGCATCAGGACACCCAGAGTTTATGACTGCTGCTACGGCGGGAACGAGCTATGTGAGAAGTGAAGCGAAGAAGGAGTTACCGACACGAAACACAAGGCCGAACATTCCGTGCAGTGCATCGGGACACCCAATGGTATGACTGCTGGTACAGAGGGAACGTGCTATGCGGGAAGTGACACGAATGTGTTTCGATTTGGCAGCAGCGGCAGTGCTCCGCTCACATCGGTAACCCAAGAACTGCCCCTTTACAGCTCGGTTCCCGGAATTTTCTTCTGCCTGCCTGTTGCCTGGGCCTGCCTGACGGTTTCCTGCTGCAAGACTTCAGTGTCCCTGCGATTTCGTGGCCACCACTGGCACCCCTGCCACTGGTTTCTTCGACGCCAGGAGCTCCATCTGCGCAAGCGCAAGCTTCGGTGCAGCTGGTGATAAGCAACGTGCCGTCGAGCAGTGGTTATTTGGCAGCAGCGGCAGCGCTCCACTCACATCGGTAACCCAAGAACTGCCCCTTTACAGGTTGGTGATTGCCCAATGCTAAGCGTTTTGCCTTGAATGCCGTCTGTTCTGCTGCCGCTGCTGCCATTGACCCTAACGAGATCTCTGTGACTGTGAATTCATGTCGGTCAGTTGTTTGTCGTGCGAGGTGGTCATCCCCGAGGATGAACCGTCACTGAAATGTCCTGGATGCTCTGGCGAATACCATTTTGGGAAGTGTGCTGGTATAAGTCAGAAATCATTCAAAGGAAAAAATAATGCAGCGAAGAAAGCTTGGAGATGCAAGACATGCCGGGACTCTTGTTCGCGCAATGACAGCTTTGAAAGCAACGAGTGAGACCTGGACATAAGGCTATTTCTAGCAGCAATCAACGAAAAACTGGACAATCTTCTTCCTTTAAAAGAAAAGGTTGAAAAGATGGAGGAATCCCTCAATTTCATCTCTCGCAAATTTGATGAATTTCAGAAAACAGTTTGTCGTCAAGAGGCTGAAATTAAAGAAAAGAAAGCAAGGCTCACTGAACTTGAAGCCAACGACGATAAGAGCCAAACAACGCACGTACAACTGCAACAAGATGTAAACAACCTTGAATTCAGAAGCAGGCAACTTAACCTGGAAATCCATGGCATACCAGTTAGGCAGGGTGAGAGCCTGCTGGACGTGATGAACCACGTTGCCAACAAGCTAGAAGTACCTCCTCTGACACAATCTGACGTACAAAGTATCCATAGGCTGCCTGCTCGACCAGATAATGTCCCTGGGATCATTGCACGCTTTGAAAAGCAATCAGTAAGAGATGCATGGCTGGAAAAAAGGAACAAATTAAAGGACAGTGAACCTCGCATTTTTATGCAAGAAAACATTACCCGCCAAAACCGTGAACAGCTCCGAGCTACCAAAAACGTTGCGAAAACTAAAGGCTACGCTTTTGTCTGGCACGTAAATGGTAAAATCCTGGTTTGGAGGGGCGAGGGAGCGCGAGCGATCCATATCAAAGGAATAGCTGAACTTGAGCGACTGTAGATAAGCGAATGTCGTGTTCATTTTAGGAATTACGTGCCATGAACCAACGTACTTATCACCTTCCCAGTGATATGGGTGGCATTGCTTCGCGCTTTTCCCGCACTTTGCTCAAAGCTATACATTTAAACACCAGATCCGTGAAGAACAAAATGGAATCCTTAGAAGAATTTTTCTGTGAATTCTCGTTTCCATTTTCTGTAATTATGCTAAGTGAAACCTGGAGCACAGGTACGAATGATGTATTTAGAATGCCTGATTATGATACGTATTACCTCAATAGAGTAGACTGCCGGGGTGGCGGAGTCGCGTTGCTCCTTCCTACCAATACTGAAATAGAAATGTTCGACACCTACAGCGTTATTTCGCCTGGCTATGAGATATTAACGTTACGTTGTTCAAATGTTGTATTTTCTGTATGCTGCCGCCCTCCCAAGGGAAACGTAGCAGCGTTTCTGAACTTCTACAATCTGTTTGTCACATTTATTGCCACTAACAATTATACCTTGATAGCCGTAGGTGACTTTAATATTGATATGGGAAATAGAAATCACGTTACATCGGAACTGGATAGTATTTTATTTTCGAATGGGTTTCGCAATGTAAGACATGTGCCGACAAGGGTCACATCAGCCAGTCAATCCATTTTAGATCTCTTTATTACCAACTCGTTGGTGTCGAAATTCGAGGCAGGTGTGGTATCGTGTTCGGTGAGTGACCACCTTCCGGTGTTTCTTTGCATAGACAGGATTGGGGAGGAAACTAATAGACGTGAAATTATTAAGTACCAGTATATAACGGATACTGCACTTGAAGCTTTCAGGAATGCTGTGGCACAGGTATATTGGAGCGATATTATGTTGCTCAACAATCCGAACGATGCGTACAATCAATTTATAGATGTTTTTAAACAAGTATACAGTTCACATTTCCCCAATAAAACATGCAAAAAATGCGGAAAATACGTAAACCTTGGATAAGATGAGAACTCAGACAACAAATGAAAACAAAAGATAAGATGTACAGGACGTTCCTGAAAACCCGAACAAGTGAAGATTTAAAAAACTTCAAAAAGTATCGAAATAAACTAACTGCAAAGCTGGGGTTGCACGGGCTGAATTTTACTATAATATTTTTGATGTCGAAAAGGGTCGACATGACGTAGTCTGGGCGAAGTTGAACGCGTTACTGCGCCGTAATCAGCTTAATACTTCTCCTCGAAACCTCAAAGTAAATGAGACAGTGTTATCTGGAATGGACCTCGCGAATGCCTTCAACGCATTTTTTACGACCATGACGTCAAGCGGCTCGAATAATGACGCATACCAATACCTCCAATCCCAAAACATTCATTCGGTATTTTTAGAACCAGTTTCCGCCGAAGAAGTTATCTCGGTCGTCGTGAATTTGAGTAATAGCACCAGTCCTAATATAGATGATATTCAGATTCGTCCTGTAAAGTATGTAAAGGACATTATAGCACCTGTACTTGTACATATATTTATTTCCTCCTTAAGTGCAGCAGTTTTTCCAGTGAAACTGCAAACAGCAAAAGTGTCCGTTCTTTATAAGAAAGGTGACCGTAATGATTTAGGAAACTATAGGCCTGTGTCAATCCTTCCCATTTTTTCTAAACCATTTGAAAAAATCTTGCACTCCCGACTATCAAAATTCATTACCAAGCATAACCTACTTATCCCCAATCAGTTTGCTTTCTGTAGCAACAAATCGACTGAACTAGCTCTCCTCGAGCAAAAAGAGTATTCTTACGCAATTCGAAAGTAAGAATATCGTTATAGGTGTTTTCATAGACTATTCTAAAGCATTCGACCTGATAAATCACGACTTACTCTTGATGAAACTTGAATGCTATGGTATACGTGGGCATGCCGCACTGCTTATCAAATCATATCTTTCTAGCAGACAACAGGTAGTTTCCACAGGAAATGCGTTTTCAAACGTCAGACCACTAGTATTGGGCGTTCCACAAGGGAGCATACTCGGCCCTTTATTGTTTAATATGTATATTAACGATATAATAAGTATCAGTTCTTCCGCAAAATTTGTCATCTATGCCGATGACACCAGCATCTTTTTTTCAGGTCAAAACCTCAATGAACTAATTCACATATGCAATAACACAATGAAATTGTTGGAGAGATGGTCTCAGGCAAATTATATGCGTGTCAACGAAACCAAAACCAAAGCCGTGATATTTCGACCTAAAAACAAACAACTTCCTGTTCATGATGTTATTACTCTGAATTCACGACCCATAGAAATTGTTGATAGCTTTAAATGCCTTGGTGTCATCTTTTCTGTCTCTATGACCAGGGAAAATCACGTGAACAATGTAATAGCAAAACTAGCTCAGATTACCGGTGTTGTTGGACGTGTTAGATACCTTCTTCCAAAATCCACGAAATTGTTGCTTTACAATACTGTTTTTATTCCCATCTTAATTACTGCCATTTAGTGTGGGGCACAACTACAAGTTCTTGTCTGAATCGCCATTTCCTTTTACAAAAAAAGTTCTTGCGCCATGTTTATAATGTCCCCTATATATCACCAAGTTCTGCTCTTTTTCTCCAGGCTCGCGTGATCAAAACTTGGAACCTATACGAATATCGTCTCAGCGCTCAATTTAAAGTAGAAACATCTAGGAACATTAATTACATCCGAAATCTTGCTGACCTACGTCAAAAAACTGGTTATACCCCACAAGGCAAAGAGAACAATGGATAGTGCCTACGGCACGAACAAACTCCGGAAAGGCACTTGTACGACACACACTTCCATCCCTTTTAAATAAATACGTTGTTGAGAGTTTCAATTTATATACATGCTCATTTCTTGAATTACGTAGTATATATGCGAAAATGTGATATTGTTCATTGCTCTTTGTGGTACTGTACACGTGACGTAATTAAACTCTAGATGTAACTATGTAAAAGTTCTTTGTATCTTTTGGTATCTTTTGTATCTTTGTATCTTTTTTCAATGAGGCAATTTGGGCCCCTTTTAGAAATGTATCCTGATGCAACTGTGTTTCTTTTGTTGCGCTGCCCAACTGCTGCTAATTAAGGGAGCTGCGGCTTCGTCAAGCTGCTTTAGACAGCCTTTTTTCTGCAGTTCCACGTGTCTGTATCTACAAGGCGGAAATAAACATTCTTATTATTATTATTATTAAGAAGGAGCTTCCGATACGAACCACAATGCCGAACATGCCGTGCAGTGCATCGGGACACCCAGGGTCTATGACTGCTGCTACGTCAGGAACGTGCTATGCGGGAAGTGATGCGAAGACGGAGTTACTGACACGAACCACAAGGCCGAACATGCCGTGCAATCCAACGAGATACCTACGGTCCATGACTGCTGCTATGGCAGAGACGTGCTATGCGAGAAGTGACATAAAGCAGGAGTTACCGTCACAAACCACAATGCCGAACATGCCGTGATGTGCATCGGGACACCCAGGGTCTCTGACTGCTGCTACGGCAGGAACGTGCTATGCGGGAAGTGATGCGAAGACGGAGACACTGACACGAACCACAAGGCCGAACATGCCGTGCAATCCAACGAGATACCTACGGTCCATGACTGCTGCTATGGCAGAGACGTGCTATGCGAAAAGTGACACAAAGCAGGAGTTACCAGCACGAACCGCAAGGTCGAACATGCCGTGCAGTGCATCGGGACAAACAGGGATTAGGACTGCTGCTACAGCGGCAACGTGCTATGCGGGAAGTGATACGAAGCAGTAGTTACCAACACGAAACACATGGCCGAACATTCCGGGCAGTGCAATGAGATACCTACGGTCAATGACTGCTGCTATGGCAGAGACGTGCTATACGAGAAGTGACACGAAGGAGTTACCGACACGAACCACAAGGCCGAACATGCCGTGGAGTGCATCGGGACAGCCAGGGTCTATGACTGCTGCTTCAGTGGGAACGTGCTATGCGAGAAGTGATACGAAGACTGAGTTACCGACACGAACCACAAGGCCGCACATGCCGTTGAGTGCAACGAGATACCTACGGTCCATTACTGCTGCTACGGCTGGAACGTGCTATGCGGGAAGTGATACGAAGACGGAGATACCGACACGAACCTCAAGGTCGAACCTGCCGTGCAGTGCATCGGGACACCCATGGTCTGTGACTGCTGCAACTGTGGGAACGTGCTATGCGGGAAGTGACACGAAGAAGGAGTTAGCGACACGAACCACAAGGCAGAGCATGCCGTGCAGTGCAACGGTTGCCTATGGTCCATGACTGCTGCTGTGCCAGAGACGTGCTATACAGGAAGTGATAAGAAGCAGGAGATACCGACATCACACACGCCCAAACATGCCACGCAGTGCAACAATACACCTATGGTCCGTGACTGCTGCTGCGGCAGGGATGTGCTATGCAGAAGTGACAGGAAGCAGGAGGTACCGACACGAAACACAAGGCCGAAAAAGGCGTGCAGTGCATCGGGACAGCCAGGGTCTATGACTGCTGCTACAGTGGGAACGTGCTATGCGAGAAGTGATGCGAAAACGAAGTTACTGACACGAACCACAAGGCCGAACATGCCGTTCAGTGCATCGAGATACCTACGGTCCATGACTTCTGCTGTGGCAGAGACGTGCTATGCGAGAAGTGACACGAGGCAGGAGTTACCCACACGAAACAAAAGGGCGAACATGCCGTGCACTGCATCACACACCCAGGGTTTATGACTGCTGCAACAGCGGGAACGTGCTATGCGGGACGTGATACGAAGCGGGAGTTACCGACACTACCCAAAAGGCCGAACATGCCGTGCAGTGCATCGGGACAAACAAGGATTAGGACTGCTGCTACGGCGGGAACGTGCTATGCGGGAAGTGACACAAAGAAGGAGCTTCCGACACGAACGAGAAGGCCGAACATGCCATGCAGCGAAACGTGATACCTACGGTCCATGGCTGCTGCTGAGGCAGAGACGTGCTATGCCAGAAGTCACACGAAGCAGGAGTTACCGGCACGAAACGAAGGCCGAACATGCCGTGCAGTGCATTGGAAAACCCAGGGTCTATGACTGCAGCTATGGAGGGAACGTGGTATGCGGGAAGTGACACGAAGAACGAGTTACCGACACGAATCACAAGGTCGAACATGCCGTGCTGTGCATCGGGACACCCAGGGTCTATAACTGCTGCTACAGCGGGAACATGCTACGCGGGCATTGATGCGAAGACGGAGTTAGCAACACGAACCACTAGGCCGAACATGCCGGTCAGTGCATCGATACACCGAGGGTCTATGACTGCTGCTACGGCGGGAACGTGCTATGCGGGAAGTGACACGAAGGACTAGTTACCGACACGAACCACAAGGCCTAACATGCCGTACAGTGCAACGAGATACGTACGGTCCATGGCTCCTGCTTTGGCAGAGACGTGCTAAGCGAGATGTGACACGAAGAAGGAGTTACGGACACGAATCACAAGGCCTAACATGCCGTGCAGTGCAACGAGATACCTACGGTCCATGGCTGCTGCTTTGGCAGAGACGTGCTAAGCGAGATGTGATACGAAGAAGGAGTTACCGACACCAAACACAAGGCCGAACATTCCGTGTAGTGCATCAGGACAACCAGAGTTTATGACTGCTGCTACGGCGGGAACGTGCTATGTGAGAAGTGAAGCGAAGAAGGAGTTACCGACACGAAACAGAAGGCCGAACATTCCGTGCAGTGCATCGGGACACCCAATGGTATGACTGCTGGTACAGAGGGAACGTGCTATGCGGGAAGTGACACGAATGTGTTTCGATTTGGCAGCAGCGGCAGCGCTCCGCTCACATCGGTAACCCAAGAACTGCCCCTTTACAGCTCGGTGCCCGGAATGTTCTTCTGCCTGCCTGCTGCCCGGGCCTGCCTGGCGGTTTCCTGCAGCAAGACTTCAGTGTCCCTGCGATTTCGTGGCCACCACTGGCACTCCTGCCACTGGTTTCTTCGTCGCCAGGAGCTCCATCTGCGCAAGCGCAAGCTTCGGTGCAGCTGGTGATAAGCAACGTGCCGTCGAGCAGTGGTCATTTGGCAGCAGCGGCAGCGCTCCACTCACATCGGTAACCCAAGAACTGCCCCTTTACAGGTTGGTGATTGGCCAATGCTAAGCGTTTTGCCTTGAATGCCGTCTGTTCTGCTGCCGCTGCTACCATTGACCCTAACGAGATCTCTGTGACTGTGAATTCATGTCGGTCAGTTGTTTGTCGTGCGAGGTGGTCATCCCCGAGGATGAACCGTCACTGAAATGTCCTGGATGCTCTGGCGAATAATATTTTGGGAAGTGTGCTGGTATAACTCAGAAATCATTCAAAGGAAAAAATAATGCAGCGAAGAAAGCTTGGAGATGCCAGACATGCCGGGACTCTTGTTCGCGCAATGACAGCTTTGAAAGCAACGAGTCAGACCTGGACATAAGGCTATTTCTAGCAGCAATCAATGAAAAACTGGACAATCTTCTTCCTTTAAAAGAAAAGGTTGAAAAGATGGAGGAATCCCTCAATTTCATCTCTCGCAAATTTGATGAATTTCAGAAAACAGTTTGTCGTCAAGAGGCTGAAATTAAAGAAATGAAAGGAAGGCTCTCTGAACTTGAAGCCAACGACGATAGGAGCCAAATAACGCACGTACAACTGCAACAAGATGTAAACAACCTTGAATTCAGACGCAGGCAACTTAACCTGGAAATCCATGGCATACCAGTTAGGCAGGGTGAGAGCCTGCTGGACGTGATGAACCAAGTTGCCAACAAGCTAGAAGTACCTCCTCTGACACAATCTGACGTACAAACTATCCATAGGCTGCCTGCTCGACCAGATAATGTCCCTGGAATCATTGCACGCTTTGAAAAGCAATCAGTAAGAGATGCATGGCTGGAAAAAAGGAACAAATTAAAGGACAGTGAACCTCGCATTTTTATGCAAGAAAACATTACCCGCCAAAACCGTGAACTGCTCCGAGCTACCAAAAACGTTGTGAAAACTAAAGGCTACGCTTTTGTCTGGCACGTAAATGGTAAAATCCTGGTTCGGAGGAACGAGGGACCGCGAGCGATCCATATTGCCGCGAACCATACATTGGGTTAGTTTATTTGTGTTTTGCTTTTACCGCCCGGCTGCGCCGGTCTGCGTTATCTCTGCGCCAAGGGAAGCGCGTGTTCCATTCTTTCTTTCTGTGCCGCATGTGTTATCTGTTGTGATAGGGAGAGCATTCCGATCTAACGTGAACAGCCCAGAATAATCTTCTTGGATCTGCTATGTTCTCGATGCGAATCGACGTTTCGAGAACCACGCGCGCCGAAAGATAAAAAGCCTGCAGTGCGGACGCCGGGGCATTCGATTCGACGACACTCGCCTGTGCAAGTCACTTTGTTGACCGCTGCTTCGCCGCCTCTGTATTCTTTTGAGTTGTTAGAGGAGCACAAGTTCGCTCCAATAAACGTATTTCTCATTCAAGACAACTGCTTCGTCCTTGTCTTCGTGACATCTGGTGGAGGTGCTGGGTACGCACCCTTCATGCCCACTACAACCTCTGGAAGCCGCCAAGCCAGTCCAACAAGAGCCAGCCTCCGCGTGCAAGATTTACCACCCGAGTTCGGTATACTACCGGAGAAGACGAAGAAGAAAGACGTCGCAACCAGCACCATGCTCAACCAAGCCAATCCTCCTGTCGTTCTGCAGCAGCCACGGGAACCGCCATCATTCCGAGGAGCCCCCGCAGAAGACCCGGAAGAATGGTTGAAAAACTGGAGCGCGTCCGGAAATCCAACAGGTGGGATGACGCAGAAACGTTCCGGCACGTTTTCTTTTCCTTGGAAGATTCGGCTCGCACTTGGTTCGAGAACCACGAGAGCTCCTTGACAAACTGGGCTCAGTTCAAAAGCGAGTTCACTAAGACCTTCACTACCGTGGTCAGAAAAGAACGCGCAGCGCTTTTACTCGAAACTCGAACGCAGCACCCCAACGAAGGGGTAGTGATCTTTGTTGAGGAGATGAAGAGGTTGTTTGGACGTGCGGATCCGGAGATGACAGAAGAAAAGAAACTAAGGTTTCTCATGCGAGGAGTAAAGCAGGAGCTTTTTGCTTGCCTTGTCCGCAATCCTCCCAAGACGGTGGCCGAATTTGCGTCTGAGGCGGCCGCGATGGAGAAGACGCTGGAAGTTCGAACGAGGCAGTGCGATCGCCCGGTCAACGTGATGGTTTCCGAGACGATCGGTGCCGGGGCTACAAGCTCCGACACACTGCGTGAGACCATCCGAGCAGTGGTCAGGGAGGAGCTTCGGAAGCTTTTTCCGACGACGCCGCAACCTCAAGTGGCTTCCCTGACTGACGTCATCCGCGAAGAGGTTCAACACACTTTGGGCACTTCTATGCCATCCGAGGCACCCCGCGAGCCACAGGCGATGACCTATTCTGCGGCTGTTCGTCGACCCCGCCCTGCTCCAACCCGTCTACAAGAAGCTCCACCGTACCGCCGTCCACTCTCGCCGCCGTCCCCACTCTCGCCGCCGTCGACCGTACCGCCGTACACAGCCCAAACCCAGACGCCGAGGAAGACTGACGTTTGGCGAACGCCAGATCATCGTCCGCTGTGCTACCATTGCGGGGAGGCCGATCACATCTATCGTCGCTGCCCGTACAGGAGACTCGGACTGCGTGGTTTCTCCGTCGACGCCCCACGCCCCCGACCCGGCCAGCGCCCTACTGAGATCGACGAATACCTGTCCAACACCAACCGAGGACCAGCCCGCTCACACCGATTGCCATCGCCCTACCCATACCAGTCGCCTAACCGCCGTAGCAATGCTGATTTCGCACGTGAAGGTCCCCCAGCCCACGCGGGGGAAACTAAGAGCAGCAACTTCTGGAGGTGAAGTTGCTCTACGGCGAAATACTGGAAACCCTCCAACGACACAAGGACGCGCCGAAAACAGTGATTCACGACATTCCCTCATCCCGACTACCCGACCCAGCCCTGACGAGACTCCTGAACACGACGACAGCTACACGGCGCCACGCGTACCCGACCTGACCGAGACGTCCGTTGAGAAGACGACGACAACGACGATGCACAGTGCCCGACCGTCAACACGTACAAGCAGAGAGACGACGCCCCGACGAACCCGGAACTCGAGGAAGACTGCATCTGACGTCAAGGTGTCCATCGACGGCTTTGACGTAGTCGCCCTCGTAGACACGGGAGCTGACTATTCGGTAATGAGGGGACCATTTGCGTCTTAACTGAAGAAAGTTATGACCAGATGGGACGGTCCGCATATACGCACAGCAGGAGGCCACCTCGTGACGCCAAGTGGAACGTGTACATCGCGCGTCACCATAGACGGCACGACGTACCCTGCCGCGTTTGTCATCTTGCCTAAGTGCTCCCGCGACGTAATTCTCGGAATGGACTTTTTGACGGACAACGGCGCAATAATTGATCTGCAGACCAAGTCGATAACTTTTTCCTCCGATCACTCCATGACGCCGGAATGGAACCCCGAACACCGTGCAGCTGTAAGGATAGCCGATGATCATGTCACCCTGCCACCCCGCGCAAGTTTGATGATCACCGTCTACTGTGAAGGTGCTGCTCCTGACGTTGACGCTATCGTGGAGAGTGACCAAAGGTTGCTTCTCGACCGCGGTGTGTCTGTCGCAAGAGGCATTGCGCGCTTCAAGGAACACCAATCCCACATTTTGGTTACTAATTTCACCGAGGAGTACCAGCATTTAAACAAGGGCGCGGCAATTGCATTCCTCGAAGAAACGCAAGAAGCAAGTGACGTGATCGCGGTCGCCGACTTTGTACGCACCCCCGTAGAAACCTTCAAGCTCCCGCAGCCCTTCGACATGAATCCGGCGCTACCGCAAGAACAACGGAAAAAATTCTTTGCTGCGTCGCTATAGCGAATGTTTTTCGTCGAGCGCAAAACTACGTCAGGCCCCTCTAGCGAAGCACCGAATAATAACCGAAGATGGAGCCCGACCTACCCGACAGCGTCTGTTCACACGAACGGGAAGCCATCCGGACTCAAGTCGACGACATGCTCAGCGACGACATTATACAGCCATCGAAAAGCCCCTGGAGTACCCGTCGTACTCGTAAAGAAAAAAGACGGCACATTAAGGTTTTGTGTTGACTACCGGCGACTGAACAAAATCACGAAAAAGGACGTGTACCCCCTCCCCCGAATCGACGACGCCCTCGACCACCTCTGCCACGCGAAGTACTTCTCATCGATGGACCTGAAGACCGGCTACTGGCAAATTGAAGTGGACGAGAGAGACCGAGAGAAGACTGCATTTATAACCCCAGACGGCCTATACGAGTTCAAGGTGATGCCGTTTGGGCTGTGCACAGCACCAGCGACGTTTCAAAGAGTCATGGACACTGTGCTAGCTGGCCTTAAGTGGCACACCTGCCTCGTATACCTCGACGACGTAGTGGTATTCGCCCGGACTTTCGACGAACACCTTGCAAGGTTGGAGTCTGTACTCGAGGCCATTCGTACGTCGGAGCTGACGCTGAAGCCTGAAAAGTGCCGTTTCGCATACGAGGAACTCAAGTTCTTGGGCCACGTCGTCAACGCCGCGGGAGTCCTACCTGACCCGGCAAAAACTTCAGCTATGCCGAAAGACAAGAAGGGCGTCCGAAGATTTCTCGGGCTGTGCGCATACTACCGGCGCTTCGTCGCAAACTTCGCACGCATTGCAGAGCCACTCACGCGCTTGACGAAAGACAGCACCCCTTTCAGCTGGGAAAACGACCAAGAAAAAGCATTCTGCGAGCTGCAAAAACGCCTGCAAAGCCCGCCCGTGCTCGCTCATTTCGACGAAAATGCCGAAACGGAAATGCACACGGACGCCAGTGATATAGGCTTGGGTGCCGTCCTTGTCCAAAAGCAAAGCGGCTGCGAAAGGGTAATCGCCTATGCCAGCCGTGGTCTGTCGAAGGAGGAGAAAAACTATTCTGCCTCTGAGAAAGAGTGCCTGGCTATTATATGGGCGATTTCAAAATTTCGCCCATACGTGTATGGAAGGCCATTCACGGTTGTAACAGACCACCATGCGCTGTGTTGGCTCGCCAATTTCAAGGACCCCTCTGGCCGTCTTGGGCGGTGGAGATTGCGCCTGCAGGAGTTCGACGTCACAGTCGTTTATAAATCCGGCGGGAAACACTCCGACGCCGACTGCCTGTCCCGCGCCCCCGTCGACCCACCACCACAAGACTCTGATGAAGACAGCGCGTTCTTCGGGATCGTGACGGAGAGCGACCTAGCCGCCCAGCAGCGTGCCGACCCCGACTTACGCGTCATAATCGAGTACCTCGAGGGATGCAAAGTTGCCGTTCCTAGGACCTTCAAACGCAGCTTACCAGCATTCAGCCTGAGAAACTCCGTCCTTGTGAAGAAGAATTTCAGCCCCGGAACAAGAGCGAATTACCTTCTCGTCATCCCCGCGGACCTTCGTGACGAAATTTTGGAAGCGTGCCACGACGACCCGTCTTCCGGACATCTCGGCACAGCCCGCACTATTGGAAAAATCAAGGCGAGGTACTGCTGGCCCGGCCTTACCTCTGACGTCACCCACTACGTCCGGAGCTGCCGTGACTGCCAGCGACGAAAAACGCCGCCGACAAGACCCGCCGGACTTCTGCAACCGATCGCCGTCCCATCGAGACCATTTCAACAGATTGGAATGGACCTTTGAGGCACATTCCCTACGTCACGATCACAGAACAAGTGGATTGTCGTAGCGACAGACTACATGACGCGCTACGCAGAGACCGCCGCTCTTCCGAGGGGGACTGCACAAGAAGTGGCAAAGTTCATTATAAGCCAAGTTGTGCTGCGACATGGAGCCCCGGAAGTCCTAATCACAGACCACGGAACGGCGTTTACTGCGGAGCTGATGCAAGGAGTATTACGCTACAGCAACACGGATCACCGAAGAACGACGGCGTACCACCCCCAAACGAACAGACTAACAGAACGTCTGAACAAGACAATCGCAGATATGCTGTCAATGTACGTTGACGTTGAACATAAGACTTGGGACGAAGTGCTCCCGTATGTCACGTTTGCGTACAACACGGCTATCCAGGAGACGACGCAGCTGATGCCGTTCGAGCTTGTCTACGGTAGAAGGCCGACTACGATGCTCGACGCCATCCTTCCGCACGTAGAAGACGACGACCTCAACGCCGACGTCCACGGATATCTTCAACGTGCGGAGGAGGGCCGCCAGCTCGCTCGAGTTCGTATAACGGACCAGCAGCTGGTGGATGCGGGCAGCTACAACCTCCGACGCCGAGACGCCGAGTACCAACCAGGGGATCGTGTCTAGGTTTGGACTCCCATCCGACGACGCGGACTCAGTGAGAAGCTCCTGCGACGCTATTTCGAACCCTACCAGATTCTACGACGTGTTGGCCAACTTACCTACGAAGTGATCCCTGATGGTGACTCCGGCACATCACGACAACGCACGCGGCCTGAAGTCGTCCACGTGGTTCGCCTAAAACCTTTCTACGGACGATGACGAACTTTTATTTTCATTTGTTCGGACTGTCGCTTATGTTAGCATCGGGTCGATGCACTCTTAGAGGGGGGGTAATGCCGCGAACCATACATTGGGTTTGTTTATTTGTGTTTTGCTTTTACCGCCCGGCTGCGCCGGTCTGCGTTGTCTCTGCGCCAAGGGAAGCGCGTGTTCCATTCTTTCTTTCTGTGCCGCATGTGTTATCTGTTGTGATAGGGAGAGCATTCCGATCTAACGTGAACAGCCCAGAATAATCTTCTTGGATCTGCTATGTTCTCGATGCGAATCGACGTTTCGAGAACCACGCGCGCCGTAAGATAAAAAGCCTGCAGTGCGGACGCCGGGGTATTCGATTCGACGACACTCGCCTGTGCAAGTCACTTTGT
The DNA here is from genome assembly GCF_048455015.1 of Haemaphysalis longicornis. Classification (NCBI taxonomy): domain Eukaryota; kingdom Metazoa; phylum Arthropoda; class Arachnida; order Ixodida; family Ixodidae; genus Haemaphysalis; species Haemaphysalis longicornis. The sequence continues at coordinate 18,331,273 of NW_027526245.1, forward strand.
TGACCGCTGCTTCGCCGCCTCTGTATTCTTTTAAGTTGTTAGAGGAGCACAAGTTCGCTCCAATAAACGTATTTCTCATTCAAGACAACTGCTTCGTCCTTGTCTTCGTGACAATATCAAAGGAATAGCTGAACTTGAGCGACTGTAGATAAGCGAATGTCGTGTTCATTTTAGGAATTACGTGCCATGAACCAACGTACTTATCACCTTCCCAGTGATGTGGGTGGCATCGCTTCGCGCTTTTCCCACACTTCGCTCAAAGCTGTACATTTAAACACCAGATCCGTGAAGAACAAAATGGAATCCTTAGAAGAATTTTTCTGTGAATGCTCGTTTCCATTTTCTGTAATTATGCTAAGTGAAACCTGGAGCACAGGTACGAATGATGTATTTAGAATGACTGATTATGATACGTATTACCTCAATAGAGTAGACTGCCGGGGTGGCGGAGTTGCGTTGCTCCTTCCTACCAATACTGAAATAGAAATGTTCGACACCTACAGCGTTATTTCGCCTGACTATGAGATATTAACGTTACGTTGTTCAAATGTTGTATTTTCTGTATGCTGCCGCCCTCCCAAGGGAAACGTAGCAGCGTTTCTGAACTTCTACAATCAGTTTGTCACATTTCTTGCCACTAACAATTATACCTTGATAGCCGTAGGTGACTTTAATATTGATATGGGAAATAGAAATCACATTACATCGGAACTGGATAGTATTTTATTTTCGAATGGGTTTCGCAATGTAATAAATGTGCCGACAAGGGTCACATCAGCCAGTCAATTCATTTTAGATCTCTTTATTACCAACTCGTTGGTGTCGAAATTCGAGGCAGGTGTGGTATCGTGTTCGGTGAGTGACCACCTTCCGGTGTTTCTTTGCATAGACAGGGTTGGGGAGGAAACTAATAGACGTGAAATTATTAAGTACCAGTATATAACGGATACTGCACTTGAAGCTTTCAGGAATGCTGTGGCACAGGTAGATTGTGTGGGGGCCCGTGTTCCCCTACGCCTCGCTTGCACATGTTTTCGCGAGCTGGGAGCCGCCATTTTGGGTAGCCGGCGCGTCACGTAGGTCGTGCCCTCTTCATGACCCCGCGCGACGCGCCGAACCGGCTTGCCGCGAACGTGTGCGCGAGGGCGAGTGGGAAGGAGGACCGGTCGTCGCCTTCTCCCTCGCCGCCCTCTCCTCGAACGCCGGGGGAGACCTCCTCTCCCCCCGAGCCGACCTGCGGGACGCACGAATGGTCCGCGGGGACTCTGCCGAGAGATTCTGCCCTGATCGGTCGCCTCGGGATGCCTACCCTGCTCGGGATGCCTCCCCTGTGATGACGGATATCAAGGTCTAGCGAGCGACAGCAGCCACTGTCTCCCCGCGAGCGATAGTCGTGTTGTCTGGTGTATGCGCTGTATCTGCCAGGCAATAAAGCCTTACTTTGGATTGCCGGAGCCTGTCTACCGCATGTGAGTACCCGAACCCGAGCGTGAGTCTTCGGATTCCGCAGGGCTAGTGTACGGCGCGTAGCGTTCTCTAGCAAAGCTAGCCGGGGTCCTCTGCTATCCCGTACGTTAGCCCACATTGGCGCCCAACCAAGGTTTTTTGCCATGACAGGGCGGCACCCCCGCTTCTCGTTGCTTATTTCCGAAGTTGAGGGCTGGTTGTCGGACGAGATTGCTTGTGGTAACGGCTTGCGGGACGCCACTGTCGACCCGCTGCTGCCCGCCACCGCGCTTACGCCAGAGCTTTGTCGAGGCGGCGCCGATCTCCCCGATAACCGACGCGCCGCGCAGGAGAGTTACGGGAGCCATCCCACTTCTGCCGGCGTGAGGCACTCCGACAGCGCGAGGGATGATTACCCAGTCCCGCGCCTGTCGGCCGCCACCACTACGCCCAGGCCCCTCTGGCAACCAATCCTAGCAGGCAACCAAAGCGCCGCGTGGGAGAGTCACGGGAGGTATCATCCCACTCCTGCCGGCGTGCCGCACGGTGTCGTCGGGCGGAACGCTTCTTACGACCACCTGCCGTCACCACGGGCTGCAACGAGATCATGCCCTCCGGGCCTTGGTCGTAGCAACCCAGCGGATATGTTTGCAAAGGAGGAGCTGCGCCGCAACTCTAGCGCACCCGACCCCGCCGTGTACGAGCCTGACGGCTCTAGCGGTGCGGCGGTCGCATCGCTCGCCGGGACGTTTGCGCCACGAACGTACCCCACCACGCAGACCTCGCAAGCGGTTACGGCTAGGGCGCACGTCGCCTGCCTTACGCCAGCGTTGTCTCGCGAGGAACCACCCCTGCCTTCGGCAGCAGTCGATCTCGCACAAGCCCTAGCTGATCAACGCGGTGCGCGCACAACCGAGCGTCAGGCCTAACAGCTCGCTCGGTAGCCTCAGAATACCCGAGTACGGCGGTTACTTTGACCGCATGAGTGCTACGGAGTACCTCGAGGCACTGCACCGCTATCAGGAGGCGTCGGGTATGGACGACAGCGTGATTATAGGACGTATTCTGCCTATATCGCTGACAGCCCAGGCTGCACGGTGGTACCGGCTGGTGGGGCGCGACGCTCGTTACGATGGAAGAATTTGAAGCGCTCTTTCGTAGCGAATTCCTGCCCCCAGATTACGAGCGCCGCATCTTGAACGAGCTAGAGATGCGAACTCAACACCGAGATGAGTCTCTGCTCGAATACGTCAGGGCAATGCAGGAGTTGTTTTTGCTTGCAAAGCCCATGGCGTCTTAGGCGGAAAAGGTTGAGAGGGTGACGAGACAAGCCCACCCAACTTTTGCAGCGTACCTTCGAGGCAGTCAGTTTGCCAACCTCAATGAACTGGCCAGCGAAGCAAAACGCATCCAAGCCGATATACTAGCTGGTCCCAGCTATCGGCCGCCTCCCCCAGCCCACGCCACGCTGGAGCCAAGGTGCGCATGGCAGGGTGCGTCCCCACCGCCCATGCCGCGCGCCGCGGCAACAGCAGCGTACGCGGAGAGCACGGAAATAGAGCCGCGCGATGTGTCGGAGCGCGCGCTCGACCCGTACTCGTACGCCATGCGGGCGCGTTCTGACGCCCAGCAAGGCATGCCGCGGCACGGCTACGGCCGGGGACAAAACGCGCTTGAGGAACCCAACAGCTACGCCCGTGTGGAAAGCTCGAGGGGACCGAACGCGCAGCGCGACAGTCAGGGAGCAGTAGCGCACTCGGAACCCAACCACTACGCCCAAGTGGCAAGCCAAGGGAACCCGCCAGCGTTGCGCGGACAGCGGCCTCCGGCTGCGCAGTCGCATCGCGGCATCGTCTGCTACAAGTGCCGCGCAACGGGCCACTACGCCCGCGCGTGCACCGCTCCCTGCCCGGCGCCGGCAAGGCAGCGCAATTCGGGAAACGCCAGCCGCCGTCGGTGAGCACTTCGTCGCCGACGGCTATGGCTACATTAGGTGGTGAGCCTGAGCCCCTAATCCCGATGGCGTGCAGGGTTAAACGCCCCAACGCACTAGCGCCTTTCATCACCCTTACGATCGCTGGTCGAAAGTTTGCGGCGTTGTTGGACAGCGGAGCGTCTGCTACGCTGCTCGGCGATGATGTCCTCGCTCATTTGCATCGGAGAGCTATTCGATTGCGAGCTTGCGACATCACTTTCCACCTAGCGAGCGGGAAAGCCAACTCAGGTGGCTCGGCGAGGTTGGTGGTCCGATGGGAGAAACGAGTGCGACGCCACAGATTCGTACATCTCCCGGGCCTCACAGTGCCTGTAATTCTCGGCCGTGATTTTCTGGCTCGTACAGGCATTGTGATTGACATTGCCAACGGCGGGTATAGGGAAGGGGTTCATGCAGCCCTGCTCCCGTTTGCAAAACTTGCCGATGTATCGGAAGCGCCCCCCGCTCGGAATACCTCGCGCGCGCGCGGCTACAATGCAACGCTTTCGGAGACGCTTTGCGCTCCGAAGCCGCGCGAGCGGGCAGGGAAGCCATGTCTCCCAACCGCGCAGCCGCCGCCGCGACGGCAGCCCCCCGAGCGCCTCGAGCTTCCGGGAACGCGCGCGGGCGCTCACCGCATCTTGCGGCGCCCCGCGCGCCTCCCGAGCGGCGCGCGCGCGGCCTTCACCCTAAGGTCCCTAAAATTACTAAGGTAGCGCCAACTGCTCCCTCCTTCTCCGCTGCCCTCCTCTTTTTTCTTTCCCCTCACCCGCGGCGCCGCGGTCCCTTTAACTCCGTGCCGGTGCCGCCATATTTGTTGGCCACTTGAGAGCAGACGCCCTCGCTACGCTTCAGGGCGCTCGCTGCAGTTTGCTCTTGTTTTCGCGCCCAAATCACTCTTTGGTAGCATTTATAGGCTTTATAGAGCCCCGTTTTCCCAACACGCACTGAGTGATAGTGTTTTGTTTTATATTTTTGTCTACAAGGGGATATTTGCGGGGCGGATGCCGCTGGCGCATACGCACAGCGCGGTTTTTGTTTACGTGTGCGGCATTCTGTAACACCTCAGAATAGCTCGTGAATGCGAAAGGATCGAGCGTGGACATTTCAAACTGCTCTGTTACGGTAGTTCCGTTCTTGCATTCGCGTGACTGTGGTCGTGCAATCACTGCACAGAGGTCTTGCGCACGGTTCGCGGCAGTATACAGAGCGCTTCATTCGCAAATGCCGTAGTTCGAGCGCTGCGCTGGCGTCCTTGCACTCGCCTTTCTTGCGATAATTGTGAATCCTCAGCGGCGTTCACTCTGCGCCCGCTTTTACTAACGACCTACATCCACCTTAATTCCGCGCAGTTTAGAGTGCTTTGCCGTTTTTGTAGAAATGTTTCCTTCACCTTCATGTCGTTATAGGCTCCTGTGAGTAGATTATAAAGATACACATGCTGTTGTGCGTGTGTGCACGTACAGCGGCGTGAAAAGCCCCTGCTTCCCCGACTTCGCAGCCGGATACACTAAACTGCGCTCGCGGCCGGACGTTCATGTGCGAACCGAGTGAAAAACGCAGACTTGTAATTCTGGGAATACGCGCCAGGGAAGACTGCGATCAATCGATCGGGTAAACTGAAATTACAGATTTGTGGCCTCTTATTTCTCATACGAACCAGAGATCGAGTCCCTCTAGGTACAAATTATGTAACTAGTTACTGCAGTTAATTAATCATGCAATACGTTTTTTCACCGGGCGCGGTCGTTTACAGCCGTTATTAATGGAGGCGCCTGGACAGAATTGTTTTGTGCTGGGATATATTCTGGCATATTTGTACATTGCACTAACACAGGATACACCCGAAAGAAATTCAGAAAAGGACCAATGTCACGATGATTATCAAGAGAAAACAATAAATCACAAAAATGAATTGGTGCCACCAAATAGATATTTTATTAGAACAAACGTCCGTAATGACGTCGTGCAGGTGGCTTGTGCTGCTGACGTGGCTTCCCGTGAGAAAAAAATGTTGGGAGTGGCATTTGGGTTTAGTTTTTTTAACGCCAAGCCTCTCCAATATCCGTTGCTCAAATTGATCCGTGAAATAATCCTATTGAGAAGGGAAAAAAATGTCGCCACCGAGTTTGAGATGCGCCAAAAACACTCCGCAAATATAGGCAATAATGCATTGCAGAAGGGAGTTAGTGACCGTTTTACCGTAGCATGGTCAAATTCGTGTTCGCGCATCTGCTCAGTGCCGCGTCCGCTCAACTCGCTACACTAAACCCGTTTAGCAAGCGCTTTGCTGGACAAAAATACGTCTGATGAAAATAATATAGTCGCCCAGTGTGTTTTGGTTCAAATCGCAATGACTGGATACGCTGCGCCATTGACTACTAAGATGAAGTAAGCGCGCACACTGCAAATGTACGGCATCACGTGTAATGCAAACGCAAATTGTGATTAACGTTCCTCTGTGCATACACGGAAGAAAGGGCGCACAGCCGCCGTTACGTTGCGAATATGCATTTGAAGTGCTCATTCAAACGTGCGCGAATTTAATAAAGCGATAACAGAAATTGCGAATCAAACGTACGTCAACGGCGCGGTCACTGTATTAGCTGGCCTTAAATTGTTTTACCTAGCCGCAATTTTTTTTTCTCGCAACCGCCTCAATTTGCGCCGCACCGACCAAGCCCATATTACGCAGCAAATCACTCCAATGTCATAACAACGGGATTATAATACCACCCGGGTCGCTAACACACAAACCATGACTTCACGCCAAAAAGAGCGTACTACACGCACTCGGAACGCACACGATACATGGTCAGACGCAAGCTGCCGTCGGCCAAAACAACCATGAGTTCAGGTGAACAATTCTCGCGTCACGGAAACCTTACGACAACTGACTGAACATGCTACGCCGCTGATATTGATGCTGGAAGTTAAGCGCGCACATGACAAATACACGGCCTCTTATCCAAAGCAAAGCTTACGACGGGACGAACTCGGCGCTGCGCGCAATGCCTACTCAGAACAAAGCGTGGACGGCGTGGACGACGGTCGCGAAGGGAATACGCATTTCTTCGTAAGTGACCGCTCAAGCTCGCGCAGAATTTAACAGAGAAAGAACAAACATTCAGAAACTTACCTCGCTAAAGAGTGATGGCAGCGTCGGCCTGAAGTATGCCTGTTCAAATCTATGCAACCAAACTTTTCTCCTTTCTGCGTCGCGTTTCCCGGACGGAATAACGAAGTCTTGTGCCCTGCCTGACGATATTCGCGCTGCCTAAGGCACAACACATCGGCACCGAGAAGCAACATAAAACGACACCGGTGCGACGTTTTTTCGAAACGAGCAGCTAATTATTACTTTGCTATTAGCTGGCGCCTACGATAAAGCCGGTAATGAAGCTCGGTGGCTCGGAAGCCAGCAATGGCGTCGCAGCGGCGGCGTTGCGCAATGTCCCAGCCGGCGAGCCGACCCGGCGGCGGAGCAAAAAAAAAAAAAAAAAACACGTGACTTTTTCTTTGGCCAATGGCGCGCGGCGTTCGCCGGCGAAAAAGAAAATGGCAAAAAACGAAGTAGGAAAGGAGCGCGGGCGAGGGCGAAAGGCGGGGAGATCTAAAGATGGCGCTACCTTAGTAATTTCAGGGACCTTACTTCACCCGAAAGGGACGTTAGGCCGCCCGCGTCCCGCGCGGTCCGGCAGCCCCGCGCTGCCCGGCGAAGCGGAGGCGAAGCGCTCGAACGCTGGAGCGGAGAAAGCGATTATGAACCCGATGATCGCTACTGCTTCTGGCAACACGAACCACAGTTTGCCGCCCCTGTCGGCCGATCTGTCGGAACGTGAGAAGGCGTGCATATTGGCGTTGTTAAATCGGTTCAGCGCCATGTTCACCGAGAAATCGGGTTGTACGAACTTAGTACAGCATCGGATTGATACAGCATCGGATGCACTGCCCTGGAAATGTAATCCTCAGCCGGTCAGTGAGGTCAAAAGGAGAGCAATCGACCTCGCAGTGGATGAGTTGCTCGAGACTGGTGCAATCCAGCGCTCCGACAGTCCATGGGGGTTCCCAGTCGTGCTAGTCGAAAAGAAAGATGGCACCTTCCGTCTTTGTGTTGACTATCGCCGGCTGAATGAGCTTACTCGGAAGGACGCCTATCCCATGCCGAGTATTGACTCTATCGTGGCTAGCCTAGGTGGTTCTCGATACTTTACCATCCTAGACGCTAGTCGCGGGTACCTGCAGGTACAGATGAGTGCGGGTGACGTAGCCAAAACTGCGTTCACCTGCCACCGCGGGCTGTTTGAGTTCACTCGAATGCCTTTCGGTTGTTCTGGAGCTGCAGCTACCTTTCAGAGGTTGATCAATCGTGTTCTCGGGGAGGCAAAGTGGCGACATGCCATGGCGTACCTCGACGACATTGTCGTGTATTCTCGCACCTTTGAGGAACACATCCGACATCTGGAGGATGTTCTCACTAGGTTGCAGGATGCGGGTATCACCCTCAACCCAAAGAAAGCTCAGATTGCGCAGACTCGCGTCTCTTTGCTGGGCTTCACCATTGACAGTGGTCGCGTCTTGCCGTGCGAGGAAAAGGTCCGAGCTTTGCTCGAGTATCCCTCGCCGACAGACATTAAGGCGTTGAGACGCTTTTTGGGAATGGTAAACTACTACCGGCAGTTTATCCCCAATTGTGCGGCTCTGCAGGCGCCTCTGACCGCACTGTTGAAGAAAAATTCTCGCTGGAGCTGGGGTCAGGAGCAGGAGGAGGCCGTTCGCACCCTCATTAAAGCTCTCGTTGACACAGCCGAGCTGCGGCTGCCCGACCTGAACAAACAGTTCGTGATTCAGTCTGATGCGAGCGATCTCGGTTTGGGCGCGTTGCTGCTGCAGGAGCATGAAGGTGTTCTTCGGCCGGTCGCCTTTGTCAGCCGGTCGTTGACACCCGCAGAGCGACACTACTCCGTGACGGAAAGGGAGTGTCTCGCGATAGTTTTCGCTCTGCGCAAGTTCGACTTATACGTCGACGGCGTTGCGTTCGTGGTGGAGACGGACCATATGGCGCTAACCTGGCTGAAGCGCCTGGGCGAGCCGTCTGGCCGCCTGGCGCGCTGGGCTCTGACGCTGCAGCGCTACAACTTCACTGTGCGCTACCGGAAGGGAAGCACGAACGTGGTGGCGGACGCTCTGTCACGAGCCCCCGTTTCTGCTCCACATACTTCCGAAGCAACGCACGCGTGCGAGCACAGAGTTTTTTCGCCGACCACTCAAACGAAACCAGCCCCGAAGGGGCGGCTGCCGTTTTGCAGCAAAACCCGGGCGATTCCGCATACCTGGTAGCCCCTGTCTACTCATCCGGTATTGCGATCAGCAGAGAAGAGCTCCTCGAAGCTCAGCAGAACGATGCATTTTGTCAGTCAATCATTGACGGGCTCAGGGAAGAGCCGTGCTCTGAGATGAAGCAAGGTGACGCGGCCACCGGGCGACCGGTAACAGCTGGTATTGCTGTCGGCGCCCAGCAAAATGCAGCTAGTACCGCTGCTGGTGCGTTGGATACGTATCTGCTTGATGCGGACGGACTCCTGCTGCGATACATACCATCGAAGGAGGCCTCTGACCCCTTCAAGGTGGTTATCCCGCGCAGTCTGCGAAGAGCGACTCTGAGCTATTTCCATGACTCGCGGGTGGCCGGTCACGCGTGCGGCCCTAAGACTTATTTTAAGTTGTGCAACTCCGTGACCTGGCCAGGCATGAAACGGGACGCTCTCCACTTTGCCCGCTCATGCCGCGTGTGCCAAAGCGTGAAGCCCAGGGGTGGCAAAGCCCCGGGCCTCATGCAGTCGATCAACAGCCAGCAACCCTGGCAGATCGCGGCCTGTGACGTGATGGGCCCCTTTCCGAGGTCCAGCAGAGGTCATACGTATCTCTTAGCCGTCACAGACCACTTTACGAAATGGGGCGAGTTGTTTCCCCTACGTAAACTCACGGCACGCGCAATATGGGACAAGTTGTCGGAAGTATTCACTCGGTTTGGCTACCCTGCCGAGTTGATAACTGACAACGCGTCCTATTTCACGGCTAAGGTGTTTGTCGAAGCCTGTGCGGCCCTGGGCATTAAGCACCGAAAGACGACGACGTATCACCCACAAGCCAACCCCACCGAGCGGTTGAATCGGAACGTGAAGCACATGCTAGCGGCGTTTGCAGAACAGCACCGGGACTGGGATGCATAGATGCCCGAGCTGAGCTTCGCTTTGCGTACAACTGTTAACCGCTCGACTGGGTTCACGCCCGCATTTCTCACTTTCGGGAGGGAGCTGCCCAACCCACTAGAAACCGTTCTGCGGGCTGGTGGGGGGGCGGCCGCCGCTTCCTCGGCCCCGAGTGAGTACGCGGCGCAACTGCGCTCTAGGATGGAGCAGGCGATTTCGTTAGCCCGCAGAAACCTAGGCAAAGCGCGCGCTGGACAGAAAGCCCAGTACGACAAGGCACACAGGGAGGTCCGCTACAAAGCGGGTGACCTAGTCCTCAGACGCAACCACGTCTTGAGCGACGCAACCAAGGGCATCTCTGCTTCCCTGTCGGCCAAGTGGTCGGGCCCGTACCGAGTTGGGGATGCGCTCACCCCGCTCGTGTATCAGCTGGTAGATCTGAAAGGGAAACCAGTTGGCGGCCCAGTCAACGTCGCAGATCTGAAACCTTTCGTTGCGCGCAGCGACGATCGGGATGATGAGGAGGCAGCTCCCAGCCTGCGAAAGCAGCCGAAGCGCGGGGTGGCGGCCCAACGGCCGATCACCCATCGCTACCGGTTGCGCAAGCGCGCATAATCATCCCCGCAACCCCCCGAAGGTAAGCAGAGCGCTCTGCCTCTGACGCCTTCCCCGCGAGAGGGAGCGTGAGTGATTTTCCCTTGCGTCTCGTGCGGCGCTGCGGAGGACCCCTTTTCCTCCATATGCCTGCCGAAACGAGAACGCGGCGTTGGGGGAGCGGGCACGGAGGAGGGTGTGGCCTATCTAGCACCCTCACCCGGTTACGTTGCCCTCCTCTCATCGCAACCACGAAGCGAAACCTCTGGTTTCTCTCCTCGTGACGATAGCCTTGGATGTAGTGTAATACCGCTGGCCTCCTTGCGGTCTGGGCGCACGAAACTCCGGGTTATTGAACCGCTGCACCAGCGTTAGGGTTCCCTTTTTGGCCCTAGCCTGGCCCGAGCACCCTGTTTCGCTTTCCCATTCGGAGAGCAGCAGCAGGGAAGTTGGGCGTTGTTTTGCTGTTGCTCCCGACTTCTTTCCGCAGCGCGTCCCTCCCTGGCGTTTGCCCCCGGTCTGGTCCTGTCACCCGCAGCCACACCACGCGCGGCCGGTTGCTGCAGTCCCTGGTTCTGGCATCGCTGGCAGCCCAGGCCCCGTCCTCAGGCCGCAACCCGCTTGACGCGGTTTTGCGATGATCGAGATGCATCCTCCTGAGCCGGCGCTCCTTGCGCCTCCCCGAGGCACCTGCCTCGGGCGCTTCCCAACAGGCAGCACCAGAGTGCTCGGAAAGCTGCTCTTCTGGGCTCGTCACAGGCAGGCCCGGCCTGCACACTCCATCGGGGCCACGCCCCCTGGCCGACCTGCTCCTCTGGGGCCCTCACCACCAAGGCGGCCGGTTCGGCGGCCGTCACTGTGGGCCTAACGGACGAACCACTGGCTCAATGAGGCCCCTCCTGTCTGTGGAGATGTCGGCCTGCCGGCTGCTTACGCCTGTGGCCTCAGCCTGCGGCTTACATCTGCTGCCCCAACCTGCTGTTCCTGGACTGCCCTACCTCCGCTGACTACAAGGATGCGCTGGACTGAAGGTGTGTCGTGGACTGTGCGTGTGGTGTGGCGCTGCTTCGAACTGTTGCGGACTTTGCGGACCTTTGTTGACCGGGGGCGAGTGTTGTTAACTTTGGGGATGTGTTGTGCTTTTGCTCGGCAGCGGTTGCCCAAGCGGTGCAGGCTCGGTCTTGAGGTGGGGGGGATTGTGGGGGCCCGTGTTCCCCTACGCCCCGCTTGCACATGTTTTCGCCAGCTGGGAGCCGGCATTTTGGGTAGCCGGCGCGTCACGTAGGTCGTGTCCTCTTCATGACCCCGCGCGATGCGCCGAACCGGCTTGCCGCGAACGTGTGCGCGAGGGCGAGTGGGAAGGAGGACCGGTCGTCGCCTTCTCCCTCGCCGCCCTCTCCTCGAGCGCCGGGGGAGACCTCCTCTCCCCCCGAGCCGACCTGCGGGACGCGCGAATATTCCGCGGGGACTCTGCCGAGAGATTCTGCCCTGATTGGTCGCCTCGGGATGCCTCCCCTTCTCCCGCGGCCGTGATGACGGATATCGTGGTCTGAGCCCAGCGGCTTGAGCGAGCGACAGGAGCCACTGTCTCCCCGTAAGTGATAGTCGTGTTGTCTGGTGTATGCACTGTATCTGCCAGGCAATAAAGCCTTACTTTGGTTTGCCGGAGCCCGTCTACCGCATGTGTGTACCCGAACCCGAGCGTGAGTCTTCGGATTCCGCAGGGCGCGTAGCGTTCTCTAGCAAAGCTAGCCGGGGTCGTCTGCTATCCCGTGCGTTAGCCCCCAATTGGAGCGATATTATGTGGCTCAACAATCCGAACGATGCGTACAATCAATTTATAGATGTTTTTAAACAAGTATACAGTTCACATTTCCCCACTAAAACATGCAAAAAAATGCAGAAAATACGTAAACCTTGGATAACACGAGAACTCAGCCAACAAATGAAAACAAAAGATAAGATGTACAGGACGTTCCTGAAAACCGGAACAAGTGAAGATTTAAAAAAACTTCAAAAAGTATCGAAATAAACTAACTGCAAAGCTGCGGTCTGCACGGGCTGAATTTTACTCTAATATTTTTGATGTCGAAAAGGGTCGACATGACGTAGTCTGGGCGAAGTTGAACGCGTTACTGCGCAGTAATCAGCTTAATACCTCTCCTCGAAACCTCAAAGTAAATGAGACAGTGTTATCTGGAATGGACCTTGCGAATGCCTTCAACGCATTTTTTACGACTATGACGTCAAGCGGCTCGAATAATGACGCATACAATACCTCCAATCCCAAAACATTCATTCGGTATTTTTAAAACCAGTTTCCGCCGAAGAAGTTATCTCGGTCGTCGTGAATTTGCGTAATAGCACCAGTCGTAATATAGATGATATTCAGATTCGTCCTGTAAAGTATGTAGTGGACATTACAGCACCTGTACTTGTACATATATTTAATTCCTCCTTAAGTGCAGCAGTTTTTCCAGTGAAACTGCGAACAGCAAAAGTGTCCGTTCTTTATAAGAAAGGTGACCGTAATAATTTAGGAAACTATAGGTCTGTGTCAATTCTTCCCATTTTTTCTAAACCATTTGAAAAAATCTTGCACTCCCAACTATCAAAATTTATTACCAAGCATAACCTACTTATCCCCAATCAGTTTGCTTTCCGTAAAAACAAATCGACTGAACTTTCTCTCCTCGAGCAAAAAGAGTATATTCTTACGCAATTCGAAAGTAAGAATATCGTTATAGGTGTTTTCATAGACTATTCTAAAGCATTCGACCTGATAAATCACGACTTACTCTTGATGAAACTTGAATGCTATGGTATACGTGGGCATCCCGCACTGCTTATCAAATCATATCTTTCTAGCAGACAACAGGTAGTTTCCATAGGAAATGCGTTTTCAAACGTCAGAACACTAGTATCGGGCGTTCCACAAGGGAGCATACTCGGCCCACTATTGTTTATTATTTATATTAACGATATAATAAGTATCAGTTCCTCCGCAAAATTTGTCATCTATGCTGATGACACCAGCATATTTTTTTCAGGTCAAAACCTCAATGAACTGATTCACAGATGCAATAACACAATGAAATTGTTGGAGAGATGGTCTCAGGCAAATTATATGCGTGTCAACGAAACGAAAACCAAAGCCGTGATATTTCGACCTAAAACAAACAACTTCCTGTTCGTGATGTTATTGCTCTGAATTCACGACCCATAGAAATTGTTCATAGGTTTAAATGCCTTGGTGTCGTATTTTCTGCCTCTATGACCTGGGAAAATCACGTGAACAATGTAATAGCAAAACTAGCTCAGATTACCGGTGTTGTTGGACGTGTTAGATACCTTCTTCCAAAATCCACGAAATTGTTGCTTTACAATACTCTTTTTTATTCCCATCTTAATTACTGCCATTTAGTGTGGGGCACAACTACAAGTTCTTGTCTCAATCGCCTTTTCCTTTTACAAAAAAGTTCTTGCGCCATGTTTATAATGTCCCCTATATATCACCAAGTTCTGCTCTTTTTCTCCAGGCTCGCGTGATCAAAATTTGGAACCAATACGAATATCGTCTCAGCGCTCAAATTAAAGTAGAAACATCTAGGAACATTATTACATCCGAAATCTTGCTGACCTACGTCAAAAAAATGGTTATACCCCACTAGGCAAAGAGAACAATGGATAGTGCCTACGGCACGAACAAACTCCGGAAAAGCACTTGTACGACACACACTTCCATCCCTTTTAAATAAATACGTTGTTGAGAGTTTCAATTTATCTACATGCTCATTTCTTGAATTACGTAGTATATATGCGAAAATGTGATATTGTTCATTGCTCTTTGTGGTACTGTACACGTGACGTAATTAAACTCCAGATGTAACTATGTAAAAGTTCTTTGTATCTTTTTGTATCTTTTGTATCTTTGTATCTTTTTTCAATGAGGCAATTTGGGCCCCTTTTAGAAATGTATCCTGATGCAACTGTGTTTCTTTTGTTGCGCTGCCCAACTGCTGCTAATTAAGGGAGCTGCGGCTTCGTGAAGGTGCTTTAGACAGCCTTTTTTCTGCAGTTCCACGTGTCTGTATCTACAAGGCGGAAATAAACATTCTTATTATTATTATTATTAAGAAGGAGCTTCCGATACGAACCACACTGCCGAACATGCCGTGCAGTGCATCGGGACACCCAGGGTCTATGACTGCTGCTACGGCAGGAACGTGCTATGCGGGAAGTGATGCGAAGACGGAGTTACTGACACGAACCACAAGGCCGCACATGCCGTGCAATCCAACGAGATACCTACGGTCCATGACTGCTGCTATGGCAGAGACGTGCTATGCGAGAAGTGACATAAAGCAGGAGTTACCGTCACAAATCACAATGACGACAAGGCCGTGCAGTGCATCGGGACACAGAGGGTCTATGACTGCTGCTATGGCAGGAACGTACTATGCGGGAAGTGATACGAAGCAGTAGTTACCAACACGAAACACAAGGCAGAGCATGCCGTGCAGTGCAACGGTTTGCCTATGGTCCATGACTGCTGCTGTGGCAGAGACGTGCTATACAGAAAGTGATAAGAAGCAGGAGATACCGACACGACACAAGCCCAAACATGCCAGGCAGTGCAACAATACACCGATGGTCCGTGACTGCTGCTGCGGCAGAGATGTGCAATGCAGAAGTGACAGGAAGGAGGAGGTACCGACACGAAACACAAGGCCGAAAAAGCCGTGCAGTGCATCGGGACAGCCAGTGTCTATGACTGCTGCTACAGTGCGAACATGCTATGCGAGAAGTGATGCGAAAACGAAGTTACTGACACGAACCACAAGGCCGAACATGCCGTTCAGTGCAACGGATACCTAGGGCCCATGACTGCTGCTGTGGCAGAGACGTGCTATGCGAGAAGTGACACGAGGCAGAAGTTACCCACACGAAACACAATTGCAAACATGCCGTGCACTGCATCAAACACCCCGGGTTTATGACTGCTGCAACAGCGGGAACGTGCTATGCGGGACGTGATACGAAGCAGGAGTTACCGACACTACCCAAAAGGCCGAACAGGCCGTGCAGTGCATCGGGACACCCATGGTCTATGACTGCTGGTACGGCGGGAACGTGCTATGCGGGAAGTGACACAAAGAAGGAGCTTCCGACATGAACGACAAGGCCCAACATACTGTGCAGTGGAACGAGATACCTACGGTCAATGGGTGCAGCTGCGGCAGAGACGTGCTATGCGAGAAGTGACACGAAGCAGGAGTTACAAACACGAAACACAAGGCCGAACATGCCGTTCAGTGCATCGGGACACCCAGGGTATATAACTGCGGTTACAGCAGGAACATGCTATGCGGGAATAGATGCGAAGACGCAGTTAGCGACACGAACCACAAGGCCGAACATGCCGTGCAGTTCATCGAGACTCCGAGGGTCTATGTCTGCTGCTACGGCGAGAACGTGCTATGCAGGAAGTGACACGAAGAAGGAATTACCGAGACGAACCACAGGGCCGAACATACCGTGCAGTGCAACGAGATACCTACGGTCCATGACTGCTGCTGGGGCAGACACGTGCTATGCGAGAAGTGATGCAAAGAAGTTACCGACACAAAACACAAGGCCGAACATGCCGTGAAGTGCATCAAACACCCAAGGTTTATGACTGCTGCTACAGCGGGAACGTGCAATGCGAGAAATGACACGAAGCAGGAGTTACCAACACGAAGCACAAGGCTTAACATGCCGTGCAGTCCAACGACATACCTACGGTCCATGACTGCTGCTGTGGCAGAGTCGTGCTATGCGAGAAGTGACAAGAAGAAAGAGTTACCGACATGAACGACAAGGCTGAACATGCCGTGCATTGCAACGAGATACCTACGGTCCATTACTGCTGCTCTGGCAGAGACGTGCTTTGCGAGAAGTGACACGAAGAAGGAGTTACCGACACGACACACAAGGCCGAACTTGCCGTGTAGTGCATCGGGACACGCACGGTTTATTTATGACTGCTGCTACGGCGGGAAAGTTTTATGCGGGAAGTGAAGCGAAGAAGGAGTTACCGACACGAAACACAAGGCCGAACCTTTCCTGCAGTGCATCGGGACACCCAGGGTCTATGACTGCTGGTACAGCGGGAACGTGCTATGCGGGAAGTGATGGGAGACGGAGTTACCGACACAAAACACAAGGCTGAACATTCCGTGCAGCGGAACGAGATACCTACGGTCCATGGCTTCTGCTGAGGCAGAGACGTGCTATGCGAGAAGTGACACGAAGCAGGATTTACCGACACGAAACCAAGGCCGAACATGCTGCTACGACGGGAACGTGCTATGCTTGAAGTGATACGAAGACGCAGTTACCGGCACGAAGCGCAAAGTCGAACATGCCGTACCGTGCATTGGGACAAACAGGGATTAGGACTGTTGCTATAGCGGCAACGAGCTATGCGAGAAGTGATACGAAGCAGTAGTTACCAACACGAAACACATGGCCGAACATTCCGGGCAGTGCACACGAAACACAAGGCCGAACATGCCGTGCAGTGCATCGGGACACCCAGGGTATATAACTGCTGTTACAGCAGGAACATGCTATGCGAGAAATGATACGAAGCAGGAGTTACCAACACGAAGCACAAGGCTTAACATGCCGTGCAGTCCAACGACATACCTACGGTCCATGACTGCTGCTGTGGCAGAGTCGTGCTATGCGAGAAGTGGCACAAAGAAAGAGTTACCGACATGAACGACAAGGCTGAACATGCCGCGCAGTGCAACGAGATACCTACGGTCCATTACTGCTGCTCTGGCAGAGACGTGCTTTGCGAGAAGTGACACGAAGAAGGAGTTACCGACACGACACACAAGGCCGAACTTGCCGTGTAGTGCATCGGGACAAGCAGGGTTTATTTATGACTGCTGCTACGGCGGGAAAGTGCTATGCGGGAAGTGAAGCGAAGAAGGAGTTACCGACACAAAACACAAGGCTGAACATTTCCTGCAGTGCATCGGGACACCCAGGGTCTATGACTGCTGGTACAGCGGGAACGTGCTATGCGGGAAGTGATGGGAGACGGAGTTACCGACACAAAACACAAGGCTGAACATTCCGTGCAGCGGAACGAGATACCTACGGTCCATGGCTTCTGCTGAGGCAGAGACGTGCTATGCGAGAAGTGACACGAAGCAGGATTTAGCGACACGAAACCAAGGCCGAACATGCTGCTACGACGGGAACTTGCTATGCTTGAAGTGATACGAAGACGCAGTTACCGGCACGAAGCGCAAAGTCGAACATGCCGTGCAGTGCATCGGGACAAACAGGGATTAGGACTGTTGCTATAGCGGCAACGTGCTATGCGAGAACTGATACGAAGCAGTAGTTACCAACACGAAACACATGGCCGAACATTCCGGGCAGTGCACACGAAACACAAGGCCGAACATGCCGTGCAGTGCATCGGGACACCCAGGGTATACAACTGCTGTTACAGCAGGAACATGCTATGCGAGAAATGATACGAAGCAGGAGTTACCGACACGAAACACAAGGCTGAACATGCCGTGCTGTGCAACGAGATACATGCGGTCCATGGCTGCTGCTGTGGCAGAGGCGTGCTATGCGAGAAGTGACACGAAGGAGTTACCGACACGAACCACAAGGCCGAACATGCCGTGCAATGCAACGAGATACCTACGCTCCATGACTGCTGCTATGGCAGAGACGTGCTATGCGAGAAGTGACACACAGCAGGAGTTACCGTCACGAACCACAAGGCCGAACATGCCGTGAAGTACATCGGGACACCCACGGTCTATGACTGCTGCTACGGCGGGAACGTGCTATGCGGGAAGTGACACGAAGAACGAGTTACCGACACGAAGCACAAGGCCTAAAATTACGTGCAGTGCAACGAGATACCTACGGTCCATGGCTGCTGCTTTGGCAGAGACGTGCAAGCGAGATGTGACACGAAGGAGTTACCGACACGAACCACAAGGCAGAACATGCCGTGCAGTGCATCGGGACACCCAGGTTCTATGACTGCTGCTACGGCAGTAACGTGCAATGCGGGAAGTGATGCGAAGACGGAGTAGCTGACGCGAACCTCGAGTCCAAACATGCCGTGATATGCAACGAGATACCTTCGCTCTATGACTGCTGCTATGGCAGAGACGTGCTATGCGAGAAATGACACATAGCAAGAGTTACCGTCACGAACCACAAGGGCGAACATGCCGTGAAGTACATCGGGACACTCACGGTCTATCACTGCTGCTACGGCGGGAACGTGCTATGCGGGAAGTGACACGAAAAATAGTTACCGACACGAACCACAAGGTCGAACATGCCGAGAAGCGCATCGGGACACCCAGGGTCTATGAGAGCTGCTACGGCGGGAACGTGCTATGCGAGAAGTGACACGAAGAAGGAGTTCCCGACACGAACCACAAGGCCGAGTATGCCGTGCAGTGCATCGAGACACCCAGAGTTAATGACTGCTGCTACGGCGGTACCGTGCTATGCGGGAAGTGTACGAAGCAGGACTTACCAACACGAAGGACAAGCTGCACATACCCGAAAGTGCAACGGGATACCTATGGTCCATGACTGCTGCTGTGGCAGAGACTTGCTTTGCGAGAAGTGACACGAAGAAGGAGTTACCGACACGAAACAGAAGGCCGAACATGCCACGCAGTGCAACAATACACCTATGGTCCGTGACTGCTGCTGTGGTAGAGACGTGCTATGCGAGAAGTGACACGAAGCAGGAGATACCGACACGAAAAACAAGGCCTAAAAAGCCATGCAGTGCATCGGGACAGCCAGGGTCTATGACTTCTGCTACAGTGGGAACGTGCTATGCGACAAGTGATGCGAAAACGGAGTTACCGACACGAACCACAAAGGCGAACATGCCGTTCAGTGCAACGAGATACCTACGGTCCATGACTGCTGCGGCGGAAGAGACGTGCTATGCGAGAAGTGACACAAAGTAGGAGTTACAGACACGAAACACAAGGCCGAACATGCCGTGCAGTGCATCGGGACACCCAGGGCCTATAACTGCTGTTACAGCAGGAACATGCTATGCGAGAAATGATACGAAGCAGGAGTTACCAACACGAAGCACAAGGCTTAACATGCCGTGCAGTGCAACGAGATACCTACGGTTCATTACTGTTGCTGTGGCGGAGACGTGCTATGCGTGAAGTGACACGAAGAAGGAGTTACCGACACGAAACACAAGGCCGCACTTGCTGTGTAGTGCTACGGGACCCCACCCAGGGTTTATGACAGCTGCTATGGCGGGAACGTGCTAAGCGGGAATCGATCGAAGACAGAGTTACCGACACGAAACACAAGGCTGAACATGCCGTGCAGTGCAACGAGATACCTACGGTCCATGACTTCTGCTGTGCCTGAGTCGTGCTATGCGAGAAGTGACACAAATCATGAGTTACCGACACGAAACACAAGGCCGAACATGCCGTGGAGTACATCGGGACACCCACGGTCTATGACTGCTGCTACGGCGGGAACGTGCTATGTGGGAAGTGAAGCGAAGGAGTTACCGACACAAAAGACAAGGCCGAACATTCCGTGCAGTGCATCGGGACACCCAGGGGATATGACTGCTCGTACGCCGGGAACGTGCTACGCGGGAAGTGACGCGAAGAAGGAGCTTCCGACATGAACCACAAGGCCGAACAAGCCGTGCAGTACAACGAGATACCTACGGTCCATGGCTGCTGCTGTGGCAGAGGCGTGCTATGCGAGAAGTGACACGAAGGAGTTTCCGACACGAACCACAAGGCCGAACATGCCGTGCAATGCCACGAGATACCTACGCTCCATGACTGCTGCCATGGCAGAGACGTGCTATGCGAGAAGTGACACACAGCAGGAGTTACCATCACGAACCACAAGACCGAACATGCCCTGTAGTACATCGGGACACCCATGGTCTATGACTGCTGCTACGGCGGGAAAGTGCTATGCGGGAAGTGACACGAAGAACGAGTTACCGACACGAACCACAAGGTCGAACATACCGTGCAGTGCATCGGGACACCCAGGGTCTACAACTGCTGCCACAGCGGGAACATGCTATGCGAGAATTGATGCGAAGCCGGAGTTAGCAACACGAACCACAAGGCCGAACATGCCGTGCAGTGCATCGAGACACCGAGGGTGTATGACCGCTGCTACGGCGGGAACGTGCTATGCGGGAAGTGACACGAAGAATGAGTTACCGACACGAACCACAAGGCCTAAAATGACGTGCAGTGCAAATAGATACCTACGGTCCATGGCTGCTGCTTTGGCAGAGATGTGCTAAGCGAGATGTGACACGAAGAAGGAGTTACCGACACGAACCACAAGGTCGAACATGCCGAGCTGTGCATCGGGACACCCGGGGTATATGACAGCTGCTACGGCGGGAACGTGCTAACCGGGAAGTGATACGAAGCAGGACTTACCAACACGAAGGACAAGGCAGCACATACCCGAAAGTGCAACGGGATACATACGGTCCATGAGTGCTGCTGTAGCAGATACGTGCTTTGCGAGAAGTTACACGAAGATGTTACCGACACGAAACACAAGGCCGAATATGCCGTGCAGTGCATCGGGACACCCAGGGTCTATGACTGCTGCTACGGCGGAACGCGCTATGCGGGGAGTGACACCAAGAAGGAGTTACCGACACGAACGACAAGGCCGAACATTCCGTGCAGCGGAACGAGATACCTACGGTCCATGGCTGCTGCTGCGGCAGAAACCTGCTATGCGAGAAGTGACACGAAGCAGGAGTTACCGACGAAAAAACCAATTCGGAACATGCCGTGCAGTCCGTCGGGACACCCAGGGTCTATGACAGCAGCTACGGCGGGAATGTGGTATGCGGGAAATAACAAGAAGAAGGAGTTACCGAAACGAACCACAAGGATGAACAAGCCGTGCAGTGCAACCAGATACCTACGGTCCATTAGTGTTGCTGTTGCAGAGACGTGCTATGCGGGAAGTGAAACGAAGAAGGAGTTACCGACACGAAACACAATTCCGAACATGGTGTGTAGTGCAGGGGGACACCCAGGGTCTATGACTGCTGGTATGGCGGGAACGTGCTATGCGGCAATCGATGCGAATATGGAGTTACCGACAAGAAACACAAGGCTGAACATGCCGTGCAGTGCAACGAGATACCTACGGTCCATGGCTGCTGCTGCGGCAGAGACGTGCTATGCGAGAAGTCACACGAAGCAGGAGTTACCGACACGAAACGAAGGCCGAACATGCCGTGCAGTGCATCGGGAAACCAAGGCTCTATGACTGCAGCTATGGAGGGAACGTGGTATGCGGAAAGTGACAAGAAGAAGGAGTTACCGACACGAACCACAAGAATGATCCTGCCGTGCAGTGCAACGAGATACCAACCGTCCATTACTGCTGCTGTGGCAGAGACGTGCTATGCGAGAAGTGACACGAAGAACGAGTTATCGACACGAAATACAAGGCCTTACATGCCGTGTAGTGCATCGGGACACCCAGGGTTTGTGACTGCTGCTACAGTGGGAACGTGCTATGCGGGAAGTGAAGCGAACGAGTTACCTACAGGAAACACAAGGCCGAACATTCCGTGCATTGCATCGGGACACCCAGGGTCTATGCCTGTGCTGCGGGTGGAAAATTGTATGCGGGAAGTGACACGAAGGAGTTACTGACACGAACCACAAGGCCGAACATGCCGTGAAGTACATCGGGACACGCACGGTCTATGACTGCTGCTACGGTGGGAATGTGCTATGCGATAAGTGACACGAAGAAGGAGTTACCGACACGAACGACAAGACCGAACATGCCTTCCAGTGCAACGAGATATCCACAGTCCATGGCTGCTGGTATGGCAGAGACGTGCTATGCGAGAAGTGACACAAAGCAGGAGTTACCGACACGAAACACAAGACCGAACATGCTGTGCAGTGCATCACGACACCCAGGGTTATGACTGGTGCTACGTCGGGAACGTGCTTTGTGGGAAGTGAAGCGATGAACGAGTTACCGACACAAAACACAAGGCCGAACATTCCGTGCAGTGCATCGGGACACCCAGGGTCTATTACTGCTGGTACGGCGAGAAAGTGCTATGCGGGAAGTGACGCGAAGAAGGAGCTTCCGACGAGAACCACAAGGCCGAACATGCCGTGCAGTGCAACGAGATACCTACAGTCCGTGACTGCTGCATTGGCAGAGACGTGCTATGCGAGAAGTGACACGAAAAAGGAGTTACCGACACGAACCACAAGGCCGAACATGCTGTGCAGTGCATCAGGACACCCAGAGTCTACGACTGCTGCTATGGCGGGAACGTCCTATGCGGGAAGTGATACGAAGCAGGAGTTACCAACACGTAGCACGAGGCTGAACATGCCGTGCAGTGCAACGAGATACCTACGGTCCATGGCTGCTCCTTCGGTAGAGACGTGCTATGCGAGAAGTCACACGAAGCAGGAGTTACCGACACGAAACGAAGGCCGAACATGCCGTGCAGTGCAACGGGAAACGCAGGGTCTATGACTGCTGCATTGGCAGAGACGGGCTATGCGTGAAGTGACACGAAAAAGGAGTTACCGACATGAACCACAAGGCCGAACATGCTGTGCAGTGCATCGGGACACCCAGGGTCTACGACTGCTGCTATGGCGGGAACGTGCTATCCGGGAAGTGATACAAAGCAGGAGTTACCAACACGAAGCACGAGGCTGAACATGCCGTGAAGTGCAACAAGGTACCTACGGTCTATGACTGCTGCTGTGGCAGAGACTTGCTATGCGAGAAGTGACACGAAGCAGGAGTTACCGACACGAACCACAAGGCCGAACATGCTGTGCAGTGCATCGGGACACCCAGTGTCTACGACTGTTCTATGGCGAGAACCTGCTATACGGGAAGTGATGGACGACGGAGTTACCGACACAAATCACGAGGGTGAACATACCGTGCAGCGGAATAAGATACCTACGGTCCATGGCTGCTGCTGTGGCATAGACGTGATATTCGAGAAGTGACACAAAGCAGGAGTTACCCACACGAAACCAAGGCCGAACATCCAGTGGAGTGCATTGGGACACCCAGGGTCTATGACAGCAGCTACGGCGGGAACGTGGTATGCGGGAAGTGACAAGAAGAAGGATTTACCGACACGAACCACACGGATGAACATGCCGTGCAGTGCAACGAGATACCTACGTTTCATTACTGTTGCTGTGGCAGAGACGTGCTATGCGAGAAGTGACACATAGCAGGATTTACCGACACGAAACAAAAGACCAAACTTGCTGTGTAGTGCATCGGGACACCCAGGGTTTATGACTGCTGCTATGGCGGGAACATGCTATGCGGGAATCGATGCGAAGACGGAGTTACCGACACGAAACACAAGGCTTAATATGCCGTGCAGCGAACGAGATACCTACGGTCCATGGCTGCTGCTGCGGCAGAGAAGTGCTATGCGAGAAGGGACACGAAGAAGGAGTTACCGACACGACCCACAAGGCCGAACATGCTGTGCAGTGCATCGGGACACCCAGTGTCTACGACTGCTGCTATGGCGGGAACGTGCTATGCGGAAAGTGATACGAAGCAGCAGTTACCAACACGAAGCACAAGGCTGAACATGCCGTGCAGTGCAACGAGATACCTACGGTCCATAGCTGCTGCTGCGGCAGAGACGTGCTATGCGAGAAGTCACACGAAGCAGGAGTTACCAACACGAAACGAATGCCGAACATGCCGTGCAGTGCATCGGGAAACCCAGGGTCTATGACTAGCTAATGAGGGAGCGTGGTATGCGGGAAGTGACAAGAAGAAGGAGTTACTGACACGAACGACAAGGTCAACCATGCTGTGCAGTGCATCGGGACACCCAGGATCTATGACTGCTGCTATTGCCGGAACGTGCTATGCGGGAAGTGATGCGAAGCAGGAGTTACCAACAGAAAGCACAAGGCTGAACATGCCGTGCAGTCCAACGAGATCCCTACGGTCCACGGCTGCTGCTGCGGCAGAGGCGTGCTATGCGAGAAGTCCCACGAAGCAGGAGTTACCGACACGAACCACAAATCCGAAGATGCTGTGCAGTGAATCTCGGGACACCCAGGGTCTGCGACTGCTGCTATGGCGGGAACTTGCTATGCGGGAACTGGTGCGAAGCAGGAGTTACCAAAACGAAGCACAAGGCTGACATGCCGAGCAGTGTTACGAGATACCTACATTCTGTGACTGCTGCATCGGCAGAGACGTGCTATGCGAGAAGTGATACGAAGCAGCAGCTACCAACACGAAGCACAAAGCTGAACGTGCCGTGCAGTTCTACGAGATACCTACAGTCCATGACTGCCGCATGGTCAGAGACGTGCTATGCGAGAACTGACACCAAGAACAAGCTACCGACATGAACCACAAGGCCGAACATGCTGTGCAGTGAATCGGGACACCCAGAGTCTACGACTGCTGCTATGGCGGGAACGTGCTAGGCGGGAACTGGCGCGAAGCAGGAGTTACCAAAACGAAGCACAAGGCTGACATGCCGAGCAGAGTTACGAGATACCTACAGTCCATGACTGCCGCATGGTCAGAGACGTGCTATGCGAGAACTGACACCAAGAACAAGCTACCGACATGAACCACAAGGCCGAACATGCTGTGCAGTGAATCGGGACACCCAGAGTCTACGACTGCTGCTATGTCGGGAACGTGCTAGGCGGGAACTGGCGCGAAGCAGGAGTTACCAAAACGAAGCACAAGGCTGACATGCCGAGCAGAGTTACGAGATACCTACAGTCCATGATTGCTGCATTGGCAGAGACGTGCTATGCGAGAAGTGGCGCGAAGGAGTTACCGGCACGAACCACAAGGCCGAAGATGCTGTGCAGTGCATTGGGACACCCAGGGTCTATGACTGCTGCTACGGCAGGAACGTGCTATGCGGGAAGTGATGCGAAGACGGAGTTACTGACACGAACCACAAGGCCGCACATGCCGTGCAATCCAACGAGATACCTACGGTCCATGACTGCTGCTATGGCAGAGACGTGCTATGCGAGAAGTCACACGAAGCAGGAGTTACCGACACGAAACGAAGGCCGAACATGCCATGCAGTGCAACGGGAAACCCAGGGTTATTGACTGCAGCTATCGCGGGAACGTGCTATGCGGGAAGTGAAGCGAAGAAGGAGTTACCGACAGCAAACACAAGGCCGAACATTCCGTGCAGTGCATCGGGACACCCAGGGACTATGCCTGCTGCTACGGCTGGAAAATTCTATGCGGGAAGTGACACGAAGAAGGAGTTACCGACACGAACCACAAGGCCGAACATGGCGTAAAGTACATCGGGACACCCACGGTCTATGACTGCTGCTACGGTGGGAACGTGCTATGCGGGAAGTGACACGAAGAAGGAGTTACCGACACGAACCACAAGGTTGAACTTGCCGTGCAGTGCATCGGGACACCCAGGGTCGATGACTGCTGCTATGGCGGGAACGTGGTATGCGGGAAGTGACACGAAGAAGGAGTTACCGACACGAACCTCAAGGTCGAACATGCTGTGCAGTGCATCGGGAGACCCAGGGTCTATACCTGCTGCTACAGTAGAAACATGCTATGCGCGAAGTGATGGACGACGGAGTTACCGACACAAAACACAATGCTGAACATACCGTGCAGCGTAACGAGATACCTACGGTCTATGGCTGCTGCTATGGCAGGAACGTGCTATGCAGGAAGTGATACGAAGCAGGAGTTACCAACACGAAGCACAAGGCTGAACATGCCGTGCAGTGTAACGAGATACCTTTGGTCCGTGGCTGCTGCTGCGGCAGAGACGTGCTATGCGAGAAGTCACACGAAGAAGGAGTTACCGACATGAAACAAAGGCCGAACATGCCGTGCAGTGCATCGGGATACCCAGGGTCTATGACTTTAGCTACTGCGGGAACGTGGTATGCGGGAAGTGACAAGAAGAAGGAGTTACATACACGAACCACAAGGTCGACCATGCTGTGCAGTGCATCGGGACACCCAGGATCTATGACTGCTGCTAGGGCAGCAATGTGCTTAGCGGGAAGTGATGCGAAGCAGGAGTTACCAACACGAAGCACAAGGCTGAACATGCCGTGCAGTGCATCGGGAAACCGAGGGACTATGACTGCTGCTATGGCGGGAACATGCTATGCGGGAAGTGATGGACGACGGAGTTACCGACACAAAACACAATGCTGAACATACCGTGCAGCGTAACGAGATACCTACGGTCTATGGCTGCTGCTGCGGCAGAGACGTGCTATGCGAGAAGTGACACGAAGAAGGAGTTACCGATACGAACGACAAGGCCGAACATGCCTTCCAGTGCAACGAGATACCCAGGGTCTACGACTTCTGCTATGGCGGGAACGTGCTATGAGGGAAGTGATACGAAGCAGGAGTTACCAACACGAAGCACAAGGCTGACCATGCCGTGCAGTGGTACCAGATACCTACAGTCCATGACTGCTGCAGTGGCAGAGACGTGCTATGCGTGAAGTGACACGAAGAAGGAGTTACTGCCACGAACCACAAGGCCGAACATGCTGTGCAGTGAATCGGGACACCCAGGGTCTACGACTGTTGCTATGGCGGGAACGTGCTATGCGGGAAGTGATGCGAAGCAGGAGTTACCAAAACGAAGCACAAGGCTGTACATGCCGTGCAGTGCAACGAGATACCTACGGTCCATGGCTGCTGCTGCGGCAGAAACGTGCTATGCGCGAAGTCACACGAAGCAGGAGTTACCGACACAAATCACAAGGCTGAACATACCGTGCAGCGGAATTAGATACCTACGGTCCATGGCTGCTGCTGTGGCAGAGACGTGATATGCGAGAAGTGACACGAAGCTGGAGTTACCAACACGAAACCAAGGCCGAACATGCATTGGAGTGCATCGGGACACCCAGGGTCTATGACAGCAGCTACGGTGGGAACGTGGTATGCGGGAAGTGAAGCGAAGAATTAGCTTCCGACGCTAACCACAAGGCCGAACATGCCGTGAAGTGCAAAAAGGTACCTACGGCCCATGGCTGCTGCTGTGGCAGAGACGTGCTACGCGACAAGTGACACGAATAAGGAGTTAGCGACACGAACCACAAGGCATAACATGCCGTGCAGAGCATAGGAACACGCAGGGCTAAGACTGCGGCTATGGAAGGAACGTGCTATGGGGGAAGTGATGCGAAGACCTAGTTACTAACACGAACCACAAGGTCGAACATGCCGTGCAGTGCATCGGGACACCCAGGGTCTATGACTAATGGCACGGCGAGAACGTGCTATGGGGGAAGTGATACGAAGCAGGACTTACCAACACGAAGCACAAGACTGCACATGCCCTGCAGTGCAACGGGATACCTACGGTCCATGACTGCTGCTGTGGCAGAAGCGTGCTTTGCAAGAGGTGATAAGAAGGAGGAGATACCGACACGAAACACAACCCCAAACATGCCGTGCAGTGCAACAAGACACCCAGAGTTAATGACTGCTGCTACGGCGTGAACGTGCTATGGGGGAAGTGATACGAAGCAGGAGTTACCAATACGAAGCACAAACCCAAACATGCCATGCAGTGCAACAAGATATCCTACTTTATATGACTGCTGCTGTAGCAGAGACGTGCTTTGCGAGAAGTGACACGAAGAAGTTACCGACACTAAACACAAGGCCGAATATGCCGTGCAGTGCATCGGGACACCCGGGGTCTATGACTGCTGCTACGGCGGGAACGCGCTTTGCGGGGAGTGACACGAAGGAGTTACCAACACGAACGACAACGCCGAACATTCCGTGCAGCGGAACGATATACCTACGGTCCATGGCTGCTGCTGCGGCAGAAACGTGCTATGCGAGAAGTGACACGAAGCAGGAGTTACCGACACGAAACCAATTCCGAACATGCCGTGCAGTGCGTCGGGACACCCAGGGTCTATGACAGCAGCTACGGCGGGAACGTGGTATGCGGGAAATGACAACAAGAAGGAGTTACCGACACGAACCACAAGGATGAACATGCCGTGCAGTGCAAAGAGATACCTACGGTCCATTTCTGTTGCTGTGGCAGAGACGTGCTATGCGTGAAGTGAAACGAAAAAAAAGTTATCGACACGAAACACAAGGCCGAACATGCTGTGTAGTGCATCGGGACACCCAGGGATTATGAGTGCTGCTTCGGCGGGAACGTGCTATGCAGGAAGTGACGCGAAGACGGAGTTACTGACACGAACCACAAGGCCGAACATGCCGAGCAATGCAACAAGACACCTACGGTCCGTCACTGCTGCTGCGGCAGAGTCGTGCTATGCGAGAAGTGACACGAAGGAGGAGTTATCGACACGTACGACAAGGCCGAGCATGCCGTGCAGCGAACGAGATACCTAAGGTCCATGGCTGCTGCTGCGGCAGAGACGTGCTATGCGAGAAGTGACACAAACCAGGAGTTACCGACACGAAACACAAGGCTGAACATGCCGTGTAGTGCATCGGGACACCCAGGGTTTATGACTGCTGCTACGGTGGGAACGTGCTTTGCGGGAAGTGAAGCGAAGAAGGAGTTACGGACACAAATGGCAAGCCCGAACATTCCGTGCAGCGGAACGAGATACCTATGGTCCATGGCTGCTGCTGCGGCAGAAACGTGCTATGCGAGAAGTGACACGAAGCAGAAGTTACCGACACGAAACTATTTCCGAACATGCCGTGCAGTGCGTCGGGACACCCAGGGTCTATGGCAGCAGCTACGGCGGGAACGTGGTATGCGGGAAATGACAAGAAGAAGGAGTTACCGACATGAACCACAATAATGAACATGCCGTGCAGTGCAACGACATACCTACGGTCCATTACTGTTGCTGTGGCAGAGACGTGCTATGCGTGAAGTGACACGAAGAAGGAGTTACCGACACGAAACACAAGGCCGAACATGCTGTGTAGTGCATCGGGACACCCAAGGTCTATGAATGCTGCTATGGCGGGAACATGCTATGCGGGAATTGATGCGAAGACGGAGTAGCGACACAAACCACAAGGCCGAAGATGCTGTGCCATGCAACGAGATACCTACGGTCCATGACTGCTGCTATGGCAGAGACGTGCTTCCGAAAGTGACACAAAGCAGGAGTTACCGTCACGAACCACAAGGCCGAACATGCCCTGCAGTGCATCCGGACACCCAGGGTCTATGACTGCTGCTACGGCGGGAACGTGCTATGCGGGAAGTAACACGAAGAAGGAGTTACCAACACGAACCACAAGGTCGAACATGCCGTGCAGTGCATCGGCACACCCAGGGTTAATGACTGCGGCTACGGCGGGAACGTGCTATGCGTGAAGTGATACGAAGCAGGAGTTACCAACACGAAGCACAAGGCTGGACATGCCGTGCAGTGCTACGAGATACCTACAGTTCATGACTGCTGCATTGGCAGAGACGTGCTATGCGCGAAGTGACATGAAGAAGG
The DNA here is from genome assembly GCF_048455015.1 of Haemaphysalis longicornis. Lineage (NCBI taxonomy): Eukaryota > Metazoa > Arthropoda > Arachnida > Ixodida > Ixodidae > Haemaphysalis > Haemaphysalis longicornis. The sequence continues at coordinate 18,361,080 of NW_027526245.1, forward strand.
AGTTACCGACACGAACGACAAGGCCGAACATGCTGTGCAGTGCACCGGGACACCCAGGGTCTACGACTGCTGCTATGGCGGGAACGTGCTATGCGGGAAGTAATACGAAGCAGGAGTTACCAAAACGAACCACAAGGCTGAACATACCGTGCAGTGCAACGAGATACCTGCCGTCCATGGCTGCTCCTGCGGCAGAGACGTGCTATGCGAGAAGTGACACGAAGGAGGAGTTACCGACACGTACGAGAAGGCCCAGCATGCCGTGCAGCGAACGAGATACCTAAGGTCCATGGCTACTGCTGCGGCAGAGACGTGCTATGCGGGAAGTAACACGAAGAAGGAGTTACCAACACGAACCACAAGGTCGAACATGCCGTGCAGTGCATCGGCACACCCAGGGTTAATGACTGCGGCTACGGCGGGAACGTGCTATGCGTGAAGTGATACGAAGCAGGAGTTACCAACACGAAGGACAAGGCTGAACATGCCGTGCAGTGCTACGAGATACCTACAGTTCATGACTGCTGCATTGGCAGAGACGTGCTATGCGAGAAGTGACACGAAGAAGGAGTTACCGACACGAACGACAAGGCCGAACATGCCGTGCAGTGCAACGGGAAACCCAGGGTCTATGACTGCAGCTATCGCGGGAATGTGGTATGCGGGAAGTGACACGGAGAACGAGTTATCGACACGACACACAAGGCCGAACATGCCGCGTAGTGCATCGGGATACCTAGGGTTTATGACTGCTGCTACAGCGGGAAAGTCCTATGCGGGAAGTGAAGCGAAGGAGTTACCGACAGTGAACACAAGGCCGAATATTCCGTGCAGTGCGTCGCGACACCCAGGGTCTATGACTGCTGGTACGGAGGGAACGTGCTATGCCGGAAGTGACGCGAAGACGTAGTTACTGACACGAACCACAAGGCCGAACATGCCGTGCAGTGCAACAAGACACCTACGGTCCGTGACTATTGCTGCGGCAGAGACTTGCTATGAGAGAAGTGACACGAAGCAGGAGTTACAGACACGAAACACAAGGCCGTAGATGCCGTGCAGTGCATCGGGACACCCAGGGTTTATAACTGCTGCTAGAGCGAGAACATGCTATGCGGGAATTGAAGCGAAGACGGAGTTAGCGACACAAACCACAAGGCCGAACATGCCGTGCTGAGCATCGGGACACCCAGCGTTTATGACTGCTGCTACGGCTGGAAAATTCCATGCGGCAAGTAACACGAAGAAGGAGTTACCAACACGAACCACAAGGTCGAACATGCCGTGCAGTGCATCGGGACACCCAGCGCCTATGACTGCTGCTACGGCGGGAACGTGCTATCCGGGAAGTGACACGAAGAAGGAGTTATCGACACGACACACAAGGCCGAACATGCCGCGTAGTGCATCGGGATACCTAGGGTTTATGACTGCTGCTACAGCGGGAAAGTGCTATGCGGGAAGTGAAGCGAAGGAATTACCGACAGTGAACACAAGGCCGAACATTCCGTGCAGTGCATCGGGACACCTAGGGTCTATGACTGCTGGTACGGAGGGAACGTGCAATGCGGGAAGTGACGCGAAGACGTAGTTACTGACACGAACCACAAGGCCGAACATGCCGTGCAATGCAACAAGACACCTGCGGTCTGTGACTATTGCTGCGGCAGAGACTTCCTATGAGAGAAGTGACACGAAGCAGGAGTTACAGACACGAAACACAAGGCCGTACTGCCGTGCAGTGCATCGGGACACCCCAAGGTTTATAACTGCTGCTACAGCGAGAACATGCTATGCGGGAATTGATGCGAAGACGGAGTTAGCTACACAAACCACAAGGCCGAACATGCCGTGCTGAGCATCGGGACACCCAGCGTTTATGACTGCTGCTACGGCTGGAAAATTCCATGCGGAAAGTGACACGAAGAAGGAGTTACCGACACGAACCACAAGGACGAACATGCTGTGCAGTGCATCGGGACACCCAGGGTCGACGACTGCTGCTATGGCGGGAACGTGCTATGCGGGAAGTGATACGAAGCAGGAGTTACCAACACGAAGCACAAGGCTGAACATTCCGTGCAGTGCATCGAGATACCTACGGTCCATGGCTACTGCTGCGGCAGAGACGTGCTATGCGCGAAGTCACACGAAGCAGGAGTTACCGACACGAAACACAAGGCCGAACATGCTGTGCAGTGCATGAAACACCCAGGGTTTATGACTGCTTCTACAGTAGGAACGTGCTATGCGAGAAATCATTCGAGGCAGGAGTTACCAGCACGGAGCACAAGGCTGAACATGCCGTGAAGTGCAACGAGGTACCTACGGTCCATGACTGCTCCTGTGGCAGAGACGTGCTATGCGCGAATTCACACGAAGCAGGAGTTACCGACACGAAACACAGAGCCGAACATTCTGTGCAGTGCATGAAACACCCAGGGTTTATGACTGCTTTTACAGCAGGAACGTGCTATGCGAGAAATCATACGAGGCAGGAGTTACCAGCATCGAGAACAAGGCTCAACATGACGTGAAGGGCAACGAGGTACCTACGGTCCATGACTGCTCCTGTGGCAGACTTGCTATGCGAGAAGTGACACGAAGAAGGAGTTACCGACACGAACCACAAGGCCGAACATGCTGTGCAGTGCATCGGGACAACCAGTGTCTACGACTGCGCTATGGCGGGAACGTGCTATGCGGAAAGTGATGGACGACGGAGTTACTTACACAAACCACAAGGCTGAACATACCGTGCAGCGGAATGAGATACCTGCGGTCCATGGCTGCTGCTGCGGCAGAGACGTGCTATGCGAGAAGTGACACGAGACAGAAGTTACCCACACGAAACACAAGGGCGAACATGCCGTGCACTGCATCAAACACCCAGGGTTTACGACTGCTGCAACAGCGGGAACGTTCTATGCGGGAATTGATGCGAAGACGGAGTTAGCGACACAAACCACAAGGCCGAACATGCCGTGTAGTGCATCGGAACACCCAGATTCTATTACTGCTGCTACGGCGGGAAAATTCTTTGCCGGAAGTGACCCGAAGAAGGAGTTACCGACACGAACCACAAGGCCGAACATGCCGCGCAGTGCATCGGGACACCCAGGGTCTATGACTGCTACTACGGCGGGAACGTGCTATGCGGGAATTGATGCGAAGACGGAGTTACTGACAAGAACCTCAAGGCCGAACATGCTGTGCCATGCAACGAGATACCTACGGTCCATTACTGCTGCTGTGGCAGAGATGTGCTATGCAGGAAGTGACGCGAAGACTTAGTTACTGACACGAACCACAAGGGCGAACATGCCGTGCAATGCAACAAGACACCTACGGTCCGTGACTGCTGCTGTGGCAGAGACTGGTTATGCGAGAAGTGACACGAAGCAGGAGTTACATACACGAAACACGAGGCCGCACATGCCGTGCATTGCATCGGGACACCCAGGGTTATAACTGCTGCTACAGCGGGAACATGCTATGCGGGAATTGATGCGAAGACGGAGTTAGCGACACAAACCACAAGGCCGAACATGCCGTGCAGTGCATCGGGACACCCAGATTTTATTACTGCTGCTACGGCGGGAAAATTCTATGCCGGAAGTGACCCGAAGAAGGAGTTACCGACACGAACCACAAGCCCGAACATGCCGCGCAGTGCATCGGGACACCCAGGGTCTATGACTGCTACTACGGCGGGAACGTGCTATGCGGGAAGTGATGCGAAGACGGAGTTACTGACAAGAACCACAAGGCCGAACATGCTGTGCCATGCAACGAGATACCTGCGGTCCATGACTGCTGCTATGGCAGAGACGTGCTTGCGAAAGTGACACAAAGCAGGAGTTACCGTGACGAACCGCAAGGCCGAACATGCCGTGCAGTGCATCCGGACACCCAGGGTCTATGACTGCTGCTACGGCGGGAACGTGCTATGCGGGAAGTAACACGAAGAAGGAGTTACCAACACGAACCACAAGGTCGAAAATGCGGAGCAGTGTATCGGCACACCCAGCGTATATGACTGCTGCTACAGCAGAAACGTGCTATGCGGGAAGTAACTCGAAGAAGGAGTTACCAACACGAACCACAAAGTCGAACATGCCGTGCAGTGCATCGAGACACCCAGCCCAGGCTGCGCAGAAAGTGTGCCCCAAGACCGGCTCGTCTAAGGCCGCTTTCTGGCATGTCCGGCCAGCATCCAGGATCTGGCAGCCACTGATCATGCGTTGAACGGCCAACATTCGGCAACCAGCGCTTCGGTATTTTTCCGTCCGCCCGTGTACGGACGCACAACGGCAGCTAGCCGGCTGCCAGATATTCAGTTCTCTTACGGCTGGCGATGTTGAGAAAGAGAACGGCCGAAGTACGGCCTTAGGGCATCCGTTTTTTCTTCGGGAAGCGGTAATCGGCCGAAGCACGGCAAGCGACCGGCCAAAGAATATGCGTATTCTTGCGGCAGTTGGTGCATTCGTTGTTTCAACGGTGAACCGCGCGTCCGGCGGTAGAATATTCGTTTTCTTCGGGCAACCAGTGTTATGAAGGATACCGGCCGACGGACGGCCCCAGAATATACGTTTTACATTCGGTTAGCTGTCCTCCGCCGAATTACGGCAAGCTAATGGCCACAGAATATTTTGCAACCGGTGTTCAAGAGGAGACCGGCCTACGTAAGGTATCTGGTTATATGTCATTTTTTCGGCAAACGGCATACAGCCGAACAACGGCACGCGCCTGGGCGCCGAGAATTCATGCACAGACGTGTTTGGAAGGAGACCGACCAGTTTTTTCCTGGGGGAAGAAAAAGCCGTTATGGAGCCGAACGACGGGGACGCGTTTTTCATCGGCTCCGTGTTTCTACGTTTTAAATGAACGAACATCGTTTGTCAAACAGTAATGAGTGTTCTAGGTGAACGGGCAAGGTGCAAGGACTCACTGGACATTAGCAGGGAACCTTTTAGGACATCGAAATGTCATTTATTGCCGCAAGAAGACTGTGCCACACCGACGGGTGAGCTAAGCCTCGCCAGTCATCGCCGCTACCACGCCTGTGCCGCCGGGTTTGTCGACGCATCAGCTCGAGGCTATTCGCCCCCTCAAGAACTGGAGAGCATTGGAGACATCGACCTGGCAGAGATCTCCGATCCGAGATGGAGATGGTTCACCAAAATAACTGGCCTTCAAGGGCGTCGAGCAAGCGGCCACCACGCAGGAGCTAAACCGCCACCATGTCAAAGACTCCCCACCAAAGAAAGGCAAGTGCGAGCAAAAGCGCAAGTTATTCTGCTTACAATTAAACTGCGACAAGCAATGTTGCACTATGTTGTTGGGGATAAACGTAGAAGAGACTCGCTCGTGCACTGGTAGGATCAACTTCATGCCCTGCACTTTGTTACTTCATGGGATTTCACGACTGCCTATTTAAAAAAAAATTATGACAACAACAGAGCCTTGTCCCTGACGAAGCCTACCTGTTAATTTAGTTCCGATGTTTGAAGGTGAGCTTAGCTGCTCTTGGGATATGATTTTGTCAGGATTTTCTTGCTCAACGCAGATTGTTGAGTTCACGCACGATTTCGCTCTTGCAATAGATAAGCTTAAAGTGGTTGACTGTATATTCTTGGACTGCAAAAAAGCAAATCATGGTGTTCCATATCACCTTCTGCGTAATACATTTCATCCTATGAACTGAATGAATCGGTTTTTGCATTGTTATTACTATTGGCCCTATAGGTTTCTTCAAATCTACTGTTTAGTTTACCGGACTATAGCGAATGAACGTGATTCCGTATACCTGCAGCTTTATTCGAATTTAATAACATCCTGGTGTGCTGATTCAGAAAAGTTTTTGGATGTTAAACAGTGTGTTAACTGCACCTTTACAAGAAAACCTTCATTCCAATTGAATACGAATACCGTAAATAATGCTGCTGTGACAACGGCCGAGGAATATAAATACCCAGAAGTTTATTTAGGGAGTTGTTAGAGGTTAAATAGGCAGGTTCACACCATAAAAGTTACGGCTGCATATGTTTTTGGCTTTCTGAGACGGCATTTCAGTGAACCTCCATCTAACTGAAAAGAACAACCGTATTTCACTCATGTGCGCTCAATCTTGGAGTACGCATGTGTTTTCATTGATCCCTACACCAAAGAGCTGGTTGATACGCTCGAAAACATACAGAATATGTCAGTGCGATTCGTATTAGGTAATTGGCACGCTCAACTTAGCATCAGAGAAAGTAAAAGTAAACTGAAATGGCAGGACGTGAAAGATCACAGACGAAACCACAGGTTGAACTTTTTTCGTAATATCTATCCTTCGAAAACTGGAGTAGAAAGGGAGAAGTATGTCCAAGCGCCATTCTACATATCGCAAAGTGGGACCGCTAGCTTAAAGCAAATTATTAACTTTCCTGTAAAGGTGACGCCTTGCGCGATTCATTTTATTTTACATCAATACTGCACTGTAATTATCTTCCACGTCTGATTGCATTAACTGTTTATATTGACGATTTTCATCGCGCTTTGTAGAATTATTTTGTTATTTTGTCTCATATCTAATGCTTAGTGTTATGTATCTCCCTTCTGTAATGCATGCAAAGGCAAGCAGGCATCAAATAAATAAATGAACAAATAAATAAATAAAACAATGAATAAAAATAAATAAATAAATAAATAAATAAACTTCCAGAGGCGCAAGTTTGCCTCCGATGGGTTGAGGACCCTACGCATTCAACCTTGACCAATAAAATATTTATTGCCCTATTCGTTGCAGTATGCAAGGTTTCCTGTATGCATGCTACCATTGCTATGTTATTGGTTTGAAACAAATTATGTAACTCTAATTTTACGCCTTTCCTTGCGTGAACACAGAGGGATACAACTGCAGCCACCTGAAGCAGGGCGTCATTCGCAACGTGCGTAGAATTTTTTGAACGTAGTATGACATTAGAAGAAAATGAAGTTCTTTTGGACTATTAAGTGGTGTGGACGTATACTCATAAAAACAACGTTAAAATAGATTGAAAATGAAAGTACCTGTTCGCTCCTTCTTATGATCAGCCCTGCGCAAGATCACCAGAAAAGTTGCTCGAGTAGAAAATGTCTTTGCAAGAAAAATGGGCAAAAACTGGACATACTTTTTTGTGAAGGAGTTATATTAAATGCTCCTGAGTGTTTTATGGAGACCCAAAACGCTTCGTAAAGGCATTCACGCCGGTTTTATATACGGCAATATGGGCCAAGCAACTGTTATAAAAATAGTTTATGTAGTCATAGCATGAAAGTTTCCGGAATATTGCCCTAAAAGAAATTGGCTAAAAGCGGCGCCATTTATCTCTCTGAAATTCAACCCACTAAAGTATGCTGATGATGATGATGCTGATGATGATGATGATGATGATGATGATGATGATTTCTATTGGTTTCCCCTTTGTATCGGGGTGATGACATGTCATCTTACCAAAAAGGACTAATATACCTATGTTTTACACCTTTGGTTCAATACTAGCGCTGCTTAGGGCAGGCACAAAAAGCTTATTAGGCACAAAATACTTTTTTTTTCTGTTACAGGTGGTAACTGTCCTAGGCAATATTCCCCTGTCTGCTTTTCGTCCACCAGCATTCTAATCTTCTTTTCGTCCCCTCGACAGCCTTGAAGTTAACTTCCTCTGTGATGCCCTTAAATCCTAGGGCTTCTGAAAGCCCAACATTACCTTCATGTAGATTTGGATGGATACCCTCACATTCTAACACGATGTGCCGCATAGTTTCTGTTTCTTTTCCGCAGACCACGCATGCCCCATCATTTTGTGAATACTTCCCCACAAAACTCTTAGTTCGCAGGCATCCTGCTCTAGCCTAAAAAAGCAAAGCACTGCCCTGGGAATTATCGTAGAAATTTTCTTTTCTGATGTTCATCTTCTCAGCCCTGTACATCTCTAACGACGGTTTAGCTTCCATTTTTTCCCTCCATTTATTCGTTTCAATCTGCCTTGCCACTTTTTTGGTTACCTTGGCTGTTTTGGATTCCCCACTGTTCTTTCCGTATTTCATCGTTAGCCTTCTAGTCTTTCTTAACCACTGCGTGTCCACGCTTTTTAAGTATAGGTACCTAAAAACCTTAGCTGCCCACCTTCGTTGATCCATTGCCCTCAACCTCATCTCAAAGCATATTTTACTCTGAGCTTCTCTAACTTCAAACGACGCCCAGCCCATATCTCCCTGAACTGCTTCGTTAGTTGTTTTTCCATGCGCGCCTAAGGCCAAACGTCCTACCGTTCTCTGGTTTACTTCAAGGCCTGATAGAACGTATGATTTTAAGCGGAATACAGCATTCGCAAACATGAGACCCGGAACCATTACTCCTTTCCACATTCCTCTTACTACTTCATATTTGTTATACCCCAACAGAGCTCTATGCTTCATTATAGCTGCATTTCGCTTTCCCTTAACCCGCCCTCCGCCCCCCCCCCCTCTCCTCTTTCCCCGTTTATTACAGAGGATATCAGGACCTGGACAATACATCTATTCAAGCTCTACAAAGAACTTATTATTTTCTGTGTTCGGCAGTAAAAGAGGCACAGCAATTAAAGGAACGACAATTTATGAGCACTGTTTAATAAATGAATTTTGCTGTCAACTAAGGCTGGTAATTAAGCAAGGCCGCGCTCAAAGCTTGACGGCTGGTGGTTGTGCGCGAGATCCCTTTGATGTGCCAACATTGGACCCAAAATGCTGGATTTGTGCTGCTGCTGCACTGCGCGAATGAGTCATCTGCTTGCGCGACGTGCAGTGACCGGCCTCAGTACAGTTAACGTACTGTGGCTGAACTCCAATGCCCGTAGCACGGCCGTATTTCCGGTAGCTATAGTCCGGCTGGAGTTCGACGACCGCATCTTCGCTGTCCTCCGGCGGCCGTATTTCCGGTAGCTATAGTCCGGCTGGAGTTCGACGACCGCATCTTCGCTGTCCTCCTGCGGCCGTACTTCGGCCGTACACGGGTGGCTTTGGAATGGCCGGAGCCCTACGGCTGGAATCTGGCCGTATGGCCGTAAGCCAGTCGACTGGCCGACGGACACTGGGCGTTGGACAGCCATGGGAGTACGGCCGTATACGGCCAAAAGGCCCACATTTGGACATGGGCCGAACATGGATGCGGGAAAACCGCCGGACAGAAAATCACCGGCCAAAGTACACCGGCCTGTTTTAGGCCGAACAGTACTGTGCTGCCTGGGAGGGTTAATGACTGCTGCTACGGCGGGAACATGCTATGCGGCAAGTGATACAAAGCAGGAGTTACCAACACGAAGCACACCGCTGAACATGACGTGCAGCGGAACGAGATGCCTACGGTCCATGGCCTCTCCTGCGGCAGAGTTGTGCTGTGCAAGAAGTGACACGAAGTATTTACCGAGACGAAACACAAGGCTGAACATGCTGTGCAGTGCATCGGGACACCCAGGGTCTATGACTCCTGCTATGGCGGGAACGTGCTATGCGGGAAGTGATGCGGAGACGGAGTTACCGACAACAAACACAAGGATGAACATGCCGTGCAGTGCATCAAACACCCAGGATTTATGACTGCTGCTACACCGGTAACGTGCTATCCGCGACGTGATACGAAACAGGAGTTACCAACATGAACCACGAGGCCGAACATGCCGTGCAGCGGAACGAGATACCTGAGGTCCGTGACTGCTGCTGTGGCAGAGACTTGCTTTGCGAGAACTGACACGAAGAAGGAGTTACCGACACGAACCAAAAGCATCAAACACCCAGGGTTTATAACTGCTGCTACAGCTGAACGTGCTATGCGAGACGTGATACGAAGCAGGAGTTACCAACACGAAGCACGAGGCCGAACATGCCGTGAAGTGGAACGAGATACCTACGGTCCATGACTGCTGCTGTGGCAGAGACTTGCTATGCGAGAAGGGACACGAAGAAGGAGTTACCGACACGAACCAAAAGGCCGACATGCTGTGCAGTGCATCGGGACACCCAGGGTCTACGACGGCTGCTATGTCGGGAACGTGCTATGCGGGAAGTGATACGAAGCAGGAGTTACCAACACGAAGCACAAGGCTGAACATGCCGTGCACTGCTACGAGATACCTAGAGTCCATGACTGCTGCATTGGCAGAGATGTGCTATGCGAGAAGTGACACAAAAAAGGAGTTACCGACACGAAACGAAGGCCGAAAATGCCGTGCAGTGCAACGGGAAACCCAGGGTCTATGACTGCAGCTGTCGCGGGAACGTGGTATGCGGGAAGTGACAAGAAGGAGTTACCGAAACGAACCACAAGGATGAACATGCCTTGCAGTGCAACGATATACCTACGGTCCATTACTGCTGCTGTGGCAGAGACGTGCTATGCGAGAAGTGACACGGAGAACGAGTTATCGACACGAAACACAAGGCCGAACATGCCGCGTAGTACATCGGGACACCCAGGGTTTATGACTGCTGCTACGGCGGGAACGTGCTATGTAAGAAGTGAACCGAAAAAGGAGTTACCGACAGGAAACACAAGGCCGAACATTCCGTGCAGTGCATCGGGACACCCAGGGTCTATGACTGCTGGTACGGAGGGAACGTGCCATGCAGGCAGTGACGCGAATACGTAGTTACTGACACGAACCACAAGGCCGAACATGCCGTGCAATGCAACAAGACACCTATGGTTCGTGACTGCTGCTGCGGCAGAGACTTGCTATGCGAGAAGTGACACGAAGCAGGAGTTACAGACACGAACCACAAGGCCGTACATGCCGTGCAGTGCATCGGGACACCCAGGGTCTATAACTGCTGCTACAGCGGGAACATGCTATGCCGGAATTGATGCGAAGATGGAGTTAGCGACACAAACCACAAGGCCGAACATGCCGTGCTGTGCATCGGGACACCCAGCGTCTATGACTGCTGCTACGGCGGAAAAATTCTATGCGGGAAGTGACACGAAGAAGGAGTTACCGACACGAACCATAAGGCCGAACATGCCGTGCAGTGCAACGAGATACCTACGGTCCATTACTGCTGCTGTGGCAGAGACGTGATATGCGAGAAGTGGCACGGAGAACAAGCTACCGACACGACACACAAGGCCGAACATGCCGTGCAGTGCATCGAGACACCCAGGGTTAATGACTCCTGCTACGGCGGGAACGTGCTATGCGGGAAGTGATCCAAAGCAGGAGTTACCAACACGAAGCACAAGGCTGAACATGCCGTGCAGCGGAACGAGATACCTACGGTCCATGGCCTCTGCTGCGGTAGAGTTGTGCTATGCGAGAAGTGACACGAACGATTTACCGAGACGAAACACAAGGCTGAACATACTGTGCAGTGCATCGGGACACCCAGGGTCTATGACTGCTGCTATGGCGGGAAGGTGCTATGCGGGAAGTGATGCGAAGACGGAGTTACCGACACGAAACACAAGGCTGAACATGCCGTGCAATGCATCAAACACCCAGGGTTTATGACTGCTGCTACAGCGGGAACGTGCTATCCGGGAAGTGATACGAAACAGCAGTTACCAACTAGAAGCACGAGGCCAAACATGCCGTGCGGCGGAACGAGATACCTACGGTCCGTGACTGCTGCTGTGGCAGAGACGTACTATGCGACAAGTGACACGAAGCAGAAGTTACCGACACAAACCACAAGGCTGAACGTGCCGTGCAGTGCATCGGGACACCCAGTGTTTATGACGGCTGCTACGGCGGGGACGTGCTATGCGGGAAGTAACACGAAGAGGGATTTCCCTACACGAAACACAAGGATGAACATGCCGTGCAGTGCAACGAGATACCTACGGTTCATGACTGCTGCTGTGGCAGAGACTTGCTTTGCAAGAAGTGACACGAAGAAGGAGTTACCGACACGAACCAAAAGGCCGAACATGCCATTCAGGGCATCAAACACCCAGGGTTTATGACTGCTGCTACAGTGGGAACGTGCTATCCGGGAAGTGATACGAAACAGGAGTTACCTACACGAAGCACGAGGCCGAACATGCCGTTCAGTGGAACTAGATGCCTACGATCGATGGCCGCTGCTGTTGCAGAGACGTGCAATGCGAGAAGTGACACGAAGCAAGAGTGACCGACACGAAACACAATGCCGAAAATGTCGTGCAGTACATCAAACAGAGAGGGTTTATGACCCCTGCTGCCGCGGGAACGTGCTATGCGGGAAGTCATACGAAGCAGGAGTTACCAACAGGAAGCACAAGGCTGAATATGCCGTGCAGTGCAACGAGATACCTACGGTTCATGACTGCTGCTGTGGCAGAGACGTGCTATGCGAGAAGCGACACGAAGAAGGAGTTACCGACACGAACCACGAGTCCGAACATAGTGTGCAGTGCATCGGGACACCAAGGGTCTATGACTGCTGCTATGGCGGGAACGTGCTATGAGGAAAGTGACACGAAGAATGATTTACCGACACGAACCACAAGGTCGAACATGCCGTGCAGTGCAACGGGATACCTACGGTCCATGACTGCTGCTGTGGCAGAGACGTGCTATGCGACACCTTGAAAAACAGCGCAAAAAACACGGACGTAGAGAGGTTACACAGACACGAGCGCTGACGAACAACTGATGAAATTTTATTAAAGTTGGCAATAAATAGAGGAAAGAAAGCAATCATACGTCAGTACAAACGAGATAAATAAACAGCTTAAAAGCGGAGTCGGGAGTAAAAGTTGATAAAACACACACAAATTTCCTTTTATCCGGCCAGATAAGCAATCTCGCGCTCAAACAGTGCCACGGATGGCGAACTCACGCAATCCTTCCCCTTAGTAGATATGACTGAAGCCTCAAAGATTTCGCGGGAACGGGCATCACGATACCGTTTTAAGATGCGGGTTTCGTTGAGCTGCGGGTTTCGTTGAAACCCGCATCTTAAAACGGTATCGTGATGCCCGATCCCGCGAAATCTTTGAGGCTTCAGTCATAGCCACTAAGGGGAAGGATTGCGTGAGTTCGCCATCCGTGGCACTGTTTGAGCGCGAGATTGCTTATCTGGCCGGATAAAAGGAAATTTGTGTGTGTTTTATCAACTTTTACTCCCGACTCCGCTTTTAAGCTGTTTATTTATCTCGTTTGTACTGGCGTATGATTTCTTTCTTTCCTCTATTTATTGCCAACTTTAATAAAATTTCATCAGTTGTTCGTCAGCGCTCGTGTCTGTGTAACCTCTCTACGTCCGTGTTTTCTGCGCCGTTTTTCAAGGTGTCATGCATACCCAACTAGCCCAAAGTCAAGCCTTATTGTGCTATGCGAGAAGTGACACGAAGTTACCGACACGAAACACAAAGCCGAACATGCCGTGCAGTGAATCGGGACACCCAGGGTGTGACTGCTGCTACGGCGGGAACGCGCTATGCGGGAAGTGATGCGAAGACGAAGTTACCGACACGAACCGCAAGGCCGAACATGCCGAGCAGTGCAACGAGATACCTACGGTCCGTGACTGCTGCTATGGCAGAGACGTGCAATGCGAGAAGTGATACAAAGAAGGAGTTACCGACACGAACTACAAGGCTGAACATGCCGTGCAGTGCATCGGGACACCCAGGGTCTTTGACTGCTGCTACGGCGGGAACGTTCTATGCGGAAAGTGACACGAAGAAGGAGTTACCGACACGAACAACAAGGCCAAACATGCCGTGCAGTTCAACGAGATACCTACGGTCCATTACTGCTGCTTTGGCAGAGACGTGCTATGCGAGAAGTGACACGAAAAAGGAGTTACCCACACGAACCACAAGGCCAAACATGCTGGGCAGTGCACCGGGACACCCAGGGTGTATGACTGCTGGTACTGCGGGAACGTGCTATGCGGGAAGTGACACGAAGCAGGATTTACGGGCACGAACCACAAGGCCTAACATGCCGTGCAGTGCAACTAGATATCTACGGTTCATTACTGTTGCTGTGGCAGGGACGTGCAATGCGAGAAGTGATACAATGAAGGAGTTACCGACGCAAACCACAAGGCCGAACATGCCATGCAGTGCATCGGGACACCCAGGGTATATGACTGCTGCTATGGCGGGAACGTGCGATGCGGGACGGAGTTACCGACACCAAACGCAAGGCCGAACATGGAGTGCAGTGCGACACACCTAGTGTTTATTACTGTTCCTACGGCGGAAATGTGCTATGCGGGACGTGCAACGAAGAAGGAGTTGCCGACACGAACCGCAATTCCGAACATGACATGCAGTGCACCGAGACATCGAGGGTTTGTGACTTATGCTACGGCGGGAACGTGCTATGCGGGACGTGCGGCGAAGCAGGAGTTACCGACAGAACCAAAAGGCCCCACATGCCGTTCAGTGCAACGAGACACCTACGGTCCATGGCTGCTGCTGTGGGTGAGACGTACAATGCGAGAAGTGATACAAAGAAGGAGTTACCGGCACAAACCACAAGGCCGAACATGCCATGCAGTGCATCGGGACACCCAGGGTATATGACTGCTGCTATGGCGGGTGCGTGCTATGCGGTACGTGCGGCGAAGCAGAAGTTTCCGACAAGAACCATCTTCATCGTTGTTTCCTTAGTAGGAGGAGGCGGAACAAAAAGCCGTCAAAACAGCTTGACAAGGGTCCCGACCACTATAGGTTTACAACATGGCAGTTCGCACATTTTTATTTTAAACAGACGAGTACAGAAGATATTTAAGCACGTCAAAACTAGAAAAGCCTGATACAATATGATAATAGCTCGTAATAGGTATACAGACAATAAGCGCTCTAGTGAGGACATACTCACACCAAAAATGGTTTCCAGAAAGCAGTTCGTGCCGTAATCCGCATGTCGCTCAAGAAACCGCCTATATTCATTGGTGCCGTTTCTAAACGGGTAGAATTTATGTTTCAATATTTGGTTTAACAAAACTATCAAGGTATGATTCAGAGTCTGTTTGTAATAGTACGTTTGGAGTGTTGGTAATGCCCAGATTTTTTTATGTCGCGTGTGTCGATTGTGGGGATTCATAAAGTTGATATGTAGTAATCGTTGCTCTATACAAAACGTTTGTGTGTTTGAAAAAGTTTACAATTGTATAAAGAAATATACAAAGGATGTTATATTTTGAGAATAGGAGCCCTATTTTTGACTGCACAAATTTTGCAACAATTCGCCATCTTTTTTGCGTAAGCACAACGTAAGCGATCAGTATCGTGATGAACGTATAGCTTTGACAACATGCAGTGTAATTTGACGCCTCACTCATAAACAAACACAACTAAGGTATAAAATATTGCCCATAAAAGATATAATAACCTTTGGCATGTATTTTAAAATTGTAGATGGTAGCTGAGGTTGGCACGACCCGCCGCGGTGGCTCAGTGGCTTAGGTGGTGCGCTGCTGAGCACAAGGTCGCGGTGTCGATTCCCGGCCGCGGCGGCCGCTTTTCTGATGGAGGCGAAAAGCAAAAACGCCCGTGTGTACGAGAGTTCGGCGCAAGTTAAAGATCCCAAGGTGGTCAAAATTAATCCGGAGCCCTCCACTACGGCGCGCCTCATCGCCTGCGTTGCGTTGGCGCGTTAAACCCTACAATCAATGAAAGCTGAGGTTGGCAAGGCAAACAGACTTCAGCAGGTCCAAATTGTCGTCAACACCACAAGGCGATCGAGTATCGTTGATCCAAAAGTGAGCGAAAGGCGGAAGTCGAGCTAAAGAACATAGCACAATTTTTTACCTTATCTATTTCTTTCTTTCAGTCCCTTTTAGTAACATTGGCTCTCGGCTTCAATGCAAGCTTTGTTGCGTTATCACCTTCCCAGCCGCCACCGCCGCCACGCCATCGTCTGCTGCTATGTAACACGTTTATGACCTGATCACAGAAACAGATGGCCGCGACCATCGCTTGTATGACACATAAGAGCAGCGAAGCGCTACGCCCGATAACCGCAGAGCGCACCGATGTCGCCGATTCACTCATTCGTCAAGCTGAACTTGAGTATTTTGCTCTTGAGTTCGATCATGTGACCCAGCAGCTTACTAGGACGAGTGTGGACAAATGCCATGCATTGGGTTCTCTTTGTCATGGAGAGTCTTGTACTCATCATCATCATTTATTGTACCCTAAAGTCCCCTTGTGGGGTATTACATAAGGCGGGGGCAAAATACTAGTACGCACATAATAAGAAAACAGACAGTAATACAGGAACAATTCCGACATACATTCGTGCAGAGAAAGTGAAGACGTACAGGCATGAAAAGGGTTTTGTGTAGTTAAGATCACTGCAGTTTACAACCTTAAGAGAAGAAAATAAAAAAAGACAGAAGGGGAAAGGAGAGAGGTGAGAAATTCCAAGAAGTTATCCAATCCCTAGTCCAAAACCTAGAAAGAGCAAATAACTCCCTGAGGGCATCAACCGTATGCATTTGGCATGCGTACCAGTGCCCTACGAACCAAGAGCCAGAAGGGCGCCGGCCTGCTGGCCTGCATACTCTCACACGGTAGGAAGCCTTTGACGTCGGTGGGCCATCTAATCCTATTGCCCTAAAGACTATGCTACGATGGGCGAAACACCCAGAGTGGTTTTCCCCACTCTTTGCGCTTAGTACCCCGAACTATTCCGGAGAGGACAAGGCAGTGCAAGAACAACGTCCGCAGACGGGGCAAGGAACGCAGCCCCCGTCTCCGAACAATGCGAGGCGGCCGACCAAGAAGCTGACCTGCCGTTACTGCCATATTCGAAAAAGAGGCAAACTGGAAAAGTGCCTTTACGTTTAGTCAAGGTGTCTACAGCGAACCCCACGGAGCCGTAATGGCTCGAGAGGGACTCCCCAGTCTGTGTAAACACACGAGGTGCGTTCCGCAAAGCGGGGTTCGTGGAACGCCGGCAGGGGCGAAAGGTTGCAAGGCGACGTTGCAATGTAAGCCGTGTCACCTCTGAAGAAGGAGCCGAGCCGACTTCGAAATGTCGGGTCTCCAGTTTTTGTATTAACGGCTGGGGATGTAATTGTATTGAACAGACATGTAAAGAAGCAACGAGAAATAAATGCAATTGAAAAGGACGCGAAAATTACGCGTAGAGAAGGAAATGAGAAACAGAATATTGTAGGTTAATTTAGGATATAGGAGGTAAGTAACTCACGGAATTTCGAAGGGTTTTGCTCTGCAACGACGGATTCTGGGAGGAAGTTCTCTTGTTCTTTTGCTACGGGAAGGAAAGATTTGCTAAAAGCGTTAGTGGAACCGTGAAGTCGTTGATTGGTCAAAGAATTGAAGAGGCGTTGTGGTGAGCGCACGGGTGGAAATAAAAGTGTAGAACGAAGGTCAAGGAAGTTATAGTACAATTTTTAGAATAGGCTGAGCAGTGAAATTTTGCTTTTGATGCTATGAGCGGCAGTCTGACAGAAGTTTTTAAGTTGGTGACACTCATTGTGTAGTCATATTTAGATAAGATGAAACGGGTAGCGCGGTTTTGGACTGCTTCTAATATGTCAGCCAGGTACGTTTGGTGCGGGTTCCAAATGGAGGAGGAACATTCCAGTTTGATGCGGATGAAAGTTTCATATGCTATTTTACGGATCGATGGAGGGGACAGGTATAACGATCTTCTAAGGTAGTTCAGGGACTTCGAGGCATCGGCTGTTGATTTTAGAATGTGGTTCGACCAATTTATTTTGTTAGTAATGGTAACGCCATGGTAGCCGTAGCTATCGATCTCAGATAAATTAACTGTGCCTAAACAGTATGGGGATGTAGTTATGGAGTGCTTCCGGGTAACATGCATGAACTTACATTTGTTAACACTTGGATTCATCATCCAGCGTGAGCACCATTTGCCGATCAAGGTTAAGTCCTTTTGGAGAACGGATTGGTCGTCACTGGTTCTGACACGGCAGTTAATTACACAATCATCGGCAAAACGACGGATTGAAGATGAAATTCCAGTTGGGAGGTCTTTTATAAATATAAGGAAAATAAGTTGACCGAGTACTGATCCCTAAGGAACACCGGGTATTACTTGGGTAGTTTCTGAGCAGCGATCTCCAACACAAGTGAACTGACCACGATATGTTAGAAAACAGGTGATCCATGACAGGATTAGCGGTCGAGATGAACACACGAAAGTTTTGACACTAGTCGTTTATGGGGGACGCCGTCAAAGGCCTTTGAAAGATCTAAGTAAATTACGTCTGTCTGAAATGAAGAATCTAAGTTTAGGTGGAGGTCTGTGGTGAATTCAAAAAGTTGAGTTTCGCATGAAAGGCCTGGACGAAAGCCATGCTGATTGCTGAAGAAAATAGAAATCTTTTCTAGGGGGTTTGCTATGTGCGATTATATATGTTCCAAAGGTTTACAGGCAACACATGTGAGATCGGGCGATCATTGGGTGGGTCGTACCGCTTACCAGACTTGAAAACAGGGACTACTTTGTCTATTTTCCAGTGTTTCGGCAGAGTACCCTCGCGTATAGACTGGGTAAAATTTATTTGCAAGAAGTGGCTGGAAATAACGTCGGTAGCTTTTGGTATTTTTACTGGTACGTTGTCAGGTCCGGGGGAGCTAGAATTTTTAAGCTTTTTTATTAGGTTCATGATACGTTCAGCAGTATACTTCTATGGCAGGCATCTCAGTGGAGGCAAACCTTGGCAAAGCAGGAATGTTGGTCGAAGGTTCACAGGTAAAAACGGAAGAAAAATAGGAATTTAGGACGTCAGAGCGTCCTGCGACTGGGACGTGTGACCCATTAAAATTGGTTAAGGTGGTTTTATGCGACTGATGTCGGTTGGGAGTGAGTATGTTCCAGTATTTCCAGAATACCCTCTATGTTGCGGTTGCACCAAACGAATAACTTTTATTTTATTGTCAAACATAAAAGCAAAATGCGGCATGTTATTTGTATGCTCCGTGATTGTTGACTTGTAAAGAGTCGAAACGTTTCCGTAGAAAACATGCTTTCAACCGCACGTCATGCGAAACTGCGCCTGCTGCAAATTCGCGTACATTTCGCGGCGCCGAAGGTCGGCGAAATTTTTTGCTCTATTTCGCAACAAAAGCAGCGTCCATTTTCAAGCTCTTACGTAACAATACGTCACTTTTACGCAGGCTGATGTTGCCAATGTGTGACGTGATCGGTCCCGCCAACAGTTTAAATTACGTCACTCTTTCTAAGCCAATCACAGAGAGTGCGTGTATTACAAGTAGTATTGTTGTTTAATAGCAAAGACAAGCCTAAGTTGTCATGGCCGGTGCATTCAGTCCAGTTTTTCATTGCCGGTCAATAATTATGCACTTTCAGTAAGAGAAAAGAGGCAAACTTTAGAAAATTGTCAACCGGAAGCACGTGAACAAAATTGAAAGCCAATCAGAAAAGACTTCCGGCAAATTTTCAGTTTTCCTGGGAATTTGTACTGTCGAGAATAGGGCCCGAGATCAGAAGTGGGATAAAGAAAATGTACATTGACAATGTATGAAATGGCTCTTTTTTTGGAATATGTGTATTGTTCTAAAATTCCTACTCCCGTAGTGCACCATACATGACTTCAATATTGAATTAGTGAAGCAACAAATGAAATATACAACAATACTTCCACTTTCGTGGGAACAAAATTTCTCATTCGCGCAATAGCATCAATTCCAGAGGTAATTCTGGAACAGAGGTATTCTATGTGTTTATCCGATTTTAGATTACCGAAAAAAAATACTCCTAGTGACTTTATTGATTCCA
This sequence comes from Haemaphysalis longicornis, assembly GCF_048455015.1. Taxonomy (NCBI): domain Eukaryota; kingdom Metazoa; phylum Arthropoda; class Arachnida; order Ixodida; family Ixodidae; genus Haemaphysalis; species Haemaphysalis longicornis. Next base: position 18,380,819 of record NW_027526245.1, read on the forward strand.
CGACCTCGATTTGTTATGAGCCAAGATAGACAGAAATTGGCCGTAACAGTGTTTTTTTGTTGTTGTAAACAAAAAAAATTTTTTTTGTATTTATTGGTAGGCAATTCGAGCCCGTACAAATGCTCAAGTCCCTGGCCACTTGGTTGGCTTGTAATTCAATCTCTTCTTCACTTTTACCCGCTAGAAAAACTGTTGCATCGTCCGCATATGAAATACAATTTGCGGTTTGTGAGCAATTAACGGTATCATTTACATAATTTACATAAATAGAAAACAGAAGCGGTCCCAGTATGCTTCCCTGGGAAGACCAGGGCGTATATGTTGCGCAGATGAACGCGAATATTTACGTCTACACATTGTGTTCTATGTGAGTGGTAAGGTTCAAGTAGGTCATAGGATAATCCACGCACGCCATATTTATATAAATTGTAAAGAAGTATTGAATGATCTATGACATCAAATGCCTTCGAAAAATCACTATAAAGGACTAACGCAACACATTTGGACAAATGCCTCTATAATGCCATGCAGTGCATCGAGACACCGAGGGTATGTGACTGCTGCTACGGGCGGGGAGGACACGCGAGCCACACTGCGGGAGCGCGTGACATCCGAGCACAGGGAAACCGAAATGAAGTGGTGGGCCAGCAGGTATGCGCACCGACTGCTGGTGGAAACAGGAATGACAGGACGGGGACGTTTTGCCTTGCAGCTCGCCAAGAGCACTCAAGACATCCTGGCTAACCAGTCCGCTTGGCGGCGCCTTCAGCCAGTCTCACCCAGGGCCTTCTATACTACTAAGAGTTCGGCCATCAATGCATTTCTGCGAGCGGACGCTCAGCACGAATAGTGGTGACGTCATGGTTACAAAACGTGACGTTTCTCTTAGAAACCCGCCCGGCGCCAGACCCATCACCCGCGCGCGTCCGGCACCGGCAACGACGCCGACAACGAGGCTTGCTACACGCCGGCCAAAAGATACAGAACGTCTTATCAGCGTGGGGGATTTATCAGCGTTTTCGCAGTGCGCCAGTGAGTGCGCGGAGAGTGAGCCGAGTGGGTCGTACTTCGGAGACGCCAAACCACCGCCGAGCCAGCCGAGCTGCGACCACTCCGATGACGCCGTGTTTACTTGCGATCGGTGGCTGCTGTGTTGGGGCAGCAACCGCAGCGCTTACGATACCTCGCCTGTTTAGGCCACGGAGTGGTTTAGGCTATCAAAAGACCCAGAGAAGCGGCGCGATGGTTACAGAGCATCACCGTAACGACTGGACACCTGGAAACGTGCGGAGATATGCGAGGTAAGTGCGCAGTTAGAAAATGATGTCTCTTGCGTGTTCCTCCCCTGCTTGGTGATACGTATGACATGGTAACCACGCGCGCCTACGTCGAATTGTTAATATGCGAACTTTGCACCGCATAATTACGGTTGAAACAAACTGAACGTTGTAAAATACGCCTTTCGCGAGTTAATAACAAAGACGCAATTCAAATCAAGCAGGCTCGTTCGTAAGATTCCGTTGATATGAATCTTAGGGGACCGCCACCGCGCTGTCACCGAAATTTAAAACAACAAAAGACTTTGTGGTGCACATTTCCGCGCTTCTTGGCCGTTATGGAAGCATCATGCCGAAAGTTAAAAGCGCACTAAGTGAAATACGAAATGGTGCTCGGTAGTCGAAACCGTCGAGGCTCCTTTTTTTACGTGCATGCATGTATCGCTGGGCGCTCACGGAGATGTCTAGAATGTTCTGGGGGATGTCAGTGGACCTATTGGACTTTTAAAAAGTGTGATAAGTGTGGGATAATTGCTTGCCTCAAGCCTCTCGCGAGCAACGCTTTCCAGATCAATCGCAAAAGCCTTGTCTCCGCTCCCTGTGCATAAGCAATACATAACACATTGCAGACGGCTGAAGGAAACTAAGGCACGTGTTCGAGCAGTATTCGGGCGCAAACTCAAGGAAACAAATATTACGCAGCCCGAAACAGCGCGAACATCTTTACGTGGACGTAAATAAATATGCGCCTATCTGAACTATGCATTTCTAGCCAAACATGTAATTCAGACAGTAATGAGCCCCTCTTGCAACGTTTGGTTTCACATGTTCCTTGGCTCAGCAGCATTCATGAGGTTGGATACTCATGCTTTTGTTGTCACATACAACTAAAGCGAGACTTGTGGCCAGACTGAGAGGCCCTTGTTGCAACCAGCCGATGGGACCACAATGTTTGTAGTTGAATTCACTAACAGCGGTGCCACCGGTTTCGTGGGATGCTCAATCGTGTTTGTTTTGTCTGTATTGCTGTTTGCTTTGTTTTATGCTCGCAGTGATATGGCCTGTAGTACAGACCTCTGGGTTGCTGCAAACGTACTGTTGCAGACTGGGTGACATAAGCTATTAATGTCCTTTTTATCTTACAGTTTGATCAGCAAACCAATGCTCCACTGCAGCCTACATTCCTATGGCCTTGGTTAGCGTCAAGTACCAGCACAAAAAGGGCACCATCAACCTTTTTTCACTGTTACAATGTCTGTAATGGTAAGCACAAAGTTGTCATTACATTTTTGAGGCGTCTGCACAAGTCCATCAGAATTTACAAAGCCCATCAGAGTCTACAAAGCCCATCGGCGTGACTAGCTTGGTTCATCTGTCCATTGGCAAACAGACATGTTGCAACAAATTAATTGAGGCACTTGTGTGCTGATGTCCGTTGAATGCATATGTTTCGTTACTTGAAGACTTTTATTCCTACGTCGTGTTTCCTTCCCTTTCCCCGTGTTCCTTTCTTTGTCTTTTGACCTCCCTCCTCTGCCTTCTTCACCTTCTGTGCCACTTGAGTTTCTGAGGCATCGCTCTCTTCCAGGCTTTGAGGCTTGCTGGAGCCATTATGACCATTTTGCTAGCTCTAAGCACACGCACAAGCTCTACCTTGATACACGGAAAGAAAGTTTATATGTTGTTTTTATAAGCCACAGTAATTTGCAGTGTGAAGGAGCCGATAAGGCGCGGCTGTCTTAAGCAACCGTCTTGAGAGTGGGTTTAGAAAATGTCTCAAATGGTCTTAAGCTGGTTTGTAACCGCACATTCTCTAAGCCATTTTTTACTCTGCCGCAGCCTCACACGCCTGCAAGCGCCCCTGTGGTCAAGTCGCAAGTCACTGACAGCTCCACCTCCAACGTAGATGTGGTATGCACACTTTCTATGGAACCTCACTAAGCATTGTGCCAGGTCTGAGTAACCTCCTAAATGGATGGGGCAAGAAGTAAGCACAGAGATGGGGAACTTGCCTTTGCGTAGGCAGTTGTCAGGTTGTTCCATCCTGCTGGACAGTGGGGCCGCACAGTGATGGAAGCATCACACAGCATTTCTGTGACCCTTTGGTGCTAGGGCATCCTGTGCGCCTTACCACTAGAAAGGACGGCGTAAAGAGCGGAGTAACTGCTTTTTCACCCTTATACATGCTGGCGTAAAGGTTAAAATGGGAACCGATATTTTTGTGAAGATAGGTTCCCCGTGTTTTTGACGCCCTGTGGCAAAATGATGACATATTAAAGAAAAGGTGGGATGACGCTTCTCACTGACATGAAAAACTGTGTGAACTGTACCAGGTTCCTTATTAGGAATGCTAGTCATATCTTCACAGAAGTGGGGAGTGTCCTCATTTGAGGCTGTGATGCCATTCCATCCTCACTTAAAATAGACTGCAAAGAGCAAGCATGATGGTTGCACTGGTGAGGATTGGTTGTGGAATGACTGGAGTACAGAGCGTGAATAGGTGGTGGGACATTACCTACCAGGCTGGGTTCACACAGGCACAGATTTTGGGACAAGTACCCAAGTAATGCATTAAAAAATGGCAGGCAGTAGAATGTTGCCAATGACTTAGCTCGAATGACCTAACCAAACTACCATTAGAGCTCTGCATGTCTTTTTTTATTTGAAAGTAGGTCGTGTCAGTAACACAATAAAATATTGCAAAATTAACCGCCTCATACATACAGTTCAAGTTGCACCTTTCATGTTTCTTGTAAAGAGCTCACACTGTATGGTGGAATCACATTTTTTGGATGACTCGGAGTCGAAAAGAAAAATCGGTTCGAAGAGAATGAAGAAAATTCCAATAAACTATTGACATCACAAAATTTCTAATGCCTTGTGCACCAGTACCAATAAGAAACCTTCCTTTTTTTCTACGTTAACTGCAACAGGCCCCTTAGGAAGCAACACTGGTGGTTAAAAGGCATTATTTTTTTACTTTTCAGGTTAACTTGAACGTTTATTTGTATTTTATTATCTGATATTGTCTGTTTTTATTAAATTTTCTTAAAGCACTTTAGTTGCTGGGTTAATCTGGTAAACAATTACAAGCAAACAAAACAGCAAGCTGTGCAGTGAGGGGTGGTGGCATTGAAAGCCTGGGACCCTTGTGAGAGTAATTTTTTAATAATCTCGCAAGCTTGATTTCAAAATTTAGCAATGGTTGAGTAAAAATAATACATAGACACCACAAGTAGTGCTTGAATTGTGTTCTGAAAAGCCGTATAGGTTCCCAGAATTTTCAAATCGGAAGGCCCTGTTGATTTAGACAACCTCTTGTTTGTCAAATTGGGAGGGGGAGTGTGAAGAAGCTTGGTTAATATGGTAGCCTCCAACTGGACTTAACAGTGAACAAGTGTATGTAAATACATTCTGTGCGTGCACTTTGTGCCTACTCCTTGCAAATCTTTGTGCTTAAGAAATTCTCTGCTGCAGGGTGCAGCACTACTTTGGCCAGACCCCAAGGTACAGGAACCTGCACCAGACACAGAATGGTATGCTTTTACGGTGTCTTATTACACCGTGCGAATAATATAGCAGTACAGCTGAGAGCATAAATATTAGCTTGCTTTTTTCCCTCGTGCAAGATGTGATGCGACATTGAACTGTTGCTTTTAATTCCTTCTTTCTGATATTATTGCATTGTAAATAGTTTAAGGCCTGTCCCTTAGACCTATCAACTGATAAAATAGAATGACATGCACAAATAGTATAGTGGAAGAGGACTTTCGGCCCATAACTGCTAGTGAACACAATCTGCATCCCAAACCCACTCCAATATCGTCCTCCCGCATAATGCTTTGGCATCTGAGCTGTGGAAGTTTCTTGTTGAATGCAGGAGCACCGGCAGCTCATAATGTTACCTGGAAGTGAATTTCTGGAGCCCTTACGTATGTGGGAATTCTGCACTTCTCCAAGGGAAATTAGTTGTTTTATTTACAGTGCAAGTAAAACCTCAGTCTATTTCTGACGCTCAGCATCAGGCACCCTCCCCACCAATTCTGTAATTATCACGAGATGTTGAAGTAGTGGTTTTCAGTTTGGTATGATAGCATCTTATCTTTGAACTTGTGGGTCTTTTTTAGTTTCTGGTGTGTGCAAGTTCCAGATCTGCCATGCACCCACTTTTGCCAGAGTAAGGCGTGGCATGGCAAACAAACATAGCCAATAAATGCACATGGGACTCGGTGATTTGGTCACACCCTGGTTAGCGAAAAGACCAGTGTCCAGCACCTTTCGGGTGCACCATCGAACAGAAGGTGTTTATTAACACATAACCAAAGGCAAAAGCAGAAGATCAAGCTTGCAGTTAGCCCATTTGCAGGGTAGCATCTGGGCCAATCTTGTGTGCGCGTATGTGCCCTTGTCCGAGGGGCAGCCAACTAACTACTACTTTTCCCAATATCCTCCCACCTGTGACAGCATTTACACTATTTCTAGTTGTGCTGTCCTAAGACTCAAGAACAAAGTAGGTCAATTTGTGAACTAGTGAAATTGTCGCATCACATTGCCCTCTACGTGTAATATATTCCTTGTTGCTGAACTCCTTTCACCGTCTTTCTCAAGGAGTTCACTAACTCAGGCCTCTGAAAGGTTGAAACTTTGTCTGCAATGGCTTCTTCACTGCTCTCTGCTTTCCTGAGTTGGCCGTCCTTATTAGTCATGTCTTCTTAGCATTCTTCGACAGCTCACTTAGACTTGTTTGCCTCGATTCTTCTGACCCGTCTTGCGCATGGCCAGGGTCCTATTCTCCGAGAGGTGCAGCTTGTTCCACTTCTTCAGAGGCAGCTGGAAATCCCTGGGCTTAACAACCATGGAAATAGGGTCCTGCAATATTGCAGTGCCTTCGCTGTTCGTCTCTTGTGAATCCTCACTGCTTGCGACACTTATGTTTTTCTTGCGCTCCTTGGCTGCAACTACATGTTTAACAGTTGAGTACGAATTTCCTAGGTGAACTTTCCAAAAGTGCTTCTGCGTGTCCTCCTTCAAGAACAGCATTGCCTACAAAGCAGCTTTTGTGGCCCAGTGGCCAATCAAAAGGTGACGAGTTTATGTTGCTCGCTTCATCAAAATTCTTGCAGGACGTCGAAATAACAGTTGGTCGTCAAGCAGTGGGACAGTCTTTGTATTCAACGGGTTGCGTGCACTGTTTCTCTGTAGGCTGGGAAAAGGGAACCAGTGCCCTCGGATGCACAGCCTGTCTGCTTTTCACACAAAGAGGCCTCTCCATGTAGTTGCTGCTGTGGTGGAGGGCACTTGTGAGAGTGTGTTGTTAGGAGAGCTGCTTAAACTGATTTCTCGTTGATAGGCGGGGTGTCCTTGTGCTCTTCATGTACCTCTATACCAAAACTGAAGCTCTGTCGAGGGCTGGAAACATTGACAAGGGCCTGGTTTGCTTGAGCTTGTTACAGTGCAGAACAGCTATCTCTGTTTAGCATTCGACAGCTCCTGCTCTTTGCTTTGGCCACCGTCAAATCCCGTTTGTCTTTCAATCTATACCAAAACTGTGTTGCTTGATGAGGCGCTGTCATTGCGTACATTGCCCTTGTGTACAGTCGTTTTTCTTCTTTGCCTTGGATAAGGCTTCGTTTCTTGAGATGTGCGTGCTAACGTTGCTGTAATGTCATCCAGCTGTACATCGCCTTTCTTCAAGTCCTCACATAGTCATGAACAAGTGATCATGAAAATATGAACCAGTACACACAGTAGGGCAATTTCTTCCTATTCAAGTCCAATTTTTTTTTGAGGCGTGGCCTAATTCTAGTAACAAAGTTGGGAAACGTGGTTTTGCAGTTATAGCAACAGCGACCCATTATTGGACGTCCACAAACAGTATTTCAGTTTTGCATGTTTTGGTTCACATTTGCATGTTCACATTTCATTTGTCCACCACTGTACGCCCTTAGCTACTGCAACGAGGTCTTCCTGGGTGCTCTTTAATGGGCCTTGTGGCATCCACCCTAAAGACGTCTCACTACCATTAACCCGTTTTTAAGCCTTCGAGTCTTGCCACTTGCGACCTTCCAGTACCCGACTCCTATCAGTGCTTTGATGGTGCCATCTGATGCGACAGCATCATCGGCGAGGTAAAGGTCACTGATCTCCCACGCAAAAAGTAAAAACCGTGAACGGATTTGCACTGCATGTCAAGGGTACCTCGAGGGCTTCGACTAAGACAAACTTGTTGTGCTGGCTTGGAATAAGCAGCTCCACGCATCTTGGGGTTTGCTTGTGAGAGGGCATTTTGCCTATGTTTGTAATTTGGGACACTCTTTTCCGATGACTTAGAATGAAGGTTTTTCGCTATGCTGTCCATGACCAATGTCCACTGGCTGCTACCGCCGAGAAGGCAATGAAGAAGTTGCAGCCTAGCGGAACCACTTGCCCAAACTGTCACTGCTTGCAGCAAAACGGTATCCGTCACATGTGTCAGAGGGTTCCCAGACAGTTTATCGAACACCGTTTTATCGAACAAATGCCCGTTTTATCTAACGCCGTTTCATCAAACCACCTACGTCCGTTTTATCGAAAGTGTGGTTCGGCGGCTTTCATTGTAATTTTCGGGGTTTATTTTGTTTAACTGGCCATCGAATTAACCTAACCTGCAGTTAGCTTCAATCTACATTGTCTCTGCCGTGCATTACATACACAAACCTGCTTATATTTGTTGGAGCATCTCTCTCGTGTTTTCGATCACCTTTGTTTCATTAGATTTTTTAATTTTTTTGCGTCTTCATTGATTGCACTCAAGCATGTACGTCACTCTTGTTTATATGACAGAATTCAACACTATACTATAATAACAAACCTAACCGCGTGAGCAATATACTTTGGATGTGTATTTAGGTTGGTGTTGCCAAATATATCCTTCCGCCATGGTTCATCATTACGTGGTAAAAACTATTGTCCTCCCCCAATTTTTCTAGTCATGTGGTTTGCACGTAACTCCCACGCGGACCATGTGGTCGCATTGTTTGCATCTGGAGAAATCTCGTGCCACGAACTTCTGAAAGATTAGTGCTATATGAATGGAACACGGGAAGGAGGGGGGGGGGACGACAATGAAAGTGAGGCCCCAACAGAGGTGGTGGAGTCTGGGAGAACTCGTCACAAGTGAACCCGTCACAGCCAACTCGTCATATGTGAACTCATCAAAAGAGCTAGAAACACATATGTCGGAGCAGGCTTTTACTAGCTGTCCAGTTGAAAGTTTTGACACTGGACGCACAAGCGCTGATTTGATTGATTTTGGGGTTTAACGCATCCAAGAAAGACCTCAGCAACTAGGCGCGCCGTAGTTGAAGGCTCCGGATTAATTTTGACCACTTAGAAATTTTTTATGCGCTCCAAAATCTTGACACACGGGGGTTTTCGCTTTTCGCCTTCACCCAAAAAACGCCCACCGCAGCCGGGATACAACCCATGACCTTGGGCGTAACACCACAGTGTAGAGTCATTAGCACCGCCTTATCCTTTGAGCCAACGCGACGGGGTTGCTCAAGTGCCAAGAAATGAGTTACATAAACACACGGGGGAATGTAATGATGTGGCGATACAAAGCCGGACTACGAAAAACTGAGAAGCATATCAGGGCATTATAGCCTATACGCTACAATGGCGTGTATGCTGTGGATCAGATGGGGGAATATACAGAGACGGAGAGTCGTTATAGAAGATCCGCCTGCCCAATGAACCGAATAAGAAATTGACGGAGAGAATCCCCTGCACATCCCCAAAACATTAAAGGCATGCAAGAAATAAAATGCGTCTACTTTAAATACTACAAATTTTGGTAAATAATAAGAAACCGCTGTGGAGACAATCTTTTTGAATTACGTAGCATAGAGGAAACGAAAATAATATACTGCAGAAGGCGCAAATGAAAGGCTGAGAAAAACATTTTCGATAAAACGGCTTCGATAGAACGCCCGTCGATAAAACGGCGTTCGATAAAACGACTTCGATGCAACGGCATTCGATAAAACGCTATTCGATAAACTGTCCGGACCCCGTGTCAGAGTGCTGTTCATTTGGACTCCTTTTGTGATAGACTAACTGCTCCTGGGTGTCTGTTGCCAAACAACTGGTATCTTTAAGGTCACACAAGAATTTTTTAGTGTCGGCAGTGACAGATTTGCCAACTCAGGAATCATGCTTTTCGATAGTACTTGGTGCAGTGAAGTTTCTTGCAGCAACGGCTGCTTCATTCGAGTAGGTAATTTTGCTCGACGGTTAAATTTTGTCGCACCTAGTAAAGGTTGGTTTTTGCATTGCAGAACTGGCAGCTTTGTTATTTCTGGAAATGGTGGTAAGTGCAAGTAAGGGCTTTTTCTGGCGAGTAAACTCACCCGATACGGTTTCAAAGCTTCTTCACTGCTACGGACTTCTACTGCTTCCGTGCCTCTGGACTTCTTTTTAAAAAGAGGTCCAGGAGCACCGAAAATGTGTCAGTGGACTGAGCTGCATCAGCTTCTGCTCACAGTAGTGAGGAAGCCGCTTCTTGATAACCACTGAGCAAGCACTGTACTTCTGCTTCACCCCTAGTGCTACAAAACTAACGTTTTTAACCACTTGGTCATAGAGACGTCGCAGCAAATGTCTCTTAGCTGAATCAACAGCCTGCAGCTTTAGGAAGTGAGTTGTGGTTAATCGCAAGGTCCTTCCTTCCACAGTGTTCCTCCAGTAGATTGACCGCTATTTGGTAGTTGCTGTCGGAAAGGGAAAGGCTGCTGATCTTGTCGTGTGCCTTCCCAACAAGGTATTTGGTGAGTTATTTGAACTTGTCAATAGTTGACAGCTGTGTGCTGTAGTGTGGTGTCTTCATACTCATTCCAAAAGGAGCGCTCGCCTTGAATCGCTCCATCGAACGTTCCTTGTGCACTCAGTGACCTTGCATTATTTATCGGGGCTTTTGCCATTTGTGGGTATTGATTTTCTTCGCTCCGACGTGAGAGTTTAGCTTTGGCCACACATATGAAAACATGACATGCTTCCACAGCTTTCCACTCGAGCTAAGAGTTATAATCATACGCAAGTTCTTCCGTCTGTTCAGTTTCCAAAGTTCATTGTGGGTACACCGACTCAAAGGGTGGCCTGCTAGCGCTTGTGTCAATCCATTCTTGTGAGGGCTTGGGCATGGGATCAACTGAGTTCATTCACGAATGGAATGGCACACCAGTGCGTTCAGGTTCGGACAGCCTAAAGCTTGTTGGCAGCTGGAAAGCATTGGGTCTGAACAGGACATCTTGTAGTAGCACCGGGCTTTGGTTCAATTGCAAAGGCTGCTTCTTCAGTGGTTTTGAGGAGATGATTTGTCACGTCATTCCCAAGTTTTCAGCGCAACAACTTTTGTGAAAAGACAAGAACCCAGCAACCATCAGCTGCACCATTCAACAGAAGGTGTTTATTAACACATTGCCAAAGAAAAGAAAGGGATTCCGCATGCAGTTAGACTATTCGGTAGGCAGCTTCTTTGCCGATATTCTACATAGGTATATGCCCTCGTCTGAGAGATACATAGGTATATGCCCTCGTCTGAGAGCCAGCCAACAAACTACTACTTTTTCGTACACCTTGGTGTGAGGTTCATTTCCAGATCTAGCGGTATGGTTACGCCTCTTTCTAAGTCGTGGTATTTGTTTCACTTGCTCCGATGAAAAAAGTGAGAAACTTCGTTCGGGCAACATTACAGGTTCCAAAAATTGCGATTTCGTCTTTCCAGTTGTTAGTGCGTTCACATTTGCCAAATATTGCATAAATATTACACCTCTGCGTAATGCAGGGGGTGTACAAATGTGCAAAAAGAGCTGCTTTGTTTCCGTGTTTACCTGCAGATCCTTATCGCCATTCAGCCTAGCACTTATGTAGCTGTATGTGTGTGATGCAGTTTCTATAACTGTTATTACTGGGTGTCAATAAATGCTGCAGCCAATTATTGTTTCTGGCTCTTGGGGAAGCCGCTTGTGTTCCAGAGTGTTCAGGCAGCTTGCACACACAGTCGCCGTCTGTGCGAGTGACTGCTCAGTACTGCATATCTTTGTTGCACAAGCTTAGGATAGTTTGCAGATTTACAACCTCACTAGCTTCTTCGAAAAAAGCTAGTAATGGTCAATTTGAATGGCCTGTTTACAATTAAGGGATCAGAGGAGCTGGCCACGTTCTTTAAGGACAGCCACGAGCAGACGTTCACAGTGTTTTCGGTCGACATTAAAGACTTGTATTACAACTTACCTTATGGCCTACTGTTGGAGTTTATAGAAGATCGACATTTATGGGATACTCAAGTTTCAAAATTTTGTTGGTTTGACAGTGGAGGGGTTTATCGAACTGTTTTCACTTTATTTAAAGTCAACTTTCATGGATTGGTGTGACAGCATTTATCTGCCAGCAAGCAAAATGTGCATTGGGTCCTGTGTGGCTCCAGTTCTCATTGAGGTATTCTTCGGAGGTTTTGACAGACTAACAGGCTATTTGAACCGCTACAGCAAAGCTAGAACAAAGTTAAGTTTGTTCGCTTTGTGCACGACTACCTTGTGTTTAGAGGTGCTGTTGCCTATCAACCAAGTTGTTCTGCCACACTCAGTGCTTTCCCTCAGCACTTGCAGCCGCTCAGTTTAACCCGTGAACTTCTCCCGGACAAGACAATAAAATTCATAGACCTAAAACAACGATTCTATGATGGCTGTCCGTGTTGGCAGTACGAGCCTCGAGCATGCCAACCGTTACTTCCTTTCTCGTCTGGACACTCGAAGATTGTAAAGCGGGGTGTCGCTAACTTGTGTTTTATAAACAGCCCCAGGAAATCTTGTCCCTGCAACACGGCGGAATACCTGGACTTAACTGACCTAAGCCCGGTTCCCGAGCATCTCTTGATAAGAGTTGTGCGCGTGACATTCTGAAAGGATGTAAGGAGGGCATCCGTGTAGGGCAACAGAAAGAAGACAAGAGAAAACAGAAATACGCCCTCATTCCTTACAAGCATGGTGTCCTACACGCTTATAAAGATTGATGGAAAAGCTGATAAAGTTGAACATGTTCAGTCTGCAACACGCCCTGATAAGGTTGAAAATTTTCAGTCTGCAACACGTACACTCGACGCTCATCAATTACACTCCTGTAGGACCACTAAAAGGTGGTCGAGCTAAGCGGAAAATAGAATAACTATTGGCAAACTACAACGCAGAGTTTCTGGATGAGACCTCTAAATTTGATTAGGCAAAGTGGTGAGCTAAAAGTTACCATACTAAGAAGTAGCTGTACTAATGTGCAATAAACTGAGCAATTACAGGTGTCTTTTTGTTTTTCTTTCCAGGCTATTCCTTCAGTGGGCAAGATGTCAGAAAATGTGTCGCAGGGATTTTGGAACCCTCCCGTGCAGTTGGCCTAGATGCAATGTGGCCCTCACACAGACATAGGAGCTGGAAGCTACGGCATGAACTTGTCCTCAGAAACGGTGTCATTTGACATTGCATAAAAATCTAGGACGGTACAGACTGAAAAGAAGTTTGTGTACACTGCAGCCTTTGTTGAAACTGAAAAAAGAAATGTAAAATCACTGTGGCCTATTTGATGTCCTACAATGGCACAAGTCTCAAGCTGTTCCAGTGAATTGATTAACTTTGTGCAGAGGCCGTTGTGATTAATTCCCCAAGGTTTTGCCCGCCTCCAACAAAGAAGGCTGGTAACATCTGCAAAACAGCTTACACAATTCCTGCCTGGTCTGATCGTGCCTTACTTGTGACTTCCCAGCATTTGTGTATAATTAAAAAATAAAGAAGCCCTCAACTCAACTTGTAAGGAAAGCAAAAGTTGTTTAACACACGTCTTTAACACGTTTTTTTAACAAGAATAACTGTTTCTTGCGTGTTCAAGATCTCAGGCCGATTGACTTTTGTTTGACTGCACTTTAAAATGTTTTAAATGATACTGCTCCCCTCTCTCGAGAAACGTTTGTGTGCTGCTCATATTGTGCATCAAAAGCAGTCAACTGTTTCCACTGCCTTTCTGACATGCACCTGCTCTGTATGGAGGTTATGAAAATTCAATGTAACTCTGTCTGCAGTACATAGTGCCCCTAAAGGCGTTTCTGTGTTCTGTTCTGCTCAGCAAAAGTTGCCAATTTGAATGAACCAATTTTTGTCATAAACATTGTTTTTCATGGACCATTGATATTGGACATGACTACACAACCACACAAATACACGAGTGGCTGGCTGTTGCGGCAAATCTCAAAGAACAACTGGAACTGGCAACCCACACCATGAACGCTTTCAGCGGCTGCCTCGACCTAGGCCTCTGATCTGTTTCTGCTATCCTGTGACTGATAAAGTTTCTGTGTATCTGTGGCTGACATTGCTAATCCATGTGAGAAGAGTAGTCAGGTAAAAGGGAAATAACTTATGACATATGTACAAAAAAGTAATGTCTAAAAGTAATGATAAGTGAATTACCGCTGGGAAATTTAGGTAGACTATGCCAATGAAAACAGCGTGTCATCATTGTTACGGTTGCTTCCCTGCTTCAAAAAAGTAAATTTACCTTTTAATTCAAAATCTACTTGAACAAAAATTACTTATAGCTTATTTTCAAGAGTGCCAGTGTGACTTCCTCGGTGAAAGTTTGAATTGAAACATCTTTAGGGTCACCATTGCAAGGCACGTTTTTCATTGAAAGCTGTTCTTACAAGCTGACAGCCAAATTAATTTATTTATAGTATACCACCATTATAACGAGGCCTTTTGAACAACAAACTGGCTTCACCATAGGTGACACTTACTTCAAAAGCAGATACACGTACGCTGCGGTAAGGACTATAAAACACCTCAAAAGATTTCTTATGAGGCTTTTTTCAGACGATTGCTTTATTAAATGTCATGCTGTCTAGTGATACATCTGCTTCAGACGATTGCTTTACTAAATGTCATGCTGTCTAGTGATACATCTGCAAGCATGTTGCACGTTGTGAGAGGTGGCATATCAAAAAAATGCATGACCTAACACCTACGCAATCACTGAAGAAGCACACGGCCGACAGAAAAAGTTTGGTGAGCTCCAGTTCAGGTGAGTATAACTTGACAATTTTTGAACGGTTCTGCTTTGTGGAGAGAACGTTTAAGCTCTTCTGTGACCCTTGCAAGACTGATGAATACAGCCTTCCCCGTTTAGTCTGTAAAACCAAGGTGGAACGTCTGAAATATTTTCAGACAATGCCGAAAGGGAACTATTTTTGTAGGGTGAGTAATGCAATATTTCACTGCACTTACGGAGATATACAGGCTGTAGTGTGGTTATATCTCGAAATGAAGCACTGGTACAGTAACTTCTATTTATTTCCGTGAAGATAAAAAAAAAACAAGAACGGTCTTCAATCAGCTTGCACAACATTTTAATGCATGCAAAACAATATCCACAACTTACAAAACTGAATATGAAAAGGGAAAAAAAATTAACCCAGCTATTACTCGTAAACGGTCAAAATATTCGTGCACATGCATGCGTGCCGTCGGCGACGATCAAGGCTCACCAAAATTAAAAACTTGGTATTCAAGTTGGTCTATTTGACAAGGCGCTTTTACAATATACGTAGTGCTGGGTCACGGTTTATAACAAAAGGTAGCATGAAAACCTGTTCCTCAAACTATTCATTGCTTATCTAACAAGTGAACGGACGCTTGGGCATGCAATTTCACGACGAGGCAATCGACAGGTTAAGTGTTGTTGCGATCATTACCAACACGGCCCAAATGTTCCGTGCGCGTTGAACAAGCCTTATTAGGGGCTAAATAAGCTACGTGACCCTGAGCACTTGTTAAACACTGGGGAAAAAATGCTGAACAACACCGCTACGTTACCGAGTAACAGCAACTTCTTTGGCACAAACCAGGCGCCTTTCTTGCAGTAACAGCTGACCGCCGCAACCGCTGGTGCGGTCAGCTGCGGTCAGCGATTTTCAAAGCCGGTCGCGCGGATACATGCTGTTACTTCGACATGCCCATGTCCACACGCAAATGATTTTATGATTTTTTTCTTCGCAACTCCCCAATTTAATAACCTGCTCCAAGATAGCCGACAAAACATTTTCAACGGCAGCCCCACAGTCTGTCGACGCGTAAATTAAGCCTACGGAGCACTTCGGCCGATAATGAGCTCGCGCTAAAACTAAATGCCATTTACAGCGGCCGGTAACACTCTGCACGCCGACGCCAGTAGCCTAAGCGTTGAATATTAACGACAGGGATTGATTATCGGCGTGAAAATAGCTTTCCGCTGCCTTGTTTTCTTACATGACCGATCGAGCTTCCTCACACTCCCGGACGCCGACATGTTTACGTTGCCCTCCTCCGCGGAACCCTCCCCTGGAGCCTTCGGCGGCGACTCCCATGCTTTCTCTATGGGCGCGGCGTAAATATGGCGGAACCAACGATTTTTAATGACGTTGTGCGTAAATATGGCGGTAGGACAACAAGTTTTCGTGATGTACTGCGTAATCGTTACGTCACAGCATGACAGGCTCCTCCCCCTGACCGAACTCTTGTAAATAAAGGCTCTGGTCTCACCTAGAGTTCCTCTATATAGCTCCCGCAGGGAGCTAAGAGTTGCGCGACCGTCCGCCATCTTGTTATCCGTATTGCTGCGGGAAAGCCGCCCGCCGCGCGTGTAGGAGCCGCGCCGCCGCGCTTCCGACGGCCGCCGACGCGTGGTGGGGGCGCTTCCGTTGGCGGCGCCTTACGGCGGCTACGCTGGATTCCTGCGATGTCGCTCACACTGCTGCTGCTGCTGTTCATGGGCGGGGCGCGGTGTCGCCCGCGTCGGCGGCTGCGGCGCAGCCGTAGAGGGGGCTTCTCTGCGCGGCGTGTATAACCGAAGTTACGTCATCACGGCGGCGCGTGGAAAACGGTCGCGCAACTCTTAGCTCCCGCGGGAGCTATATAGAGGAACTCTAGTCTCACCGGCGGGCGTGCCCGGCGTGATTGGAATCTCATCTTGGAGGTCGGCGATCCCGAGGATGTTCGCCTTCAGCCGTGAGCACTGAGCACTCCGCCGCTTCCGGCACTATTTCATGGATACCCTGCTAGACGTCAATGGGGACATAAAGCACATAAAGAATCAACTACTATCACCTAGCTCAAGGCTGGGCGTGGCATGCGCAGTTTTTTTTTTTTGTAATCACGTGTAACCTACCACATACCCGAGCCAGCTTTAGGCTTAATTCATCACGAGCACAAAATTACAAGTAGTGCTCTTGTGAAATTAAAGAAATTCAAGGAAACTCACTGTAACGCGCAAGACTCAAAATTGCGCGCAACCTTCACGACCATCGCGACGGTTTAAGACCACGATTGGCGACGAACAACACAGCGCGAAAAAAGACCAGGGACGAGACGAAGAGGTCACGAAGACTACACGACTACACGAGACGACTACACGAGACGAGGTCTTGGTCTCGTCCCTGGTCTTTTTCCGTTGTGTTGCTCATGGATTACCAACTCGCCGGAACCCTCACGCTTTTAGAATGACGACGGTTTGCTTCTCCGCTGCCGCAAAGACGTTTACTCCATCATTGCTGCTATAAGTGTGAGCTGCCTTCATTTTTTGGAAGTTATAATCATTGGACATCATGTTGGAGAAACTTAAGCTATGACGTGTCTCTCGTTCCGAGCAAGTGAGACACGCCATAGTGGGCAAGTTCTATTACTGCGAACGAAGGGTTTTTTTTTTGGGGGGGGGGGGGGGCAATTTGGCAAGTAGTTCTAAGTGGGTATGCTTGTCCTGAGAAACGTGCGCCTGGGACGCTGGGCGGTCACCGCGAAGCACGCACGCACACACGAGCGCTCGACATTTTCTTGTTTTAACTTCCGCGCGGTCGCCGCAGTCTTAGCCCATCTCCCTAATCGGTATGCTTGGCTAGACAAACATGCGCCAGGAACTCTAGGCGATTGCCGCGAGGTTCGCGCAGATGAGCACTCAACTGTTTTTGTTTAGTGTAACTGTCAGGCGGGTGCCGCGAGGCACGGGCTCACGTGCGCGCACTCGGAATTTTCTTGGCCTTTTTAACTCTGTACAGAAAAAATTACGATTTGCTAAACAGCTTCGCTGTTAGAACAGGGCGACGAGACACAAAACTGTCCAGAATGGCTGTGCTCATTAGTAGGGGGACAAAAGACTGTTCATAGAAATTCGTTACGGACAGGCGCCCGCTTAAACTTCAGAGTGATGCGGTATTTTTGGGTTATTTACCTTGCGCGGAGACAGGAGAAGATGGTAAGGGGGTGAACCTTCGCTCCAACTAAGACGGCCTACAGCTTTCCAGGTCCGGAACTCCCAGTGCGGCGTAAACGTTAGTTAAACGTGTTCCCATCTCCAAACCGACTTAAAAGGTACCAAACCACGTTTATCTAAAAGAATGCGCAGAATTCAGCTGAGAGAAACCCCCAAAGAAACGGAATCTCGAGTCGACGCCTTCGGGCATCCGTCGCATGACGGATTAGCTGAACGCCGAACAGGCGTGCAAGGTGTCTGCAAGTCTACCAATACTCGCAATATTGTAGCGGAGCTTACGTCATGCAGTTACCTGCACAAAACCTTCGTCGCCATTTCTCTTGCACCTGCGCAAATAATGTGGCTGGTGTCCCAAACTTTGGACAATCCCCCGGGCGCTTGCGAAACAAGAGAAAAATGAAGACACGAGCGAGCAGCTGCCCTCTTGCGCTTCATTAAAAATTCTAAAAGATTCACTTGATGTTTGCGATTGGTCACTTTCGCCTTGATTTTTTAGTTTTTTTTTTCTATCGTTTATGGAACCAAAAATGTTTCCCACCGGTCCAAATTATCTGTTATAAGCCCCTCGTAATTAAATAATAATTCTATTTATTCTCAACGTCTTCTGTTGATTGGCCGATCCCCAGATTTGGTATGTGCCCTATCTAAAGGTGCAAAAACAACAACAGGGCCTGTGTGCTGGCTGGGAAGGTTTTCGGCATCGCAAGGTTCTTCGCCTCCCTCTCAACTTGAGCATGCAGCCTCAATTTACAAATCAAGAAAATGGAGGCTACGGCTCCGGGAAAATGGAGGTACGCTTCCTCGCAGCACGCTGCAGTTGAAACGTCGGAAGTCGCGCCATGCATCCACCCCCACCTTTTTTTGTTGCTTCTCGATCTTCTTGCGCTTTGCCTCGCCTCTATTCGGTGCGTGTATTGGACAAACCTCAGAGTTATGCAGACCCACCAGAAATACGGCGTATACTTTGAATCGATTTCCAACGGAGAGGGCAGTGCCATTCGTCAGACACACCTTAGTATCGATGTCCTCCGGAGGGCACATTTCCTCACACGCCCCTGGGGTCGCCGCTGCTGTTTTGTGCACCAATCCCGCCAGTCCTCTCTAGTCGCCTTGCTCCCGTGGACGAGCGGCTGGGTTGTTTGGTTGGCAAAATACCTATTGAGCTTGAAGGGAGCGGGTAGAAGGGTGTGATTAGCCTGCTCAGCCCAGGAGGCCTCTTGCCCGGGCTGCCTCTAGGGCGCGCCGCGCCAGGGCGACCTGGCGCTCCGGTGCGCAGGTGGTCAGCTCGGACTCCCACTGCTCAGGGGAAGGGAAGGGAAGGGGTGGCGATGTGGGTGTTGGGGGCAGGAGAAGACGAGGGGGTAGGTGTTGAGAGGTATGTCGCAACGTGGGCAGTCGGGTGGGAAAGGGAAATTTGGGATAGGATGATGTGGTTGCAGTAGGTTTCGGTCGGTAGTCGGCGGAGGATGTTGGGCGGTGAGGGAGAGGTGGGGTGCGGGTATCTCCGTCGGAAGTTGGTGTACTGGGAGAGGATGAAGTTGTACGTGGAGTCGAGAGGGATCAGTTGCTTGGTAGCGGGGTGCCGAGGGAAGTTCCCGTGTAATTAATGCGCAGGCTGCAGCGTGGGTAGTCTCATTCCCTGTAAGAGCGGAGTGGCCGGGTGTCCAGACGATGGAGAAGTCGATGTCTTCAGCGAGTTGTTGAAAGAGGTGAATGGCTGCTGGCGGGACAAGGCGCCTTCGTAGAGGCGGCAGGCTCGCTGTGAATCAGTGATGATGGTCAGGTAGGGTTAGTTTTGGTCCCCGATGCTCACCGCCGAGGGACTCGGCGGTGAGCGTGGGGATGGGAGGCCGTGGCGAGGTGGCCTTCCCTTCGGTCGCCTCACGTACAGCTGCCCTTCCATCAACCTAAGATGCAGGAAGCTAACAAGCTGGACGCTCTGTTCCGAAAGACGAGTTGCGTGCTCATCATGAACTACATCACTAGGGTTAGTGATGCAGTGTTCACATCACCCGCCAATGGGAACGAGTGTGTCAGACTGTGCATGCTGGCGTTTTCCGGCTGGAATCCTTTCACGATGGTGCTGTAAACATTTTATTCGCGATAAGTTTTTGTTTCTGTTCTGCGTGGCAGCATTTGTCTCGCGGCACTATTGCGGCGTGCACTTAGATTAACTTTAGGCATTTTTGTTGCCTCAACTGACTGCACTTATGTACGCAGTGCAGCATATGTTCGTTTTTTTTTACTAATTGATACGTCATCGGTAGCACTCTGCACTGGTGTGCACGACACTGCACTAATCTGCACCAGTTCAGATAAAAAATGTGCTTGCCAAGAATAATCGGCATGTCATTAAAGACACGACGTGATTTAAAAGGAATGAATATTTTGTACGCGTAGCAGAAATGCGCCTCAGGAAGTTTGTTTTAAACATTACTACTTCGCGCAAAGGGCGCATGATTCGAATCAATTGCTTGTGAGCGCTGTAAGCGCAGACAATCGAGAACATTTTGTCTACTTTTAAACAGGGGTGCTGTTTAAGCTTCAATTCCAGCCGCTCCGGACGTCACTCAAAACTCTGCCCAGAAAAGTGCAGAGGAGATAAAATGCTAAGCCAGGGGGCAGTGGCGGGGAGTCAAGCAGACGACGAGCAGGTGTTGCGAGGCACACGTCGGGAATAGAAAAACCAACTTAAATCTCTAGGCAATGCAAAGTTAAAGCTATGGAAAAAGCCACGTTAAATCTAGTGAAGACCGAAAGCTCCGCTGTTTCCCCAGTCTTGGCATCTTGATTGCGTTGTGGCCGAATTTTTGTTATTTCAAGGAACAACAGTGTGCATTTTTACTAAGGGCCATGTTTTATATCAGATATGTTTCCTTGGCCATGTTTTCATCGTAAAGCACCGCTGTAATTGCTCAATACTGTATGCGTCTCGTTGCCACACATTGGTTCTTAGAGCGTGGTCCTGTATGACTGGTAGTGTGTGTTCAGATAAATGAATAAATAAATAATGTTATTTTACCCCCCCCCCCCGTGTATTGCGGGAAAAAAGTCCTGAGGTGACGGTTGGAGCTGAAACGCACGTACACGGCGGGGCTGACCGCAGGGAATAAACGACAGTCGCCACCCTGCCTGTGTGCGCGCATTTCTGTTTCCCGCTGCTGCAGACGAGCCTCTCGCGGCTGTCAACCCCTCCGAGTACGCTGACGACTGCGAGGCTGCCGCCACGACCCCAAGCCGGGATGAGCCCGCCGCCGCAGGTAAGGACCTTTTTGTCATCGTTAAGCAGCGCTCGAAACAGGACGAAAGCAGAGAAGGTGCACACGACGGTGCTAACTCGCAACTGTTTTTATTACGCATAAACACAAATATATACTCAGAGAGAACTCGTGCCCAGGTCAACCCCTCGATTGTGCGGTTCGATAAACGCAAAGTTACAATGCTTACAGGATTACGGTGCGATAAACACACGATTGCAATGTTCACCTTCAACAAACAACCTACAAAACACCCAAGTTCGAAAAGAAAAGAAATTTCTTCTCATGCAATGCCACGGACGCGTGGCGGACACGCTTTTCACCGTTCTTTCTTATACTGGTCGTCCCAGCTATCATGCACCAAGATTTAAAAAAAGAGCAATGGCGTTGCTCGAAGACAACCTAGTGCATAATGTTTGCAGTACTGTGGAGAAGCGGACAGTAATTTTTTCGTTAATGAGACCTAACTAATTATTAGTAATTAATTATCTAACTCGAGAATTACTCTCCTGATCACCTAGAGTCAATGAGGCACTTGTAGGTACCCACGAGGGGCATCTAACTGCGGCATTTTCTGCGACGAAATAACTGCGTACTCATTTATTCTGACTGAGAAAGAAAGCCCGCGCAATATGAAAAATACCACGTGATGGCGATTCCGAGCGCATTTTAAAGCGGCGTCCCCAAATAAGCTGATTGGAAGCAACTGCTTCGCCTGTCACCTGCCCGAATATACAGCGCATCACATTGATAATGGCATGCATGGAAGAAGCAGCAACAGCAGGATTCGCGATGCAAGTGACAAGTGACAACTGAAGCTTTCTATATAAGAAAGAACGGTGAAAAGGGTGTCAGAATCGTCCATTGCATTGCATGAAAAGTAAATTCTTTTCTAATCGAATGCATTAACTTGGGTGTTTTGTAGGTTGTTTGTTGAATGTGAACAGTAAAATCTTGTGTTTATCGCACCGTAATCCTGTAAGCATTGTAACTTTGCGTTTATCGAACCGCACAATCGAGGGGTTGACCTGGGCACGTGTTCTCTCTGAGTATATATTTGTGTTTAGGCGTAATAAAAAGAGTTGCGAGTTATCGCTCTCGTGTGTGCCTTCTCTGCGTTCGTCCTGTTTTGAGCGCGACTTAACGATGTATCAACAGTGACTAGTGCAAAGGTTGATTTTACAGAACCTTTTTCTCCGCTGTTAGTTGTGTGCACGGAGAAGCTTCTCCTAGCTTCCTCTTCTTCTTCCTTTTCTTCATCCATCTCTTCCCTCTCCGCTTCCCCTTTCTCCACCTCTCCCCATTTTTTTCCTCCTCTTGTTGCCGCTGTTTTAACAAGTGACCCTTCCCCGGTGGCTCTCCCCAGAAATCGGTTCATGACGGGACGCGCTGCAAGGGCATGCAATGCCAATACGGGAAATTTTTATATAATGACATTTATGTAGTAATACACCGCCATGAATAAGAAACAGCAGGGTATAAGAAACAGTATAAGAAACAGCAGCATATATACGTCGGATTTAGGCGTGGAAGCGATCGAGTGGAAGGAATGCCCACGCGCTGTCCAACCGTTGGCACTGGCGACTTTCCCCAATTTTTTCTATACCCTTTCAGCTCTGGCCCCCAATGGTTCTTCCGCGACCGTTTGTGTCAACAGAAAACTACCGCGAACAAAGAAAAGAAGTTACTCGCACCACTAGGAATCGAACCTGGAACAAATACAGAAACGGAGCGAGAGCCTGTTATCTTACCGTTTGAACTACAAGGGCACGCGGAGACCGGGGAGAGAGACGGTGCACTCACTGAACCCATCTGCGGGTTTACCCTCTGCGTTTTCGCTGAATGCCACGTGATAGCGTGACGCTACCTCTGGCGCCGCTGTGCGCTCCGCCAAGTGTGCGTGCCTCGCGCATACGCTAGGAATCATCACAACTGAAGGAAGCTCACACCAACCCAGTGCATCTCACTTTCCCGTGTCTGCCACCGATCTCGTCACCTCCGCCCGCGGTGACAGAGACGGATAAGTGAGAATAACACCGGAATTGAGCGTCCTTTAATATGATAGAAAAATAGTTTCCATTCATGTGCTTCACCAATACAACTCCACCATTCACCGCTCACGAATTATGCATTGATTTAACCTTAGCGAAGAATATCTCGTTGAAGTAATAAAGGGTGTGGTTGAGTGCATTTCACTTGTCTCTGGTTTCACTCTCTGGAGAGCCACGTGTGTGAATTCAAGTGACGTCTCATGGTTAATCATTGTGGGTGTCGTTTACTGCTTCGCTTTCCAATCTTGTTCACAGAATGGATTTTTTTCTTTCCCTCCATCTTGCTGTTCTTCTTCTCTCCTTCAAATCGGACCGGTCATAATTGCCTTCCTTTAGTCACACAAGTCCACGTGCTCAGTGAATATCTGTTTACCCGACGACAGGAATTAAAGGCGAAATATATACGCCTGTAACTGTAAAACGGAGTTCAGCAATATGCGAACATTTCAGGAGTCTTAGCACATGGACTAATCGCACATCACTGTGCGGACATCAGGCACGTCTGCAGCAGTGCTCGGCAATTATCTTGAAGCTGTTTTCGTTCCTACGTGTGGGCGAGCGTCAGCGGTTGTTTATTGCGCAAATGTGGACACCGACGCGCACGCGTCAGTGTACCTCGCGTCGAATTCGACTGCTTTTAAAGCGTGGCCCACGTGGCCGACGCCGTGCATTTGGTGTTGTGTGTGTTAATTAGATACAGTATTTATGAATTTCCCAGAGTCGGGACATTCACGACGCTTTCTGGAATTTGCTTAAGGGGAAACCAGGAAGAGTCAACTTTTCAATCGTCCGTACTATTTGGGAGGAAAAACAAGTTACAGGCATGTACAGATCACAATCAATTGCATATGTGACAAATAACGAAGGCCGGTTTCGTAAAGACAGATTTGTGTGAACTTATGAACATTCGTAATAAAAAAGAAGGAAAGAAATGGAGGAAGGAATAAAGAAAAGGGTGTAAACGAATGTTCTCCACTGGGGTATACGATTCCTTTTGGATAGTAGGCATGCTATAAATACGGAGCGGGAACCGCTCGCGCCGCCACTGCGGCCAAGTTGAGTTTTTATGTGGAAGTTTTTTACGCTGATAAAGCCAGGGATGGGTTATATTTCTTCCCCTTTGCTTCATAGATCTCGCATAACCGCGAACAACGATTTCCCGTTCGATAAGCGCAAATTGTCGGCCGTTCCCTCTTTTATACATCTCAAAGATAACCTTTTGTCACAAAAATAAAAAAGTGCCCGCAAATCCACCCTGTGGAGATGGAAGTAAAGCGAAATTTAATACACCACCTACCACGGGTGGCTACGGCCCGCTTGCGTTAATCCGTACACTGTACCTGTAACACGTACCTGTAACACTGTACCTGTACAGTGTTACTGTACCTGTAACACGTACCTGCACACTGTACCTGTAACACGTTCTTCATTATTTCACTTCAGCAGGACGTTCACAATGGCCTTAATATCGGTGTGATGCACACTCAGACTTTGCGTTTTCATCGCAGTTAAATTCGTGGACGTTAGCTCAATGCACGTTCCACGGATGGTATCGGTGTTGCACACGATTCCAGACTCTTAGAGGATGAAATGGAGGAACCAGTGGTTTTACGGTTTCGCATTGTCGACACTAAAGGCAGACTGAAGTGATTTGTAAACAATGCGGGATTACTAGCACAAGTTGTAGTCCTGAGTCTTTAGGCGATTGTCGACCACTGTGAGTGCGTTTACGCGAATTTATTTAGTAGAAAAATCAACTCGAAAATGCTGTCCTTTTCTCGGGATCCTGGCCCATTTTCTGTCGCGTTTTCGTGTGACGTCCGGAGGAAATGTCTTGGCTTGACTGCGCTACTGCACGGCTCTCCGACTTTCCGACAGTCAGAAGACCCAGTGTTTCGTCCGCCGGCCGCCGACGGACTAAGCCACGACACGTTTGTGAATGGAAGAATGTGCTTCTCTTTAGTTTGTTAGTTTGTACGCTGTGTCAACGACCAAGTGCAGGTCGCTCCACACGAGCGCTGCACAAGCACACACGGAACCCTTCGCTGACTGGTACGCTAGTAGGCAAATCTCAGGCCAATTGAAGGCGGGGGAAGAGTCAGCGAAGTTAATATAGGTACTAAGGAAATAAAATCAACTGAAAGTTTTACCGTAGAACGTAAAACTAGTGCGCAGGAAGCACGTTTTTGCGCTGGATGAAAAAGCACAGCCATCAGCACCACGAGCACACATCTGCGATCGCTTTTCTGTCTAAGAAATGCAATTACTAGACATGACATATTGTGGAAATTTGGGGGACGCTTACTGCACGACTGCTATACAACAAATAGTCATCTAAGCTGCCTGAAATTGTAACTCTAAATAAAAGTGTAAACTGGTTATACATTATATACCTTACATTACCATTTCCGGCAGCGCTGGCCCGTGGCCGAGTGGTCTGGTGCGCTAGGGAGGTTATTTTGCAAGTCGCAAGTTCGAATCCCCGAGGGTACATTTTTTAAGTTGATTTTTTCGTTTTCGATCGATGTTTTCTATGCTACGTTCCCCATTTTCGGGCCGTAACGTTCGTTGCTCAAAGAGCGATTTGAGTTCGCAGAACGCGCGCAGAGTGCCACTGACGCACTAGCGAGTTCTCATTGGCGTGCTGTTGCCATAAGCACCGACTGCTTGCAGGCAGTGGGCACAGTCCAGAATGAACAGACCCTTGGCCTGGTGCGAACACGCTTTTTACGATACAGGCATGAGTGAGGCAAGCTCCAAATATGGGGGAAAAGCGCATGGCATTTGAGTGTTTGCGGTGACGCGGAGGGCGTTCATCCACTGCGTAGGCCTCGGCTAGTAATGGCTATGATTCCAAGCCGTCGTGGGTGGCTTATCTTAGGCATTTTACAGCCGAGAACATCACAGAAGCGCTGTATGGCGATCACAATGGCCATCCAACGATAACGTCGGATGTCAAGCAGGTTGTTTTGCAGAACCGAAACCGAAACGTGTTGGAATACTAATCTTGGACGTCGTCCAATCACGGAGGCCCTCCTCCTGACGTCACAGCCTTTAGTTGGTGCGGCCGTCACAGACCGCGAATGGTAGTTTTTCATCTTTCGGGTTTTTAAAAATAATTACCAACTTATCGACCGGATAAACTATGAAAAGTGTGTTAATTCGAGCCAGTCTACGCAGTGCAAGCCAAAACGGGAGCTTGACAAATTCACTTGAATGTTCCTTTAAAGACATAGACGAGGGTCATGGCGTAGCGAGGTCATCGTTAGTGGAGGCAAAGTGCTTGCGCATGAAACGTTTGATGTCCGTCTTGGATGGGGTTGGCGCGATGTAGACAGTGTAAATGACGATGCGATCTCTCACAGTCACGGCGCCAATGTCACCGCAGTCGACGTCTTGGTCCTCCGTTTCGAGCGTGCGCGTGTGGACGTCGTTGCTAAGGTCATCCCTCAGGTATATTGCACCGCCCGACGCCCGACTGACCTCTTGACTCGAAGCCGCTTTTTACTAACTCCTAGCGCATGCGCAAGGCTGGCGCAGCTGCGGCTACACGCGCTTTAGGCGGAGCGCATAGTGGTGCGTGAGGTCGCGTGACGCTATCACGTGGCATTCAGCGAGAACGCGGGGCGTAAACCTGCAGCCGTGCTCGGTGAAAGCACTGTCTGTCTCGGGCTCTCGCTTCGTTTCACTATTCGGTCGAGGTTCTATTCGTGGCGGTGCCGGTAATTTCTTTTATTTGTCCGCGGGAGTTTTCTGTCGGCGCCGACGTTCGCGACAGAAACTGTGCCCTGTAGAGGCACAAAGCTTCGCTTTAAAACCCATGGCTGATATGCATATACTAGTTGGCTGGAATGGCGCGAGGGCTGCCGCGTACAGGGGTTTTGTAGCTCTGCGCAGCCTTTGACCCCACCTCAAGCTCACGTCACAGTGAGGTTGAGATCCATTTCAGGTCGACGTTGATCTAGTGAGGTTTGGACCTCATGAGATCGCTCCGGTAATATTTTCGGTATGGTTTGGGACGCAACACAGCTGTGTAGCGGAACTGAATATGGGTCACAGCTGTGTAGCGGAACTGAATATGGGTCTTCGTGTCATGTCTTCGTGTCGCGGACGTAAGGCAGAACCCACTTTGCGGCAAATCCAGCTTTCTCACGCATGCTCCGTAGCTCTTAGTAAATATACCGATAAAAAACATTGCAACTCGTCGCTAAACCTACTCTATTATTAACAGCGAAGCTGTTTAGCAAATCTCTATTTCGCGTGTCCGTGCAGTTAAAAAAACCAAGGAAATGCCAAGCGCCCGTTTGTGCGAGCCTCGCGGCGACGACTCAGGGTCCCCGACGCACGTGTGCCAAGCCAATCAAATTACGAAGATTGGCCAAGACTGGCAAAAAAAAGCCCCAGCGTTCGCCACAATCATGCCAACACTGGGTGGGAACGAGAAAGACTCCAGCGTTCGCCGTAATCATGGAAACACTTGCTCGGTAGACCAGACTCTTGGACAAGTTGATACATTATTGGTGAAATCTAGACGCTATTTAACAACGACGACAGAAGGAAGGCGAACACAAGCGCTTGTGTCTGTCTTCTTTCTGTCGT
The DNA here is from genome assembly GCF_048455015.1 of Haemaphysalis longicornis. Taxonomy (NCBI): domain Eukaryota; kingdom Metazoa; phylum Arthropoda; class Arachnida; order Ixodida; family Ixodidae; genus Haemaphysalis; species Haemaphysalis longicornis. The sequence goes on from NW_027526245.1 coordinate 18,408,323, forward strand.
CCTTGTGAAATCGCGCTCTAAGTTTCAACACTTGCTCGGAACGAAAAAGACCGGTCATAGCGTGCGCCCCTCCAAGGTGATGTCTAATGATTATCGCTTCCATAAAAGTGAAGGAAGCTCACACTTAAAGCAACAAAATGAAGTAAAGGTCATTGCGGCAGCAAAGAAGAAGCAAATAGGATGCAATCGTGGACTTCAACTGTCGTGATAGTCGTGAAAGTTGCGCACAGCTTCCCTACCTTTAAGTCTTAAGCGTCAGCGTGAGCTTTTACGCAAGGTTTGATTTACTTCTCGCAGTTAGATAATTTACCGTGGAGTTATGAACAATTCGGAACCCCCGGCTTTGGTCAATACATTCCCTGCTACACTAAAAGTAATGTGGTTGTGCTTGTCTTTTTGAAATTCTCTTGAAACGAATTGCATGACGTCGGATTGCTGCTCAAACGAACCGAGGGAATTAGGGTAACCATTAGTAGGAGTTTTCCAACGCGTAACATGAATCTGCCGATCCTAGGCCATTTCAGCCGCACCACAAATTCATCGGGGAAGAAAACCGTAATACTGTCCCGTTTATTTAGGCGAATTATTTCAGCAAATTGCTGAATCGCAAGTAAAAAGTAAAAACGCAATCGCGCTTTGTTTCTTGCACAAGTAGGGATTGTGCCATTACCAATTGGCTCGTAAATGAGATATTGTCAATTTCCATTTCTAAGTGCATTCGTTGCTCATTTTGCAACCACCGCCATTTTAGCAGACCAATCATGCGAGCAGGGCACAGTGTCAGCCATTTTGGTCGTGCCCTTATAACGATCCTACTGATGGTGACAACTATCAAGATGACTTGACGTTTTTTTTATACTTGCTGGTCTATATGCCTGGACCTTAGGAAAAAATAATGTCCTAGCGAATTTAATTCATGACATAACGCCCTACCGACGCGCTCCTCACTAGTCTGATGGTGCATGACAGGAAGTGGAATGATGATGATAATGCCATGTCACTACCTTCGTAGAGACTAGGACTACTACTTTGAAGAAGGGGCCCAAAGTTTACGGCAGAGTACGACACGCCATAAAGAGGAAGGGGTAATGCGTCATGAATGCACTAAGATTCACACTCATTACAGAGAAAGATGTCGCCGCTATCGCGTGCCGTCGTGAGCGTGCGATAGAAGCTAGCAATGTTCCTCGACTACTTGGCTTGGCTTGCCACGTGGCTTCTTTTCGCTATTGACGCCACAACCACGGCCACCCATTTTTTTTTAGGGGTGTGCCAATATTCGAAAATTTCGAACATTACACGAATAGTGAATATGTTATATTCGTATTCGTTTCGATAACCATGTATTCCAAACATTTCGAATACTTGAATTGGTTCGAATAATCGGCTATTACCGAGTATTTGGATTGATTAGTTTATGGGAGGGACGCGGCTTTCAACTCCTGCAAGGGACCGAAGCATCGTTTTTTTTAAAGCCACATATTCGGCTTCTATGTGTGCTATCCGGTGCGTTTGCAAAGTTTTTCCGCCGATAACCGTCGCAAATGCGCATTAGAAATATGTTTCCCAGCCGCGGTGACAAAATCTCAGCGCAAAAGGGCGCAAAAACGGCACTTCTCGCAGCGCTGCATCTCCGCAACCGCGCTACCGGGCGCGGCCATTTTGGAACCGTTGGGTCGCCCGAACGATCCTCTTTCCGCCGCTGGTCGTGTATTTTGTCTTCGTTCATTTACAAACGCATCAACGACAGAAAAACAAAGAAGCACAAAGTAAGACAGAAATAGAAGCTGAAGCGCGGTTGCATTTCCGGTCGGCGCGCGTTGAAACAGCCCTCGTGATGGGGCGTAGCTGCGACAATGCAAGAAAGCGGCCGCCTGAACTGCGTAGTGCGCTTCTGAGTTCATTTGCGCGGTTTCGCTCGGGTAGGTTTCTGTTCAGTCATTTTATCTCCTGTGGTATTCAACACGGACATTAGATGGGAATGCCTGAGATGTTGCGTGGCTCGAAAGGCGGATGTCATCGAACGCTTTCTGGTGCGCGTCACTTTACCCCGGAGGGTGAAACGTGGCTTGTGATAATGGTTCGCGAAGTAAACTTTTCGCCTGATTTGCGATGCCTACACGCTTAGTTATTGCAAAGCTAGACAGTACGCTCACTAGCATTGGGAAAAAAAACGGCCGACGCGTCCAAACTGCGGCGCGCATGCGTAGCCGCTGCGCATTGAAGTATCGCCTGACTGCGCAACCGGGTGCGCTTGAACGCCAGTACTTGTAATTAATGCCTGTGACGTCAGATTTAATCTCAAGAGCCACCTGACGAACCATGTCAGAAATAAAAGAAAACTATGACATGCTAGCCCCGCGATAAGGGCGAGCCATATCGCTTTCTTGCCCTCGTTTTCCCGTGCACTTCGAGTAATCATGCAAACAGGTCTGAGTTGTGAATAAAAAAATGGCCTGACGTCCATTCAATGGATGATGGCGAGAGTGCGGAGTGCCGGCACTCGAAGTGACATCCAAGTTGCGCGCCGAGTGACATCGTATTTGCTCCCCGGCTGTCATTCGATGTCAGCCGTTTGTTGCACCTTGATTATTCCCCAAATGAAACTGCAACTCACGGATCAAATTGATTCCGCTTTATGATGGTGTGCGCACGGATGGACGCGGACGGACATTGGGAGGTCCTGAGGTACTCCGCACCGTTACAGGTGAGGGAGTAAGCCGTTTCACTCGCGGGTACTAACTCATGGTCGTAGCCCAATGGGTAAGACGACTGACACTAACTCCGTCTGGTCTACCAGACACGGGCTCGAATCCTGCCGGTGCCTATGTGGTTTTTTTTGCGATTGTAACTGCTATGCGTACGTACGCGGTCGGACATTCTGCGGTCCTAAGGTACTCCGTACCTGAAACGTGTTGTGGGCGTTAAAAATGTATCTTACTGTCGCTGAATTTAACAAATACAACTTTTTACGGAAACTATTAACAGCAATGCCTACATCGACAGTTTAGTACATTTGGCTGCCCTGAGAGGAATATCGGATGCACCGAATATCAAGAGTACTAAAAAATGTGCATGTATTGAAGTTGGATTCATGCAGAATAATATACCAACCTTCAAAGTAGCTCATTTGAGTCCTTGTCGTATATAAACATGTGGCAATGAACACCTGCACGTAAGCTGCTGCTCCAGGCAAGGTTATAAAGCATAAAAAAGTCAAAACTCCGTATTTGAGTAAAACAAAACTGTTCAACTTTTTGCCATGGTGACAACACTCCAATGGGAAGTTGTCCAGTGCAATTCAATAAAACAGCTAACCTTACACTTTGCATTGAAAGCCATCTCCCCCTTGTTTGGTACGCAAACTGGGCTATGTACTCTTCCCAGAAGAGCTGAAAATGCTATTTTATGAAAAGAAAAAGGCTGCAAACGGCACTCCAATTTCCGAGGCAAGGCCTTGCAGAAGCCCCGCGCTCAAAAACGGACTCGAAAGGCTACAACCCTAGCGACTCTTGATGAATGAAATCTGTGTTGCCACTTCGGAAGCCGTTTTCTCAAAACAGTTTTTAGGGGCGAAGCTCCTAAAGCCATGGGTCTGTCCATCCCTTGTGTCTCGTGGTACGTGACCGCCGCATGCTTTCGGAGATGTCGCAAAGTGGGCCGCGTTGCACGCGCAAGAGCCGGCTGCAACCGGTAGCGCAAACTCGGCACCGGGAGCGCGAGCTTGTCTGTGTTCGCCAACGGAGGCGCGAGCGCACGTGCACTGCGAGGGGGGGATCACGCAAGAGATCACGCCACGAACGCAGGCAGTCGTTCTCGGAGATCGAACGAGACGCAAGGACCTTTGCTCGTTTCCTCTCGTCTTGTTCGGGCACAAGTTCGTCCTAAATAAAAGTTCTTTCTTTACCGTTGTGTCCCATCCTACGTGACAAATTGTGGTGGAGGTTCGGGGTAGTCCTCGATGGCGCGGGGTCTTTCAAAAGGTCTGGGCCTGGGAGCATTGACTCCGAAAATAAAAGTTGATGTGTACAATGTACGCACACAGTCTTACGTCTTTTTTAATGATGTAATGGGTGAACTTTCACGGGAGAGTTACGGTTACCGATGATCTCCCCCTCTCGAGCTTCGCCCCACTTATCATCAGTCATTCCGTGGATATGGCGTGATTTTTTTTTGCCACCTACGTCTCTTGTTCCAGTGATTTCTTCGTGATCGCTAGGTATACTTTTGAGTCCGTTTACTGCGTTACATTCCTTGATGAACATTTCAGGTCAAGACGCTCTTGGTTTTTCAGGTTGACTTTTGTGAATTTCTTATTCAAATAGTTATGCCTGTTGTAATATGCCTGTTGTAATTCACCTCTAAAAACTGAAAACTGAAAAAATATGTTCTGATAAATAAAACTCTAAGACTGTCACCACGTCATCCATTCATTTGGGAATGCAAAGCACTTCGAACAAGTTTTCTATGTGCTTTATGCCGCTCAAGCTCGATACAAACTGAATCAAAAGAAAATTTTATAAAAAAAGATTGCGAGAAATTGCTTTGAAATTTTTATGGTGCTATCAAAGAAACATTTCCAGTTGCTGGGCTAATTTTCATCAAAACCCACAAAGAAAGAAAAAAAGTTGATGTAAAACGCCACTTCGCCCTTTTAGTATTCGATATTTGGTTCGGTATTCGAAGCTAGATATTCGTATTCGAATCGTATTCGAAAAATTTGATATTGAGATGGGGTAGACGCGGTTAGAGCTAGATGTATTTACGCTATTTACAAGAGGGGAAAATGAGAGACACAGCAGATGACCGCTCTAGCTCTTGCTGGGCGCCACACCGATCGTCGTCTTTCTCGTCCTCCACGATTGGATTCTAGGCGTGCAGGGGGATTTCTCTCCATAGCAGTGGCTTCACCACTTCGCTAAGGAAGGCTACACCGTAACATAACCCCCGGCGGCGGAAACGCCGTCCCGGCGTGTTCTATGAAGGAGCGGACAACGTAGAGGTGTAGGGTTTGCGCCGAGCGACATGGACAATGTCTGTCGTAGCGACGGAAGAGGAAGGCTGAATCGGGGTGATCTCGTACGTCACTTTGGTAACCCGGTGTAACACCTTGTAAGGGCCGGTGTAGCGTGAAAGTAGTTTTGATGACAGACCAACGTGGCGGCGAGGAGACCACAGAAGGAAGAGGGATCGTGGGGCATAGTGTGCGTGACGGTGGCGGTTGTCGTAAGCAGCCTTTTGGTGAGCTTGGCACTGGTTAATGCGGGCACGGGCAATCTGTCGGGCGTAGTCAGCGCGGGCGATGGCATCGGTGGCGTATTCTGTCACAGAAACGTTGGAGAAAGGAAGTAAGGTATCCAGCGGCAAGGAAGGTTCCCTTCCGTACAAAAGGAAAAATGGGGATTATGTGGCGGTGTCATGCCGTGACGAGTTGTAAGGAATTAGGGAGTTTTAGCTGACCGTTTTTGACGCTCCGCTATGCTCCCGACGTACCGCTCAGCGCAACCGGAGCGTTAGCAGCCGAAAGGCTTTTAGCTAAGCGATAACCGTATCGCCCTCGATGGGGAATGATTCGCGTGACTGGTTGTTTCGCGCGCGCGTGTAAACCGAAACTTCATCCTACAGGAAACAAGAATTTGTATTTGGTCATTCAAGCACACCAAAATACTGTGTTTCTTGGCCTCATTTAACCTTTTTTTGTATAATGTAGTCGCTGACACAGTATAATTTTTTCTAAATATCAATAAACAAGCCGATAAACCTTGGAATAGCCAAGCCAAGGCTGTCTTCCTCGGCGCGGAGTAGAAGCAGCCCCGCGCTTCGGTCGACGTTTTTCGCTTCCGTTCTAAAGATCTTTGAGGTGTGTGGCACTACTGCCTATTCGGAAGCGCTTTCGTGGCTTCGTTGGTCGTGTTTCAACTGAAGAAACGAAGTTCGCCGTAGCGCGCTCGCATCGCGGGGGCAGCCATGTTGTTGTTCCGCACGGTAGCGTAAGCTGCTGCGACGGTCCGCTAAGAGGCCCCGGTTAGCGGAGCGGGGCCCCGCTCCGGTATCGCCGGTAGCGCGCTAGCGTGCCACGCATGCGCAATGGCGCTCCCGCTTGCTATCGGAGCGGAGCGGACCGTCAGAAACGGTCAGCTAAAACTCTCTAATGTCACAAACGGTGACGTTATATCCCAGTCGCGATGGTCCGTTGAAACATACATGGCTATCATGTTGGTAATCGTACGATTAAAGCGTTCAGTGAGCCCATTCATTTGAGGATGATACGCAGTAGAGAACTTGTGCTTAGTGCCGCACGAACGCAGGATGTCTTCGATAACTTGGGCTAAAAAGGACCGCCCTCTATCGGTGAGAAGTTGGTGAGGGGCTCCATGGTGTAGAATGACGTCATGTAAAAAGAAGTACGCCACTTCGGTAGCACAGGAGGTTGGAAGGGCCCTGGTGACTGCAAAGCGAGTTGCATAGTCGATGGCAACGGCAACCCACTTGTTTCCCAGAGTGGAAGTAGGAAAAGGTACGAGCAAATCTAAGCTGACACGGTACAGGGTTCAATGGGGACGTCGACGGGCTGCAGGAGGCCGGCGGGGGCCACGTTAGGGGTATTCCGTCGTTGACAGGGATCACATGATGTTACATAGCGCTTCACCGTTCTGTACATTTTCGGCCAGAAGAACCGGCAGCGAACGTGGTCGTAGGTCCGCGCGATGCCTAGGTGGCCTGCAGTTGGTTCGTCATGAAGTTGCTGAAGGACGGACAGTCGCAAGTGTTCAGGAACGACGAGCAAAAGATCGGGGCCATCTGTACGAAGGTTTCGACGGTATAAAGTCCCATACTTGAGGAGATAGTGACGAAGGGAAGCATCCTGCTGGGGAGAGTGTAGATGTTCGATGATGTACCACAATAATTCATAGCGTTGTTGTTCGACCCCGATGTTGAGCAGGCATGAGATAGAACAGACTTGGTCTTCAATCTCATTTCCATCTGGGCTGTCGCCGGGATAGCGCGACAAGGAGTCGGCGTCTGGTGTAACCGTCCGGACTAATGGAAACAGTAAATGAGTATTCTTGAAGCCGGAGAGCCCAGCGGCCGAGACTTCCAGTGGGGTCCTTTAATGATGAGAGCCAGCAAATGGCATGGTGGTCTGCGACCACAAAGAAGGGCCGTCCATAAAGATACGGTCAAAACTTGGTGACTGCCTATACCAGTGCCAAACACTCACGTTCAGTAAGGGAGTAGTTCCGTTCAGCTGGGGACAAGAGACGGCTTGCATAAGCGATCACGCGATCTTGGCCGTGTTGGCTTTGCGCCAGAACCGCTACAATCCCATGACCGCTCGCATCCGTGCGAACTTCTGTAGGCGCGGAAGTATCGAAATGACCAAGGATGGGAGGTGTTGTCAGTCGAGTTTTTAAGGTCGGAAAGGCACGTTCTTGATCAGGCCCCCAGGTAATAGGCGCATTCTTCTTAAGAAGCTGTGTCAAAGGGCGTGCGATGTCGGCAAAACCGTGAATAAAGCGTCGAAAGTATGAGCATAACCCAAGAAGGCTGCGTACGTCTTTAGTACACGTAGGGACAGGAAAGCTTTGAACTGCCTTGAGTTTTTCGGGGTCAGGTTGTACGCCCCGCGCGTCGACACGATGGCCGAGGATTGTAATTTCCTTGAGTCCGAAGTGGCACTTGGAGGAGTTCAGCTGGAGACCGGCTTTGCGGAAAACGGCAAGGATGGCCGATAGACGAGAAAGATGAGTCGCAAAAGTAGGGGATAATATAATCACATCGTCAAGGTAGCAAAGGCAGGTGGACCACTTGAAGCTGTGAAGGAGTGAGTCCATCATGCGCTGAAATGTCGCTGGCGCATTGCAAAGGCCGAACGGCATGACCTTAAACTGGTAAAGTCCGTCCGGTGTAATGAAAGCGGTTTTTTCTCTGTCCGTGTCGTAGACGGCGATTTGCCAGTAGCCTGAGCGAAGGTCTATAGAGGAGAAGTACTTGGCGCCGTGGAGACAGTCGAGGGCATCGTGTATTCGGGGTAATGGATAAACGTCTTTCTTAGTAATTTTATTGAGATGACGATAGTCGACACAGAATCTCCAGGTGTTGTCTTTTTTCTTGACCAGGACCACCGGCGATGCCCAAGGGCTGGACGAAGGCTCGATGATGTCTTTTTGAAGCATCTTATCGACCTCATTTTGAATGACCTGGCGTTCAGCGGCGGAAACACGATAAGGCCGCCGATGGAGAGGGCTCGCGTCGCCAGTGTTTATTCGGTATTTCACCAAGGTTGTTTGGCCTGAAGGGCGCTCGTCGAAGTCAAAAATGTCTCGAAAGGAGCTCAAAAGGGTCCAAAGGTCGTTAATTTGCTCTGGTGTTCAATCAGGGCCAATCATGTTAACAAATTCATCACATTTGGCCTCGCGGTTCGGCGTATCATTTCGAAAATCGGAATGCCCTTGAGTCGTTAAGGTCAGAATGTGGCAGTGGTCAAGGGAACGCAAGTTCGCCATGGAAATTCCCTAATAGACGACTAGTGGGGAAGAACCAAAATTCAAAAGTGGAAGGGTGGCGTGATTGTTGGTGACTGTAATGAGGGAATGAGGAAGAGTCACCTGTCGTAGCAGCAGAAAGTCAGTGATCGGGGCAAGGACGTACGAACCATCGGGTACGGCAGGAGTAGAAAAAAATAACGTATGTGACAGTTTTTGGTGACAAACGGGTGAACTTCCCCGACCGAAGGCGACATTCTACTTCATCAGTGATATGGGGAGAAACTGGCAGTCCAAGTCGAACTTCACCCGTGGAGCAGTCGATGAGCGCAGAAGTTTCTGTAAGGAAGTCAAGTCGAAGGATGATATCGTGAGGGCAGTGCGGTAGGACATGAAACAATACAGGGATGTGGTGATTTGCAATGGTGACACGAGCGGTGCACGCGCCAAGAATGGGTGGCATGCCCCCATCGGCGACTCGCACTTCACAGGAAGTGGAAGCAGTGCGAACTTTTTTGAGCCGTCGGCAAAGGTCCGAACTTATTACAGAAATTTGCGCACCAGTGTCCACTAACGCCTGAACACACACACCATCGACAGTGATCTCCAGAAGGATAGGACGGGGCGAAACAGTCAAAAGAGGATTTTCGGGCCGGCTCGTCCATGCAGCGTCACCTCTAAGCGCTGCATCGTCTATTTTTCCGGAATGGGGCGTCCAGGATAGGGCGGAGAAGAGAAACGGCGGGGTTGGGGCGACGGCGATAGGCGACGGCGAGGGGACGGTGAGCGACTGTGGTGGCAAATAGGTTGTTCTACAGGCGAGCGGGAATCCGGGGCGTACTGGATTCGGCGAGGGACAAAAGGTCGGGTCGTCATTGGGCGTTCGTGGCAATAAAAGCCGGAACGGGGTCGTGGTGGCCATCGGCTTGGACAGTAGCGAGAAACATGACCGACGCGGTGACAGGTGAAGCAAATCGGTTTGTCGTCAGGTGTACGTCATTCATCCGGGTTGCGATATCGAGGAGGCATGTACGGGGCACGCAGAGCAGTGGCGGGGGGAAGATCGTGGGTGCAAGGGCGACTTAGGGAGCACAACGAACTGAGGCCGCGATTATCAAGTTCCTGGCGTACTACGGTCTGGATCAGGGATAGCGTGGGTGTTACGTGGTCTGGTGGGGAAATGAGAGTTGTTGGAGCCATTGCTTCCAGCTCTCCATGCACAATGCGTACCACATTTTCGGGCGAAGAAGAGTCGCGCGGAGGAGGTGGTGAGCTCTTTCAGGACGAAGTGCCGCTGTGTTGGGGAGCCTAGTGAAGTTTTGCACAATGCGGCGGCATTTTGCTTCCTCGAAGCGTCGGCATTCAGCAAGGACTTCATCCATGGTCGAGCAGTTCTTGATAGCAAGTAGGTTGAAGGCGTCGTCGGCAATGCCTTTCAAGATGTGGCCGATCTTGTCGGACTCAGACATTGTGGAGTCGACCTTGGCGCAAAGGGAAAGAACATCTTGAATGTACGCTAAATACGGCTCCTTGGCCGTCTGAGCACGCGTCCAAAGTTCTTGCTTGGCAGCGAGCTGACGTCCGAGGGCCTTCCCAAATGCCCTCTTCAGCCTCTCTTTGCAGCTATCCCAGCTAGTGAGCTCATGTTCATAGGTATCATACCACGTGAGGGCCGTCTCCTTGAGATATAACACGACGTTTGCCAACATGAACGTGGGATCCCAGTTGTTATGGCGACTTACACGCTCATACATGGTGAGCCAGTCGTCGACGTCGACGTCGCCGGAGCCGTAGAAAAATCCAGGATCCCGGGGGTGGGTCAACACAATCGACGGTGGCATGGTCGGTTGATGGTGGTGCCCAGAATCGGTAGGCATGGTGTCCTGAGAGAGCTGGCGTCCGCTCCGAAGCTCCGTCGTCTCACGGGATCGTTCTAGCACCTTCACCAAGATGAAACGGGGTAGACGCGGTTAGAATTAGATGTATTTACGCTATTTACAAGAGGGGAAAATGAGAGACACAGCAGATGAAGCGGGGGACACATGGGCGGAGAGGGACGCGTCTGTGCACGCGATTCCCCGTTCCGGTAGCCGGTACGGCCCCCGCCTTGCACCCAAAACCGGCTCTCCGCATGCGTCAAACCTGCTAGATATTTTCCGCCGCTGCCACGCGTCAAACGTGTGGGCAATTAACTGGCCGGGAGCGGCAGCCAATGACAGCACGAGTCGCGGAAGCGTCATTCATGACGTTTCGCGCGGTTTTCAAAGTGGAGCCTGTATTCGGTGTGTCCTCCGCTCCTGGATTTCGCGAGGTGGCTTTCTCCTGCACCGCAGCCATGAGCAGCTCAAGGGCTGCCCGCATCGCCGAAAACGATCTGCTGATATCTCTGGTACGAGCAGAACCAAATATATGGGATCAAAAAACAACTGCGTATCGCTTTCGCTTGCCTTGTAGCTGCAAAAGACCACGCTGCATAAAGTAAAATTAAGAGCAACATCTCTGAGAAGTGTCGGCATTGCAGTGTTTTTTTTCTCCGTGTAGTCAGCGAAGGCTTCTTTTATCGTGGTTGATTCGGTGGTTTTATAAAAGTTCGTGTGAAAAGAACAACCATCGAAGCCATATTCTTGCCACATTGAATGAGGAAAGCATTTGCACAAATCCACATAATTTTCAATAATGCGTAGCATCCTTACGCCGCTAGTATTCAGTGAGTTTTTTATTCAATTCAGTTCAATTCAATTTTTATTCAGGAATGTATACATATTTACATATGGGTTGTAATACAGACGGAGGTCCCAAGACCGAAGCCGTACGCGGGACCTCCGATGACGATACACAAAATATTACGAGCGAGTTTAAAAAAAATAAAAAGGTATATAGAACTATTGAACCATAAAGAACTACATATACAAAGCCAAACTATAAAACTATACAGAACTATTGAACAATATATAACTATGTATTCAGAGACAAAATATAAAACTAAATAGAACTTCAGATACAATTATAACAAGTAGTAGATTTCATGCAAAATATAAACAACGAGATACAATAAAAAAAATGGAACAATAATATACCGCAAGAAATTCAAATGTCAAGCAGGTAGTTCCGAAGTACAGTTTTGAACTCATAGAAAGAATTGGTTTTAATATAGCTGGGTAAAGAATTCCAAAAAGATATCGCTGGAAACAGTATTGTATGCTTACCATAATTAGTTCGAATCTTAGGAAGCAAGAAATTGTTTTGACTCGAAAAACGCGTGTTATTCGTATTAGTAATCATGCGAACCGGGAAAACCTCTAATACGAGTTTGCGATTAAGAATTTTGAAAAATAAGATACCGAGGCTGTACCGATAAATTTGAGTTAGAGGCAAAACCCGAAGTTGTTGAAATAGTGAAAGGAAGAAGATCGACGGGGTGCAGAGTTGATGACGCGAATAGCTTGTTTCTGTAATGTAACGAGGGGTGACAAATGGGTGGCGTAAGAGCTACCCCAGGATGTTATACAGTAGGTTAAATGACAGTGAACGAAAGCAAAGTATGAACCCAGAAGGATTTGAGTGTTAAAATATGGACGCGCCCGAATCAATGCCCTTATACCGAAAGACGCCTTTTTAACAATTGAAATTACATGCTCATCAAATTTAAAGTTCGAATCAATGACAACGCCTAGAAAGTTAGTACGGCTGCAAAAGGCAAGTTTTTTTAGAATTTAGATAGAGACTTGAAAAAGTAGGAAGTGTCTTGTTAGGGGAGCAATAAAGCATAAAGCAGGTTTTACTAACGTTAATGGATAGTTTATTTGATAGACACCAGCGCTGTAGTGAAAACAAGTCAGCGTGCAATTTAGACACTAAATTACTAACATCGTTATCACTGGAGAAGATAGTTGTGTCGTCGGCATATAAGATACATTGTGAAGTTGTTAAGCACTGAGGCCAGTCATTAATGTACGTCAAAAATAGAAGAGGCCCCAAGATTGACCCTTGGAGTACACCTTTGTTAATATTAACCGGGTGTGATGTCTGGCCGTTAACGCAGACTACCTGACGCCTGTTTGAAAGGAAACTTTTTAAAAGAGTTAGGACAGGTCCGACAATGCCATAAAGCTCTAGTTTCTTTAAAAGAATGCTATGGTTAATCGTGTCAAAGGCTTCAGATAAATCAATGAAAACGGAGCCAGCATATTCACCACAATCAATAAATGACTTAATTTTGTCGGTGAAACAAGCTATCGCGTTGTCAGTGGACAGGCCACTGCGAAATCCGAACTGACAGCTAGTAAGTATTTAAAATTTTGTTAAATACCGGGAGAGTCTTAGTTTGATTAGTTTTTCTAACACTTTATCTAGAAACGAGAGGGTGGAGATGGGTCTGTAGTTTTCAATAGAGCGATGATCACCTTTTTTGAATACGGGGACTACTTTTGCCAATTTTAATTGATTTGGAAACACACCGGTCTGAAAAACTAGATTAAAAATGTGACTAAGCGTAGCGGAAATAAGATTACAGGCAAACTTGATATGCGCCCCGTGTATACCATCTATTCCTGGGCCTTTAGCCTTTAGCAGTCGAATAACGGACTCAACTTCTTCTGGAGAGGTAGGGCGAAGATAAAAGGATTGAGCACGACAAGGAGATGCAGACGAATATGTATAAGGATCAGAATCTTGGGTAATATTTGCAAAATTAGTGCTGAAGGCATTAGCAATACCCGTTGGCTCAACAATACAGGAATCATTACAAATTATTGAAGTAATTGCTTTGTTTTGACTCGTGTTGTTCAAAAATTCATTAAGTATTTTCCACTTTTTTTGGTGTCATGACCGCACAATTGGAGCTGACGCTCATAATATTGTTTTTTAGTACATTTAACTAGGGATGATAAAGTTGAAGCGTAGCGTTTGTATCGTTCTTTAAGATTAGAGTTGAAAGGTTTACGCTTCGTTTTCTTAAAAAGATTTTCTTTCTTGCGCAAACACCGTAGAAGCGCTTCAGAAAGCCAAGGGCTACGGGGAGCGTCGTATCGCCTGTTGGAAGATTTTACTGTAGTGCAGCTGATTACAACGTTCGTAAAAATTGAAATAAACTTTTCCATAGCAGCATCAGGATCAGTAAATGAGTACAGACTAGACCAACTGACGTTTGAAAGAGCATCGATGAATTTTTCTTTATCAAAGGTGGATCTGTACTCAAATTGGGGACCGTTATTTGTCTTACTGATTTGCAAAAATACTGGAAAATGATCTGTGACATCACATTCAACTACGCCAGTTTGTATAGGTACATCAAGATTAGAAAGGGTATGATCCAACAATGAAACAACAGCGTTATCGACGGCACGTGTAGGGACGTTAATCAGTGATTGAAAGCCATAACTCGAAAAACAGCTTAAGTAATGTGCTGTGGTAGGGTTGCAAGTATCCAAAAGATTAAAATTAAAGTCGACCATTATCAACACATTCTTATTTTCGAAAGAGAGCTTATCCAACAAAAGGGAAAAAGAAAGGCAAAAGTCGATTGCGTTAGATGATGGTGAACGATAGCTTGATCCAAGCACAGTCTTTTTGCTAATGTTAGGAAGCCAGAACGAATCATCAAATTCTATCCAAACGGATTCGCACTTAGGGACATTAATCTGCAAATCATTGCGCCTTGCAAAGCAAGATGCTTTGAAATGAAAATAGCCCAGCCTCCGTAAGGGGCTTCAGCTCTGTGAGCGTATTCACTTGAGTAATCTGGGAAGCCATATAAGTCCCTATCTGCATCGGAAAGCCAGGTTTCAGACAGGCAGATGGCGGAAAATTTGTGCATAAATGATTGCATAAATGTGATTTAGAGACAGATTTGGCAATGAGTAGCGTAATACGTTGGGGTATTTTATTTTCATTTTTTATTGTATTTCTTTTCGCCAATGATCTAAATTACACCATTATAGTGATTAAGCACTTGACCAATAGTGTGTTTTTCCGCAAATGACAGGCGTAGTGCTGGTTTCGTCCCCACGCGACCCCGGGAAGACAAATGGTGTACTGACCAAGCACATCTACGGGTTTACGCTGAATGCCACGTGAAAGCGTCACACGACCACTCACGCCCGTCTAGCGGCCCTGTGCGCACCTTGCTCATGTGCTAAGAGTTACAAAAATTAAAGGAAGCTCACACCAATCCATGGAATCTAACTTTTAGTACGCCAATTTGCTAAAGCCTGTGGCTTCCAGTGTTCACGTAAAAAATCACAGCTCCTTGTCGTCCGCCCTCTCGCCAAACCAACCTATACATTCAAATACTCCTTCATGGCCAGGCCTTCACTCCAAACCCCAGCATCAAGATCCTGGGCCTACATTTCCAGGCCAACACCAAGGGTGACGTCTCCTTGCAGCGCCTCAAAAACAGCATTAATCTAATCATACACATGATCAGGCGAGTTGCGACCAAGAAGCCAGGCCTAAAAGAATCCGGTACCTTTCGATTAATTGAAGCTTTTGTCCTCTCGAGAGTTACTTACGACAAACCCCTATCTTCTTCTCCACAAGGAAGACATAGAGATGCTTTATATAATGAATAGAAAGGCGGTTGAGCAGGCCATTGGTCTTCTCATGAGTGCGTCCACACTGAGGCTGCTTAGCACGGGCTCCACAACACGGTGGAAGAGCTGATAGAAGGTCATCTTTCTAACCAGAAGGTCCGACTCAGAACTGCCGTGGGTAACCGCATGCTTCACCAGATTGGCTAGGCAGCCCAGAATGTCACTCCGCTTGACGTACTCCCAGACTCATGGCGACTAAAACTAAAGATGCTCCCTTTGCTTAGAAATATGAACCCCTCACATGACTAGGGTCAACGAAAAGCACGGGCTCAAGCGCTAAACACCACCCTTGGGGCTCATGCAGTTATCTACACAGACTTCTCCAAACATCGAGGGCAGCAACACGCCATCATCGTGGCTACCTCCAGAACCAACCTCCTTGCGTGTACCTCGCTTAGGACCCAACAAATGGCGGCAGCAGAAGAGGCAGCCATCACCTTGGCTCTCACTCAACCAGGGGTTTGGAGGGTAGTCACCGATTCCCAGCAAGCCTACTGGAATTACCAGTCGGGTTGGGTGTACTGACCTGCACTGTGCGTGCTAAAATACCACTCCCCAAACGGTTCCATTCAGCTCATCTGGACACCGCCTCACGCTTCAATGGAGGGCAACAAATACGCTCACCCAACAAGCCTGCGCTTTTACCTCCCGTGCTATGGAGCTGCACGAGGACAGTCACCCGCTTGTCACGTCCAGGGAGATAATCCAGCATTATCGCCTTCTGAGACAGACCGTACCTTCGCCTTACCCTGACCTTTCCGTCTCGTCGCCTCCGTCCGCGTCGCACAGACGGAGAAGTCAGATCGTCTAACACCGGGTTGGAGCTTACTTTAATTTTATAAAAAAAAGTTTCCACTCTTGTGCTACACCAATACAACTCAACCAAACACCGTTCATGCATCATGCATTGATTTAACCTTACCAAGAATATCTCTTTGAAGTAATAAATGGTGTGGTTAAGTGCATTTCACTTCTTACTGGTTTTACTATTTGTAGAGCGATGTGAGTGATTTTAAGTGACGTCGCATGAGTAATCGTTATGGGTGCCGTTTACAGCTTTGCTTTCCAACCACATTCACAGGGTGGATTGGCGCGAATTTTTTTAGTTGAGTCTTCGTTTTTCAGCGGACGTGTATAAGAAGCATTTTTTAAATTTCGTCCTCATTTTTGCGAAATGGTTATATTGTGTATTTGGGGGGGGGGGGGGGTATTGTGTTTTACTATTTACCTTCATTACGCTATTACAACGATTAAATGTGTTACTTCCGCCAGTTATGCATTGTTGTGGAACTGCAGTGCGTTACATGACTGGCTCGTCTCTGCAATTTTTTTTGCGTAATTTCAACGTTCTTTTGTCGGCTTTTTTAAGTTACGCCTTCGTTTTCGAGCAGACGTAAGACATATTTTTAGCAATTTCACTGTTGTGATTATTTATTTTTTCTATTTTTGTAGAACATTTTTTTCTCAAAACTCCGCTTGGCCAATTATATCCATTTACGCTATTAATGGATATAATTGGCCCCAATTACTTAAAGCAACAATCTCCTACGAGAGGAAATCACGAGCATCGCGGGGCACCCAGGCGAACTCCGTCAAGCGTCAATGCGGCCCTGTGCGGGCTGCCAAAGGCTGCATGCACGCACGACGGAACGGGGCGGAGCTGAGCGGCCCGACGCGTCGACGGCGCCCGCGCACCATGCGTGTCCAATTCCACCAAAACGGCGGCGGGAGCGGTTTCCGGAACGTTTACCGGAGCCGAAAACCGGCTGCAAAGACGGACATGTGTCTGGCCCTTGACCACTCTAGCTCTTGCTGGGCGCCACACCGATCGTCGTCTTTCTCGTCCTCCACGATTGAACCCATGGCGTGCAGGCGTACATCACGGCACGATCGCTGAATAGCGCGACTCGCGTACGCACTACCGCCAGATTTCTCTCTAGTATGTGTTAGTATAGAACTCCGTGCATGAGTACACCACCCTCACGTCTCATCACATCGTGCTTTTAACAGCGGAGCCGTTCAATCTCGAGAGTGTGAGAGAATCAATTTTATTGAGCCCATTAAAATGGTTAGTGCATGCAGGCACGACACGGGGTGTTTACATTCTTCGCGGGTCCCATATGCGTCCAGCAGCTCCTAGCCCCTGACTGCCAGAGCGAGCTGGGTCGTCAGGTCGGGGCCGGACAACAAGGCATCCCATCGCTCTCGGTAGTTGGGGAAGTTGGGGGGATGGCGTGGCGGGGGGTTATTGAGATGAGTGCGCTCGGCTATGGCGTGTGCCCGAGTGCGTTTCTCACTCTTGCAGAATGGGCACTTGATATCCTGCTCCTACGGGTGCATTCTGTGTAAGAGGACAAGATACGCTAGAGCCCCCTCCGGTACTCTGCATGCGATCGTCTGTTGGTTCCTGTTGAGTTGCCGGTGAGGTCCGGGGAACCTACACCTGCCTTCGCTGCATAACTGTAATGTTTCTGTAGCTCGCGACGGGGCGCGGTAGGGCCGGCTCGTCCTCGGCCCGGTTGGTCAGTTCTCGGGCGTAGTGGACGGCGAGTTTGTTGCCTTCCACCTGCGAGTGAACCGGCACCCACCCGAGCTGTATGGTTCGTCTTCGTGGCCTGCGTCTGGACAGAAGCGCTAGTGCTGCGGGAGAGACGCTCCCCTTGCGGTAGCTTGCGTAGGCCGTCTTGGAGTCTGTGACCACGGTCTTCGCTCCCGGCTGTGCGAGGGCGAGGCCCACGGCCAGTTCTTTCTGCTTCGGACAGCTTCGTAGTTCCGATCGGCGCGCTGGTGACCAGTCTGTGGATGGTTGTGACGGTCGCTCTGGTTCCGAGTTTGGGGAACGAGGCGTTTGCGTAGAGAATGTTTGGGTTCTCTATCAGCTGCCGGGCTGGCCCTCGCGGAGTGTCTCTAGTCGTTTTTTCTCTGCTGCATGTTCCTGGGGAGCGCTTTGGTCTTCATCACGTCCTTCCATTTCTGGGGCTTGCGCTTCCGGCATCTGTTGCCTGCCGATCTTCCATCCCACCCTGAGCACGACGGTCCGGCCGTGCTCGATTTGACTGAGCCGTATTATATGGTTGGAAATATGGGCTTCCAACAGTTCTTCCGCCGTGTTGTGCTTCCCCATGCCCAGCAACTTTTACATGGACGAGTGTACGGGTACGCTCATGGTGAGCTTGACCGGTTTCCTGATCGTCGTGTTCAGGGTTTGGCGGTCCGCCTTCGTTAGCTGGGCGGAGTACGTGATGCGCGACACAACGAACGCCTGGACCAGCGCAGGGTGTCATCTTCTTTGATGCCTCGGTTCCTGTTGGTGACCCTGCGGATCACGCTCAGGATTTGCTCACACGTTGTCTTGGTCTTGTTGACAGCTGCGTACGCCTTGCCGACGTCCTTAAGCAGGAGTCTAGGCTCCGGATCTGTTGCGTGGGCTTGATTTCTCTGCCTTCGAAGGCGGCTACCACGTTTAGCGGCGGCTCTTTTTTCGGTCTGCCGGGTTGCACTATGAGTAGCTCCTGGTTCTACGGGGTGCAGTTCAGGCCGCATGTTTTTGCGTACTCTTGGAATGTCGTTGCCGCTCTCTGCAAGGCTTCCTCCGCCCAGGCACCGGACTCAGCGCGGTTCGTCCACACCGTTACGCCGTCGGCATAATTTATGAGTATTATTTTATTTGCACATACTGCAGCCCTTTAAGGGTTATAGCAGAAGTGGTTGAAATACAGAGCAGTGATTAGAAGTGAATCATTTAAGGGAACAAAAAATACAATTTACACCCGTACACACATTTCAATTCCATTCAGAACAAAATCACGATCCTGTAGGCGCCAATGTACATAGAATCATCGTTATACATCCAATGAGAGGGCACTGCAGGACGGGGCGCAGATACCAAACACAACAAAGCAAAAGAACTATTGATTAAACACGACTTTCAAGAAAAAGCTGAAATTGATTTATCCGTGCGCTCCTAATCTCGCCAAGCAGTAAATTACACTGTTCTGTCATTCGAGGGGAAAAAACTAAATTTGAATAAATTGGTGTGTGCATGAAATGCGGTGAGGTTCACGGCATGAATATTTAGAGTTGTGGTTGGCATAGCATACATAAGATAGCTGTTATCGGAAGGGCGGTTAACTGAGTGAACGATACCATGCACGAATTTTAGCGAACTGACATCGCGTCGCGTAGAAAGTGAGGGAAGGTTTAAACCTGTAAGGGGGATGTAGGCGAAAAATTGCCGTCATAGCGGCGACAAATGAAGCGCATTGCTTTTTAAAGCAAAGCTTTTTACCTCTACCCCCAAAGGGTTCTTTCGTGACCGTTGGTGTCACCAGAAAACTCCCGCGAACAAATAAAATAATTCACTGCCGCCGCCGGGAATCGAACCTGGGATTAATTGAGTACTAAAGCGAAAGCCCGTTGTCTTACCGATTTAGCTACGAGCCCACGCGGAGACGGGGAAGACAGGTGGTGTACTCACCGAGCGCATCTAAGGGTTTACCCCCTGCATTTTCGCTGAATGCCACATGATAGCGTCACGCGACCTCTCGCGCCACTGTGCGCTCTCCCCACGGCACGTCTAAGGGCCCTGCGCGCCTTGTGGGTGGGCTAAAAATTAAAAAATTAAAGACGCTCACACCAACGCATAGCATCTCACTTCTAGTACGCAAATATCCTAAAGCCCGTGGCCTCCAGTGTTCACGTAAAATATCACAGCTCCTTGTCGTCCACCCTCAGACCAAACGACACATCAAGGAACACATTCAAATACTCCTTGATGGCCAGCACAGAATGCTACCATACGGCTCATACAATCCCGCTCCTTCCCACACCCGACGTATCTTCACTTGATACACTCGAATCGCTAGGACGCTGAATGTAAATTTTGCTCAGAAGTAGGAACACTCTGCCACATAACCGTGGTGTGCGACTTTAGCCCTGAGCACCCTCCTCTCTTTCCGCCAACTACCAAACAAAACCAATGGGAGATGTTGCTGCCCAGACCCTCTCCGCCTACCCAGCTTCAGCTGGTAGACAGGCGCCGTGCAGTGCATATGGGCTCCAGTGAAGAAGGAACCACTCCCCTGGGCCGCACTCTGGGCCGTTCAAAAATCTGAATAGAAGTATTTCCTCCTACTCCTCCTCCTCATCCTCCGTCTCTGCCACCGATCTCGTCGCCTCCGTCCTCGACGGCAGAGACGGAGAAGTGAGATCGTCTGACACCGGGTTTCAGCTTCCTTTAATTTTATTTAAAAAAAGTTTCCACTCATGTGCTACACCTCCACAACTCAACCAACCACCGTGTATACATCATGCATTGATTTATTCCTTACCAAGAATATCTCTTTGAAGTAACAATGGGTGTGGTTAAGTGCATTTCACTTCTCTCTTGTTTCAGTATTTGTAGAGCGACGTGAGGGAATTTAAGTGACTCCGCATGGGTATCGTTCTGGGTGCCGTTTACAGCTTTGCTTCCCAACCACATTCACATTGTGGATTGGCCAGAATTTTTTTTGCACGGATTGAATTTGTTTGATTTCTCCTTTTTATACTGACACCAAACGATAGAGGCATAATCAATAACCGGACGTATTAGTGTTTTGTACATTAGTAATTTGGTTTCCTGTGAGGATGTTCTGAGAGTACGTCTTAGGTAATCAAGTTTTTAAGAGATTTGGTGCAGGTTGAATTGATATGTTTATACCAGGAGAGGTTAGTAGTGAAAATCACGCCGAGATATTTACAATGTGAAACTCTTTGGAGAATTAGGTCATTGAAACAGAAGCTCAAAACGGAAGTCTGCGTTCTGGTGCTGAAGGACATTGGGACTGTTTTACGGAAATTGATATTCATTTGCCAAGTATCACACCAGGAGCAAAAGGCACTAAACGAGTCATTAATAGGAAGGTGGTGATCTTGAATGGAGGTAATGGTGTTGTACAAGACACAGTCATCGGCGCAAAGGCGTAGTCTACAGGTAATGGATTGTGGCAAGCCATTATTAAAAACCAAAAACAACAACGGACCAAGATCCGACCCTTTTGGTACCACTGATGTGACTTTAACTAAAGGTGATTTGCCCGAGTGAAAGTTGAAGTACTGGGAGCGATTAAACAGAAAATTGGCAATTAGATCTACTAGACTGGAATTTTTTAGGATGGAACCGAGTTCATTAAGCAACTTAGAGTGAGGATCAGTGTTGAAAGCTTTTTCGAAGTCAATGAATATTACGTCGACCTGGTTGCCACAATCAAGACATGAAGAAATGTGATGGGTAAATTCTGTCAGCTGAGTTAAAGTTCTAAATCCCCTGCGGAAGCCATGCTGCACATTGGATAAAACATTGTTTGTCTCAAGAACGTGGATTATATCTTTGTAAAGGATGTGCTCCAACAACTTTCCGGAATTTGTGTCAGCGAGATGGGACGATAGTTCGGCAAAAGCTACTTATCACCAGACTTATAAATGGGCTGAACCTTGGCCAATTTACAGGCACCTAGAAAATATCCGAGGACAAAGACTTCTGAAATATAATGGTAAGGTAACGAGATGTCCATAACGCATACCTACTTAAAAAGGAGTTGAAGTCGATGGTTGGACGGCATACCGTCTGGTCAGGTAGCATACTTCAAAACAAGAAACACAGGTCACTGACCAAGTCAAAAACAAATTGACGTTTCGGGAGCGCTACGGCTCCCTTGTTCACAATGCTACAAGGGAGCCGTAGCGCTCCCGAAACGTCAATTTGTTTTTGACTTGGTCAGTGACCTGTGTTTCTTGTTTTGAAAAAGGAGTTTGGAATACCGCCAGGACCGTCCCCTTTTTTGCGTGTAGGTTCACAATAATATTCAAAACACCTCCATAACTGATAGTTACATCAGAAATTGGGCCGATATCGGAAGGACAGTTAAAGGCAGGGGTAGCATGATTATCAACCGAAAATGCAGAGTGGAAGTAAGTAATAAATGCATGGGAGGTTTTCTGGGGCTCATTAATGGCTTTAATCGTGGCTTTAATGGCTTTAATAATGGATTTATTACCTTTCGTATTAATGGCTTGAATAGCTTTAATCAAGAATGAAGAGGAAGAGCAGCTTCTAGGCCGAACTGATGTCCAGTATTTACGAGGATTACTTTACTAAAAGTGTGTAATTGTGTGCCAAAGGAAAAATCCCTAGCAGAAGCCAACATTCTGGCAAGTTGTTTTTTGCTTTCTGGAACTCGTTCTCACAATCGGGTTTATCAAGGTTCTTTGCACGCCTCATCCTGTGCACACGACGAGATAAGTGAGGAATATCTCTGTTCATCTAAAGAAGTTTCTTATTCGTTTTTTTTAGGACACGTGGTCCACGCCTTCAATTTCGTTGAGTAACTCGGGCAGGGGTAGGAGGGCCAGATTCAAGAGCAGAGGCGACAAGACCGACCCCTGTGGGGTGCCGCTATCACCGAGCTCTGTCGGCCACCCGCCGTTCCTGTCCTATCCTGATCATTCTCAGGAAATCTTTGATGTAACCGTACGTTCTGCTGCCGCAGCCCCTCTTGCTGAAGTACTCAGGCACGCTGCAGTGGGACACGTTGTCGAAGGCCCTCCTTAGGTCCAGTGCCAGTATTGCGCGCGGTGCGTGTCTCCATCGAACCCACCCTGCATTGTACCCTTCCCCAGAATGCCTTGCATGTGGCGCCCTCGCTACCCTTCTCCACATCTTCTGGGGGTGCCCGAAAGATCTATTTCCCCTAATTTCCTGTGATAAGCAGCGGGAGGAGGCGCTGAGGAGCTCAGACCTAGAGGTACAAACCTCCTTAGTCACCAGAGCTGCCGATGTCGCCGCCCGGCACAACCCAGCGGCCACAACTGCCCCCATGAGCCACATAAAGCTCAATAAAAAGGATCTCTTTCTCTCTCTTTCTCTCTCTCTCTCTCTCTCTCTCTCTCTCTCTCGCTCTCGATGCCTTCTTGATTACCAGTTCGTGCAGCTGGACGAGGACGTCTTGCGTGCTGAGCTGTTAACAGAACCCGTAGGTCGTCCAGGTTGAGCCTTCTGAGGACCACGCGCTCCATGACCTTGCCCATGCAGGGCGTGAGCGAGATCGGTCGCATGTTCTCGATCGTGGGAGTTTAACGCTGTTTGGGTATGAACCTCATCTCGGCTTGTTTCCATTCTGCAGGCAGCTCCGAGCCTTCCCAGGTTCTGTTGATGTGTCTTAGAAGCTCGTGAGCCGCCGCATCGCTCACGATGTTGAGTAATTTGTTAGTTATGGCGTCCATGCCGGGCACGCTATTCATGTTGCTTTCGTCATTTGCCGTTAGCAGCTCCGTGGTGAAGAAGGGCTCGTTCATCTCCCGATTTTCTTGTCCCGCGTGCTCCTCCAGTACCGGGAACTGTCCCTTTTCCGTCTTCAGATACGCCTTCAACACCTTGGTGAGGTTGCTGCTGAGCCGATCGAACAGGTATGAGCCGGCGCCAGGTCTTTCGTGCCGACAGCTTGCCCTGCAGTCCGCCGCAGGTGCTCATACAATTTTTGCGGAACCGCTTGGAGGCGTATTCGGAGATTTGCTTGTTGAGCATGTTGAGCAGCGCTATGCGCTTGACCAGCTTCTTGTTGCGTCTCTGGCACTTCCACCTCCGCGTGAGGGAGTGTCGCGCCGCCCGTATATGTGCGAGCTTGGTATCGGTGAACAGCGTCCGCGCCGTTTGTGGTCACTTCCTGCGCGAAATTATCGAGCGTGGCTTTTTGCTCTTTCGCCCATTGCGTGTACGTCCTTTGGTTGGTGTCCTCTCTTTCTTCCTCCGAGGTCTAGTCCACTTTTTCCGTCCTCTTGCGCATACGTTCCCAGTCGGTGATTCTAGCCTTGCCGAGAGCCGCCCGGATTCTGGGTCCCTTGATTGTTACGCTCAGGATGTTGTGATCCGATCCCAGGTCGACCTCCTCATTGCGCCAGGTTGCGTCAGGTTGGCGTGCTAGAGGAATCGCCGAGAGGTCAAAAAGCCAGGGAGCACTGAGCAGAGCAGGGGAACAGCAGATTCCGGGGGCGAGAAGATAGCGGTGATTCCGTACCTTCATGCACGTCTCATCGCCTAAAGAAGATGGCATCAAAATATAGGGTGCGCGTGGTGTTTTCGGCGCAAAGCAAGTTGGCGAAAATTTGCCCAGCGGTGCAAAGGGTGGCACAAAAGAAAGTAACAACGAAGAAAGGATGTGGTCGGAAACACGGCACGAAGTTTGTCGAGTGCAAAAAAGACGTTGTGTACAATATTCCCTTAACGTGTGGAAAGAAATACATAGGACATACCGGCCGCTGCCTGAACATACGCCTTCGTGAACATCAGAGCTCGCTAAAAGGGTCACCGTATTCTCATTTAGCCGTTCATTGCAGAGACTGCAAGTGCCGCCGAAAATTGCGTGAATTGTTGTTAAACACAAAAACGGTTAACAAGAGAAATAACAGAAGACTTTCGTATAAAGAAAGAAGGGAATGACTGTGTTAGCCAACCATCGGTTTTGGTGTCTGACACTGAGTATGCCTTTTTGAATCAGCGTTGATAAAATGTATTGCGTTTTGTTTTTGTCCGCATACGTGGTGTTTGATTATGTACAGAATGTTTGGTGCTGCTGCGCCGGGATCTTGTCGGATGGTAGATTGTAAATTTGGATGTTATGACGGTGGCGTTTTTTGCATGTATATGCGTATGTTTTCCCGTAATAAATTTTCAGTTGCTAGTAGCGCTTTCTCCCGTGTACTTGCTCGTCGCCGTCGTTGTAGCGCTTTTCCCACCATGGATATTTGCCAACAAGCCCAGCTCGCACTTCCACTTCTACTGAGCATCTAGAGGCCCCTCCAGCCATGACATCTCCGATACGATGTCGGCCCGGGTGGTTGAGAAGTACCATCTCCTGGTCTTCCATCGCCTTCGCGTGGGCCTTCCCGCGTTTGGATTGAAATTTGTAGCTCCATGCAGTGTGCGGGCCGTTGAAGTCACTGAGGATCACGAGCGGCCTGTTCCCCGCCAACTGCTTCGCCTGGCTCACCAGCTTGTCAAAGTCGTACTTCCTGCGTGACGGTCGGCAGTACGCGCTGATCACGAGCAGGTTTTCGCTGCTTTCGAAGGTTCTCGTGTGGATCGCTACCAGGGTGTGTTCAGCAGCCCTCTTGCGCCGTGAGGTGCTGGGTCGCTGCCACGTTGTTGCGCACGTGCTCCCTTCAGTCGGGACCGTGTAGGACACGTATCCCCGTTCCAACCGTGCGTGGCGTGGCTCAAAAATCAGCACGGCAATATGGAGAGCAGGAGAATGCTAGGCCAAGAGCTGTGAGGGGAAATTGCGCGGAGGCAAGTTGCGGAGGAGCAGGTGGGGGAGTGTGCGTCGTGACGCAAATGTTCAAACGGGGGACTCGCGTCGGGGATTGGCTGGGCCTAGTGATGACATAACCTCTTACGTGCAGGTGTTCTCCTAGTTTAGAGAGAAGGCGTGCGCTCTGCAGGACGAGTGTCGATCTAACGATAAGATGAGCAGACCGAAGAAAGCGCTCTCTCGCAAGAAGGAAGCGGAGTGTCGGGCAGGGAAGCGGGAAGCCCGTCATGAGCGCGTCCAGCGGCGCCGAGAAGATCCAGAATTCCGGATCTTCAAGTTAAAGCTACAGAGAAACCAATGTAAAGCTATAGAACATGGGAAGGTAAAGATATAGAATACGCCAAGATAGAGATGCTGAAGACCGCCAGGTCCGCTGTTTTCTCAGCCAAATTTTTACGAAGGTGACCCGGAGATAAATTGACCGCGAACTTTCGTGCCCACGCCTGCGCGTTTCAGTTCAATTCCCAACGGTTGGCCCTGGCGGCGGACGGCAGGTTTACCCGTAGTTCCGGGGAGCCTGCTCCCATGGCCAAGGATCCTAACGTGCCTCGCAGGGATGCAGCCCACCAGGCGTCTGCGGCGTACAGCGAGCCAATTCTACCGGCCGACTATCAGGTGAGTCCAACTCCGCCAGAGTCTTTTTTTTTTGTTCAAGCGCAAACATTATTTCCCAGGTACCCCGCAGTCCACCGTGGAACTCGCTGCATCCGTACGAAACTGCGTAATTGACCAAGTTACGTTTTAATTGCTGTAAGAACGTAAATAAAAATAATGGGTCGAAGTGAACAAAAAATAAAAAAATAAAACATATCACATCAGATAGCTAGACGAGCCGTGCTTACAAGGCGCAAAAGAAAAATGCACGGACGAAAAGGAAGAGGTGCTGTACTTTCTTGAACAAGAATTAAAAAAATAATGTCAAACCAAAAAATTAGCGCCCTTCCTCTCTCTGAAGAAGCATGGCCTGAGAAGCTTGACGCAGTCCACAGAGTGCACGAAACAAAACACGTCTATGGTAATTTGCGATGGCGCGTACTTCCTAGCCAACTAGCTGAATGAACCTCTGAAGGATCCAAACTTTGTTCTTGCAGATAAGCATGGAACTGCCCGTGGCCCTCCCGCATCTTAAGCATCTTACTGTTGTGTAAGGCTGGGTTCAGATTGGTGCCGCAACTGTCGTAATAACAATAAATAATGACGTAATTTCACATTTCAGGCAGGTGAACTGCGTGACATGCCATTTTTACGTCCATACCCATCACGATGCGGCTTTTGCGTCGGTTGTCTGAACATAGCATAACACACAAACCCAATCCACTCTACCACGAAGGACTCCGGACCAGTCCCATTGGGCCGCTTAACGTCAGCGTTTAATCCTCGCACCAGCACAACGGACATGACATTCATCAGTACGGGCATGAAACCTATAGGTACTATTCGTTGAAAAGTTTAGCGGTCAGTTTCTTCGCCTGGGAACACAGGAAACGGCCGCAGACATGCCGATGCACCAAGGACACGGCGCAGCTTGGGCCACTGCGCCCGCACGCCGAAGAAAAAAAAACACCAGCGTGCGTCATCTGCTCCGTTCCAATCCGATTCTAAACGGGGGCGCCAACAGAGATGTTATTAATCGCACTCACACTGAACTCGAGGGAATACTTTGTGCTCGGTGAGGTGAGTTTGTAACGTGAAACAGTCATGTGTTTCACAGCCGGACTTAAGCATGGACAAGTACCGCCATCCCACAGAGCCCGACGTAACGAGTGACGGCGCACCACAGCCGGGCTACAGAGGCGGCGCGCGCTGTGTTGATACGACCTTCCCAGCTGTGGCGGCGGCGGCGAGAACAATGTACCCCAGTCTGACGTTAAGTTCCGCCACCAACGCGCGCACGCCGCTGCTCTAGCCCGGCCGTGGGCGCACTCACACGGTTGTATGGAGGAGACGAGGGGTGCCTGATCTGCAGGCCGTGCGCACAACATCGCCCAGCAACAGACGCTTGGCCACAGATATGGCAGCGCACACTTGGTTGCCTGCATGCATTCCGCGCCATTGAATACCGGCTATAGCTGTGCGTGCCCGCCCCCCTCCTCCCTTCCACTAATCTCCACTACAAACCTGTACATGCATAAACCGGCAACCGGTAATGTGCACGTGCTTAGAAGTGACAGAAGTCATCGAAAATACCCCCTGACAGCCCTCTGAAGAAGTGATATTGGCCCACACCGGCGTTCTAAGCGGGAGAGTTGCTGTTCATCTGGGGGGGGGGGAGGGATTCGCCGCTACTCGACGAGCTGATCTTGAGCCGGTAACGCGGCGCCAGCAGCTCTTCATTGTTTTTGCGCCCATTCGCGCTTGTGTTCGGGCCACCGCTTCAATTCTTGCTCGTCTTCCTCCGAACAAACGGCATGCATCCTTTCGATAGCGAATTAAACCTGGAAGCCTTCGAGCTCTATTCTTGCGTACAAACAAGTGGCTGTCCGTTTTCCTTCCCACTGGTATGCATCTTACTCTGTGTAAGATGTTTGTCTTACACATCGACCCACACCCGAACCACTCGATCAAGGAGGACAGCCGACTAACGGCATTGAGACATCTAATTTCGACATCTAAATCTCCAACCAGCACAACCGGAATTTCAACAGCAGCGGGATAAAGCCTAGCTGTGCGCGCACGCCCGCCTTTTTCTACTCGCAAACCGTACACGCATAAACCGGCAACCGGTATTTAGGCGCGATAGACACCGGAGAAAATGTTGCCCGGAAGGTCTTCCAAGCTGAATACAAAATATGGGCTCAAGCCGGTGTTCCAAATGGGGAAGTTCCTCTTCTACCGGGAGGAATTCACAGCTACTTGAGGAAGTGAATTTGAGTGAAAAGGGTGACGGCGGGTTTCGGTCGTTTTAGGGGGCAGCCGTTATCTGGACTTCGCGGGAGCGGCGTCTGTTTATGTCCGCGCAACCAAGTGAGAAAACACTGCAGCGACGAAAGAAAGAAAACGGAGAGGAGCGTCTAGCGAAGGGTGAAGTGGAGTACGAAACAAGCAGCTACGGAGTCAACTCTCTCGCTCCTGTCCCTCACACGTCTCATGCGTCGCCAAAAAGGAGCACCCTCACCCAGAAACTGTCCCCAGACGCTGTTCCATTCTCCGCTAATCCAAGCGACGTGACGTTTCCGCGGGAGGTTCAAACACGAATCGCCGTGAACCATACATTGGGTTTGTTTATTTGTGTTTTGCTTTCGCCGCCCGGCTGCGCCGTTCTGTGTTATCGGTGTTGTGTGTTGCAAGGGATGCGCGTGTTCCGTTCTTTCTTTCTGTGCCGTATCTGTTATCTCTACTGGTAGGAAGAGCGTTCCGAACTAACGCGAACAGCCTAGAATAATCTTCGTTGATCTACAGTGTTCTGGATACAATTCGACTATTCCAGAGACCCTCGCGCCGAGTGATAAATTCCCGCTGAGCAAATGCCGTGGCATTCGATTCGACGACAATCGCCTGCGCAGGTCACTTTGTTGACCGTTCCTTCGCCGCCTCTGTATTATTTTGAGCTGCTAGGGAGCACAAGTTCGCTCCAATAAACTTGTTTCGTTTTCAAGACAACTGCGTCGTAATTGGCTTCGTGACATCTGGTGGAGGTTCCGGGTACTCGGCCTTTATGCTCCCTACGAGATCTGGAAGCCGCCAAGCCCGTCCAACCAGAGAAAGCCGCCGACGGCAAGCATTACTACCTGAGGCCACAAGGGCCCAAGGGCCCAAGGGCCCAAGAGAACGAACGGTGCAACCAATCGGCCACAAGGGCCCAAGAGAACGAACGGTGCAACCAACACCATCGTGCGAGAACCAACGTCGCCAATAGTCCTGCAGCAGCCCCGGGAACCGCAATCGTTCTGGGGAGCGCGCGCTGAAGACCCCGAAGAATGGTTGGAGAAGCTGGAGCGCGTCCGTATCTTCAACAGGTGGGACGATGCAGAAACGTTCCGGCATGTTTTATTTTACTTGGAAGATTCAGCTCGCACTTGGTTCGAGAACCATGAAAGCTCTTTGATCAACTGGGCTCGGTTCAAAAGCGAGTTTCTGAAGACCTTTACTACCGTGGTCAGAAAAGAACCCGCAGCGCTTTTACTGGAAACTCAAACGCACACCCCAACGAAGGGGTCATGATCTTCGTCGAGGAGATGAAGCGACTTTTTCGCCGTGCGGACCCAGAAATGACGGAAGAAAAGAAACTACGGTGTCTGATTCGAGGTGTGAAGCATGAGCTCTTAGCGTGCCTTGTTCGGGACCCCCCCAAGACCGTGTCCGAATTCGCGTCTGAGGCCGCCGCGATGAAGACGCTAGAAATCCGAATGAGGCAGTAGAACCTCCCAATCAACGGGCTGGTTTCGAAGACGATTGGTGCCGGCGCTATTAACTTCGACTCAGTACGCGACACCATCCGGGCAGTGGTGAGGGAGGAGCTGCGGAAACTTTTCCCGACGACGACGCCACAACCTCAAGTCGCTTCCCTGACTGACGTGATCCGAAAAGAAGTACAGCAGGCTTTGGGAACTTCTATGCCGCCCGAAGCACCCCGCGAGCCAGAGGCTATGACCTACTCCGCGGCTGTTCGTCGACCCCGCCCTGTTCCAACACGTCGTCAAGAGGCCCCGCCGTACCGCCACCCAATATCACCCGCCCGACTCCCGCTAACCCGAAACCAGGCGCCAAGGAAGACCGAGGTGTGGCGAACGCCCGATAATCGCCCGCTGTGTTACCACGGCGGAGAGGCCGACCACATCTACCGCCACTGCCCTTAAGGAGGCTAGGTTTGCGAGGATTCTCCGTCGACGCACCTCGCCCTCTTCCTGGCCAACGACCACATGAGATTGACGAGTATCTCTCTCAAACAAGCCGTGGTCCAGCCCGTTTATTTTATTTTTGAATACTGTAATCCCTACTAGGGATTTTCGCAGAGTGGGTTACATGAATTACATGAATGCTCAATATGCAAACAAACAAATTTTCAAAGCAGGTAGATAAAAAACACACAGAAACAAAGGTACGCACAAAGCAACTCAAAATATACAAAAAATTCCAACGTTTTGTGGGGGACAGAGATTAATTGGCAGGTTAGTTTAAACACTGTTGTTGAGGCTAGAAAAAAACAATGTTAAGGATGGCTGTAAAACTTCGGTGTTTATTTTATTTATTTATTTATTTATTTATTTATTGGTTCCTCAAGGGCCCCGGCTTGGGGCATTACATGAGGGGTGGGCGTACACACGGCATAGGGTGACATCACAAAACATCATGGTCGTATTTCAATGGTTCGCCTAAAACACTGGGAATCGATGATAAGGGCGGTTTCGGCAGGCAGGTCGTTCCAGTCTCGCGCAGTGCGCAGAAAAAAAGATTGCTGAAAAGTAGTGGTGCGGGCATACTCGGGATACACTGCGTTAGGATGGGTGGTGTGTGAAATGCGGTGCGCTCTTATGATGTGCTGATCATCGATGGGCAAAGAATGGTAAAATTTGTGATAAAGACAAAGTCGTGCAATTTTGCGGCGGGATACAAGTGTGGAAAGATTAAGTTGGGATTTCAGGGCGGAGATACTTGAACCACGGGAGTACTCGGAAAGTATAAATCTTGTTGCGCAATTTTGGACGGATTCTAGAACATTAATGAGGTTAATTTGGTAAGGGTCGAAAATGGCATTAGCATATTCAAGCTTGGGTCGGACAAAAGTTTTGTAGGCAAGAAGTTTAACAGCAGGAGATGTGAGGGCAAGATTACGGCGAAGATACCCAAGCAGCCGGTTAGCAGAATTGGCAACGCTGTTGATGTGAGTGAACCAAGTTAAATCAGATGAAATATGCACACCAAGGTATTTAAACGAATTAAAAGTTTGGATCCATTGATTGTTAAGGGTATAATTGGATAAGACGTGATTGCGGTGGCGCTGAAAGGATATTAGCTTCGTTTTAGAGACGTTTAGAGACATAAGCCAAGCGTTACACCAATCTTGGATGCGATTAAGGTCATCTTGAAGAGCAGAGTTGTCAGAGCTGTTAGTTATCGGACGATAAATTACACAATCGTACGCAGAGACGAATGCCAGAGGAAATATTAAAAGCCAAATCATTGATATATATTAAAAACAGAACAGGTGCCAGGACTGTACCTTGTGGTACGCCTGAGCGTACTGGTGTTGATGATGATGAATGATAATTAACATAGACGAACTGCAGTCGGCATGTTAGAAAACCGTGGATCCAGTTAGCACACGGGTGAAGGTTTAGGATGATGATGATGATGGTTGGTGTTTCATGGCGCAAGGCCAACGAGGGCAAAGAGCGCCAGAAAAGAAGTTATATAATGAAGCGAGGTGATTACCACAAAAAGGTAGGTATAAAAACATGTAAATCGGACATAGTAAAATCAATTAAAAGTAATGGTGATGGCTGGTGTATAGGGCCAGATTTGATTATGCGTGATATGAGATAAGGTTTAAAAACTTAACATCTGACAAATAATCAAAAACACGTTTCATAGAAACACTGGCATCGTCCCCTAGAAACAGCGATGGATGTAGTGGGATATGTTGTCTGTAGAGTTCTCTGAAGTGTTTGTGTCGTGTTGTGTGAAGTGCCTTGCATGTTATTAGTATGTGGACTACGGATAGGCCCTCCCCGCACCTGCTACACAGAGGTCTAGGAGATCCCGTGAGCAGGTGGGAATGTGTTGCATGCGTGTGGCCTATCCGTAATCGAGCCAGGGTAACTTCGTTGTGTCTGTTGTGAGTATCAGTGGTGTATGCTCCCAAGAGTGGCTTTATAATGTGTAGTTTGTTGTCAGTCTGTTGATTCCAGTGTGCTTGCCATGTTGTGCGAAGGTGTTGTCTGATGTGTGATTTGAGGTCGGTGTAGGGTACTGTTGTTATGTCAACGGTAGTTGTAAGGGCAGCAGCGGCCGCCATTCGGTCTGCGGTCTCATTACCTGGAATTCCAGAGTGCCCTGGCACCCAGCACACGGTCACCTCAAGGTTTAACGCATGCACAGACATAAGAGTACTAATGAGAGCACTGACCACATGGTTTTTAGACTTCTGTGAGGATAATGTACGCACAACACTTAAAGAATCAGTATAAATTACAGATTTCGGAATTCGACTTAGAACAATATGTTGAACTACAAGAAGTATGCCATAGGCCTCTGCCGTAAAGATACTTGTATTTCTATTCATAGTTCTACAGACATTAAAGGTGCCACCATGCGCAGCATAGGAAACAGTTGTGGCAGTTTTTGAAGCATCCGTGTAAAATTCAGCACACTTATATTTGTGCTGCAGGGACAAGAAATGTTGCACGATCGCGCTTCTAGGCACTCTGTTTTTCTCGACACTTATAAAAGATACATCGCAAGATATCGGGCGAAGCTGCCACGGTACTAGAAGTTCAGTAGCGGAGGTTTTGATGGTGTCTGAGAACATGACATCAAGTTGCGACGCTTCTTCTCTTACTCTGAAAGCGAAGGGAGCAGAGACTGATGGACGATTAGTAAGAAGTTGAGATAAGGATGTGTCATAAAAAACTGATGTAAAAGGATGGTGAGGCATTGATGAGATTTTAAAAGCATAAAGCAAGTCTGTGTAGATTCGCTGACGTTCTAGGCTCCATTTGTTGCCCTCTACATACAGACTTTCGACTGGACTAGTCCGAAAGGCACCACATGACAAGCGGAGCCTAAATGAAGCACAGGGTCCAGCATTCTGAGGGATGTTTTAGTGGCTGACCCATAAACAACGCTACCATAGTCCAGTCGTGAGCCTATCAAGCTGGTAAAAACACGTAAAAGAAGTTGTTTGTCAGCACCAAAAGAGATGTGCGACAGAACCTTCAGGATATTCATTGTTTTTAAGCATTTATGTTTTAGTTGTTTTATGTGGGGGTTGAATGTGAGCTTTTCGTCAAATATTATACCTAAAAACTTGTGTTCCTTTTTGACAGGAATAGAGGCCCCGTGGAGTCGAATGTCCGGATCCGGCCGAATGCCACGCCTCTTAGAAAACAGAACACAAGCGCACTTTCCTGGATTAAATTTAACACCATTGCTATCTGCCCAGCCGGCTAGCTTGTTCACACCAAGCTGCACTTGGCGCTCGCAGACAGACAAGTTACAAAACTTAAAAGATAATTGTACGTCGTCTACATAAATTCAACATGAAATCGACGGTGGCAATGCCTTCCGAAGAGAATTCATTTTCACAATAAACAAAGTGCAACTTAAAACTCCACCTTGCGGTACACCGTTTTCCTGCACATGAACCCTAGAAAGTGCAGTTCCAACTCGCACACGAAACGTTCTTTCAGACAGGTAACTAACAAGCGTATTCACCATGTTACCCGACATTCCAAAGGACTTCAAATCGCTGAGGATGCCGTACCGCCAAGCAGTATCGTACGCCTTTTCAAGGTCAAAGAAGACCGTCATGCAGTACTGCTTGTGGAGGAAAGCATCTTTGATATAAGACTCTAACGCAACGAGTTGATCGTTGTTAGATCGCCCCGCCCTGAAGCCCGCCTGGCAGCTCTCGAGAAGACCATTGTACTCTAAGAAGTACACAAGTCTCCTGTTTATCATCTTCTCGAACAGCTTACACAGGCAGCTTGTCAGGGCAATGGGGCGATAACTGGCAGGAGAGGAAGGGTCCTTCCCTTCCTTTAGGACAGCCACTACTATGGCCTCCCTCCAAGAGCGAGGAATGTGCCCCGAAAGCCATATTTTATTGTATAGGTGTAAGAGTGTTTCAAGAGTGTCTGGGTGTAGGTGTTGTACCATGGTGTATGTGATTTTGTCTGCACCTGGAGCTGACGTCTTACATGTGCTCAGAGCAACCTTCAGCTCATGAGTTGAAAAACAAGAATTGTAAGAAGTTTGCGACTTGTTGTTATCACGCAGGGACTTCTTTTCCACAGATGTTTTGTGTTTCATGAAAGTGTTTGTGTAGTGTGCTGAACTAGACACGTGTTCGAAGTGTTGTGCAAGTGTGTTAGCCTGGTCTTCCAGTGTGTCCCCTGTTGTACTAACCAGGGGCAGGCTGTGTGTCTGTTGTCCTTTTAGTTTTCGTATTCGTGTCCAGACTTTGTGTGTATCAGTGTATGAATTGATGGAAGTGAGGAAGGTGCGCCAACTCTCCCTTTTCGCCTCACGACGCACTCGCTTCCCAAAAGCCTTTGCCCGTTTAATGAAGGTTTAGGGATGGCAATTTTAGTAGCAGGCGAGCATGGGGAACTTTATCAAAGGCTTTCTCAAAATTGATAAAAATTGCGTCAGTAGGTACATTGCGATCTAGACTTGAGAGGATATCGTGTAGAAAAAGAGCGAGTTGCGTATCACACGAATGACCTTTACGAAAGCCGTGCTGGTTTGCGTGAAATAAATCCACTGATGTTAGAAATGTAGCGAGTTGTGAGTATAAAACGTGTTCCATTACCTTGCAGCAAACGCTAGTGATAGAAATTGGACGGTAATTACGTGGACATGACCGACTTCTGTTTTTATGGACGGGGATGACCTTACCTGCACGCCAGTCGCGTGGTACGCAGCCGGTGTTTAAAGATTCTTGAAAAATGAGCGACAGAAGAAGGCTGCAAGTGTATTTAGTGTTTTTTAATACCTTGGCGTTAATGCCGTCTATTCCTGTAGATGACGAATTTTTTAGCGAATCAATTACTTTTACTATTGCTGTTCATTGTTGTTCATAATGATGTTGTTCATTGGCGGGTGCGCAAAAGCCGGTACATCAGGAAGGTTATTCAAGGATTCATTCGTAAAATTTTCACTAAAAGTTGCGATCAGGATATCAGGAACTTCATTGTCGGGAACTGGAAAGCCAGAGTCATCACAAAGGGCTATCGAATTAGATTGATCAGGATTTATAGTTTTCCAGAAGCGCTTAGGGTCGGTTTGGAGCATAGAAGGTAGAGTAGTTGAGTAAAAATTACGTTTCATCTTTTGCATTAGGGCGTAAAACTCTTGGGCTGCACCATAGTACTTTTCCCATGTGCAACTACGGTTAGATTTTTTGGCTGCTCGAAACAAACGCTTCTTCTTATTATTTAAACGGTTTAGGGATGCAGTAAACCACGGGAGCCCGCTCGCTCGGTTGTTGTGACGATAGGAATGTAAAGTTGTACTAAGCGTTGCAACTCTGTCTTAAAAAGCAACCAATTTGATTCAAGAGAGCGTTGTGAGAAGCCAGTGGAGAAGCTATCAAATAATGTTGTTAGCCCCTCGTTTATACTGTTGTAATCACCTTTATCGTATAGTGTGAAAATCTTTTTTGTTTTTTGCTTTTAATTATGTCGCAAGAAAATGTTGTGTGTACAGCCATGTGATCGCTAAGGCCACGCAGGCAAGTGACAGAGGAAAAGTTATCAGCATGGGTGGATAGAACGAGATCGAGAATGTTGGAAGAATGATCTGTAATGCGGGTTGCTTGAGTCACCAGTTGAGACAAGCCAAATGTGAGGCAGACATTTACAAAATCACTATCGGCGCTATTTTTTGATTGCGTAGAATGAGGATCGGACCAGTCAACAGAGGGGAAGTTACAGTCGCCAAAAAGAAGAATCGGGCTGGTTGGGTATTTCTCTTTTAGTGTGCTTAAGGCGTCGTGTAGTAGTGGCGTAAAGGAGCTGTCGCTGTTAGGGGCACGATAACAAACACCAATTAGGACGCGTGGATGAGTAGCGTTACAACTGAGCCAAATCATTTCCAGTGGTGACGAAACTTGCACGGGCGAACAACGCAGATTACGGTTTGTGGCGATAAGTACACCGCCACCGCGGGAGCTGTCAGGTCTATCTTTGCGAAATATGTCAAAATTGGCTACGGACGGCAAGATTTCATTGTCGTTGACTGATGAATTTAGCCACGTTTCGGTTAGTAGAAGAACGTTAGACGAGGTTGAACTTAATAGACTGCACAAAGCATCTCGCTTGGGGACAACGCTGCGGACATCAGCAAGCAAGAACGACAAGGTGTATCGATGGGGTGGAACTGTTGCACGCTTCTGTATAACGGAAATGCTAGGAGTTCTGCTCAACTACCTGATCGGTGGAGTGGTCAAATACATAGGTTTTGTTATTTGCGACCATTTTTTCATGCCGTAACTCGAATGTAAGGTTTCGGGCCTTTCCAAACTCAATGAGGCGTTCGTGGGTGAGGCGCGTGCGCGCTGAAAGATCTTGAGCGACGCTGTAGTCCGAGCCTTTAAACTTGCTAGCCACGCTCAAGATCTTATCGTTATCTTTGATGTGCCAAAACTTCACAGCGATGGGCCTACACTTGTTGGGTTGGAAGGACCCAATGCGATGAGCACGCTCAGTTTCACGGGGCTGGAAGTTTACTTTAAGGAGGCGATTACTAATATCAATTATTGCATTTTGCAGTTCGTTTCTTTGCATGAGCTCTTTGGTTGAGTGCGTTGAACCGCAATCACCAATCATGCAGGCAGATTGACGTCTCCTTCTCTCCATTTCATTTGATTCTAAGCAAAAGCCAACGCTTTCACTGGGGAACTAGGACCGACTTAATATATTATAGCGTGGACGGTACCGTCGCACTCTGAACCGCCCAGAAACGCGGTCAATTTTGTCAGCGCTGCAGTTTTGAGGGCAGGCACTGATATTTAAACTCTTCTTTAGTCGGAAACTGGGCAGCACAACGGGCACGTATAGCGTGCTTACATAGCGCAGGCTCACTATACCGTTAGGGCAGCACGCGCACACTACGGCGCGAAGTGAAATCGCATTTGGACCGTGCTGAGTTAGGCAGGCCCCAAGAAGTTTCGGTGACACGCAACTCGGAAAGCGTATAGGGGAAGCTCGCGCTGCAGAACCCATGAATCTTGCGCTAAATCCCCACGCCTTCCTATTCCAATATCTTTGGTGAACATCATGCAAGCTTTCGGGCGTGCCTCGCTATACTACGTGCGCAGGCTTCATCCCTTAGGATAGCAGTCATACTGCACTGGCTAAGTAGCCTATTTACAGCATAAAGGTGTGTCAGCACTTGGACGGATGAAAAACGTAACGCTCTCTAAACACCTGCACAGTTAGCGCTGGTCGTAAAGTTTAAAAACAATTGGTCACTGAACATTTTGCCAGTAATGTGGCCACTGACATCGTAAAGTACATTGCATTAGCTAACTTTGCCAAACGCCAATATATCGAGTCTTTCTCAGATTGGTAATTAAGCCACCCCTTTCCATTTTTTAATGTGTGATCACTCGCATACTTCTTGGGTCACTTGCCGAAAAAATCACTGTATCCAGAACACCGCAACTGGGCCTGTCAGCAGAATTTCAATTGGCTTCCAAACCAGTCAACAGAATTCGCGTTGGCTGCGTGTGGCCGCTAACTCTTCATCAACATTCCAATTGGCTTCAACAGCCTCAATGCTGTGGGAGCATGGCTGGCTCTACATTAAAATAGCTGCCTGGTATTCATGGCTGTAAATTTGATGTTGGCCCCACCTTGCTCTTACTTGTTCCCAAGCCCAACACATGGGTTCACCAGTGATGGTCCCGCCCGTTCAATTCACAAATTTTCATTTGGCGGCGACGTGACACCTCACCATCGCTAAAGTGCTCCAAAATTTTGCAAAAATGTACGATTTTGTTGCTATGGCCAGGATTTGCACACACAATTCCAGAACCAGCAGAAAAACTCCGACACTCAGGGCTGCCACCGCCAATTGCAAACCGTTTGACATCGGTACACCGTGAGCACTAGTCAGCAGGAGTGATGTGTGCTACGTGAAAAATTGAAGCAGAAGAAAGAATGTGTTTTGTTTCATTTATTTATTTCCTGCATAATCAGCTGGACAAAATCTGGACGCCACTCCAAGTAGTCACACAACCACAAACATGCACACGAACGCCAGTCACAAGAGTAAACCTTTAAAACCGTGGCCCCATCTTTCAAGCCCACTTGAGCACTCAAAGTCACGCAGCCACGTATTTCCAAACAAACATTTCGGGCTCTGTTAGCAGTTATTCGCAGTCACTGAGTACGGTGTACAGTAATTTCTTCATGGTAAATGTGAAAACAACATAGATGTACCACACATTGCACTACAAACATTACAAAGTGACACTGCCCATCCCCATGGCAGTGAATATTTCTGTAACTTCTGTTTCATGAGAGCGTGCCGTTACCTTTCGGGTGTTCGACCTCATATCCCAGAGCCTCGGGAAGCTAGCATTTTTACGAAAGCTAAGGCTGGTAGCAGGGAAACCCACAGCGTTTCGACATTTGAAAGTGAGGCATTGACGATTCGTATTACGCCTCGCCATTTAACCCTTTAAATAAGCATTTAAAAGAAATTATTTGAGCCGTAAATGGTCTTTCACTTCAGCAATCTACCCTCTGTAGTCGAAAAGACCAACAAAACATGAGCAAGTGAGTACAAATGATTACCTCACTTACAATGTGCAACTGATGGTAGTATATTTTTTTCAGATGACTGAAATAATTACAAATGATAGACAACTCAACAATGCATTTCTGGACATTCACTATCACCTCGCAGTTCTTGTAAAAATTCTTCCAATCTTGTCATTTTATGCACAGGTAACTGCTATTTGCAGAGGCTGTTTACAACCTCTTGGTTTGTAATCAAATTTTCGCATTGCATTTCTTCTGGGTGAAACAGGATACGTGACGTGCCACTCCTCACTGCTTGCTACCAGCGTTCGTCGTCAGGTTTTATTTTATGCGTGACAAAGATACAGCAAGTGTGTCTTAGCTGCCACCAACAACCGACAATCTGAAGACTAATTCGCATACTGACAACAACACTCCTAATGATTGCCTGGTGCTGCACAAATCCAGCACTGTATGAGCAGCTACTTCCTAAGTGGCGGGGCATCAAAAAGGTAAACAAGGTGTCCTGTAAGTTGTTGCACACAAGCAGCACCACATAAACCAACATAGCGTACTTCCAAGCTTCTGGCCACCAGAAAAGAAAACAAAGTACCTCGTCATTTGCCACACAAGGCCAGCACCACGTAACCAACAAAGCGTGCTTCCAAGCTGCTGGGCATCGGAAAGTTAAACAGGGGGCTCTGTAAGTTGCCACACAAAAGCAGCAACAACCGCGCGTACTTCCAAGCTTCCGGTCACCACAACCGTAAACAGAGCACCTTGTCACTTGCCACGCACGACCAGCACCACAAACGTCAGCGCACACCGGTTTCATCACAGTTCTTCTACGCCGTTCATTTCGCTGTCACTGAAGTCACTAGAGCTGCTGGAGTCGGAACCTAGCGGAATCATGACGTTGTCGATTCTGGTTTCGATTGCACCATCCCGGTCCCAGGCCTCTTTTCAAGACGCTCCACATGAGCGCTGTCCCGGACCCAGTTTTCGCGAGTCACGAGGGCGATGACTTCGTTGATTAGTCGTTCAACTTAAGCGAGAGTGAATGAAGTGTTGTTGGCAGCAATATACCCCTTAACCTGGCTCCACACCATTTCAATAGGGTTGAATTCACAGTGGTAAGGAGGAAGCCGAACAATGTCATGACCAGCAACTTTGGCCAGGGCTTCAATCCGGTATCCAAAAAACTTGTGTTTGTTCTCATGAACCAGCCGAAGGAGCTCGGGCTTCAACTGGTCATCACACCACGGGATGGTTTTTGCAGTCAACCAAGACTGAATGTCGGCCTTGCGCAACGACGTCGATGGCAGCTTTTCGGTCCGAACACTGTGGTACGGAGCATTGTCCATGACAATAACACTGCGTGGCTCAATGTTGGGTAGAAGTTGTTCTGCGAACCACTTCTCAAAACGTGGGCTATCCATTTAACTGTGGTAGTCAGTGGAAGCACACTTTGACGCACGGAAAATGAGACATGCCCCGTCCACAAAGCTCTTCTCACTTCCAGCATGAAGGGCGATGAGCCGACCACTTTTGCTACTTGGTGCACGAAGCCCAGTAGTTAGACCCTTGCGAAAGGCGTCTTCACGGGATGACACAGTGGTGTCCTCCCACACCGTGCCCTTTGTTGCGGAAGAACGGAGTCCGAAGCCACCGCAACGACAGAATAACTGTATTTTAATCACATTGACTTGCTTGTCACTACGATCATGGCGTCCGCAAAGTTCCTCGTCTTTCTCCTTTTCTTTCTTCCCTAGCGTCCTCGAGCCATGTCCTCTTCTTCTTCTCGGTTACTTTGCTATGTGTGACACAATTAATTCAACATCCTCTCCTCCCCACAAAAAATGTTGTTCAAGCTCCTGGCGTTGTCCGTAAATTCTTTGACTCAAGCCTTTCCCGGTACTCTTAGACACAGCACACCGAGTTCGTCTCGTGGAGCAAAATGGTTCGGTGTCACACCTACTACTTTCCACCGAGAAGTGAAAACTTCCTTCTGAGTCAGTAATGTACGCCCTCTTCTGTCATTTTCGGCCTTTCATCCTCCGCCCCTGCACTGTGCACAGTGCTCTGTGACGTGCACAGTATAGTCCCCTTTGTTTTCTGCAGCTTGAGAATAAAAGCTTTCAGGCGATGAACCGTAATCTGACCTGTGCTGTGAGAGGACCGAATGTCGCTTCTTTGTAGCTCGTTTCGTTTCGCTTTGCGCCATTGACGGTGATTGCTCAGTCGGAACGCTTGACTGCTCCAATTTTGGCTCGCCTTTTGTGGAAACCATTTTGCGCCGGGAGCTCTTTGACCGAACTTGTGAAGATGGTGTACCTTGGCTACGGAAAAGTCTCGTACGTTTCTTGCATTTTGACTGAAGCCCTGTCGTATTTGCCGGTCGCTCCTGGTACTGATCACTATAATAAGTACGCCTGCGTCTGTCACAAGCTTGATGCCATTTTCGCAGACTTGATTCTTTGCTGTCGCCGCTTTTACAGTGTGTGGAAGGCACGCTCCTTTCGTTTTCGTCATCTATTGGCTTTGCTTCAAACATTTCGAGATTTCCTGGACCCCAGAATCTACTAACCACTTCGCCCACCACCTCATAGTTGGGGCTCACTTTCAACACGCAGACGTTTGATGCAACACCCGATGAACTGAGTTCGGAAAGGGGACCCTGGAACATCCACCCGAAGACAGAGTTGAGTGCAACTAATCTATTGTTTCTGGGATGACGATGTACCTCTCCGGTCATAACCTTCCAGAGATGATCAGCTCCCAGTAGCAGGAAAATCCCAGGAACCGCCGCCATGCCGGGCTGAAGAAGCTTGTCCGCAACAGGCTGACCGGTAGCTTCGAGAGACAAAACAAAGTCACTTTCCATTGGCACTTGCACGATGTCCTTGCAAATGAAAGGAACTTCGATGGCTTCCACAGAGAACAGTTCGTCATTGTACTGACTGCGGACGGCCAGTTCCACTAGACGGCATTCCTTTGTTGCTGACGCATCCTGACCGAAGAGGTTCAGTTGCAAGCAGGTCTTCCCAAGCTCCCGTAAACCAAGGTTACGGGAGACATCTTCTCGGATGGAAGAGCGCTGACTTCCCCCATCTACGATGCCACAGACGTACGCACACTGCCGACTCCCATAAATCCAGAGCCGACAAGTTTTCAGCAGTATTTCCGTGCCTTGAATGTGTTGATTGCTGGAGTGAAGGCTACTGGCATTCAACCTCCTCACGTTATTTGCTCTGTCAGTTTCTCTGCGCTGCCAGGTAGGATCGCAAACCGATGACACATGTCGCCCGTTGCAGTTTGCGCACGTGACATTGCGGCGACACTGTTTAGAAAAATGTCCTTTCAAAGTGCACCGAAAGCATCGTCTGTCAGCAGCCAACTTCCTTATCCGATCCTTATGACTGATGTTGCCGTCGCATAATTGCGTGTAGTGCTGGTCTGAGTCGCAGAACAAGCAACTGGATCCGCTGGAGGTGCTAGAATTTAGCACAGCTGCCGTTGGCGATATGCCCAAACCCCCCTCGCCATCTTGCGCTTTAGGCCGAGCTTGTTCCTTCTTGCTTTCAACTCCACTCCGTTCTCGGCATTCCACTTCAGTCATAAGGTGGGTTAAAAGCGCGTCAAGCTCGCCGTCAAAGGACGCCGGCCGCGCCGGTGCTCCGCCGACGGAGGACTCTCCCTCTCGAAGGCTTGATCTGTGCGAGCTATGTGCTATCTGCCGGTGATAAGCAACGACAATGTCTGATGGCAAGGCTCTCAGTAGCACATCAGTCATCATCGAGGAGTACGTGGCAGAGGAAACCTGCAGATCCGCGAGTCCACGAACATGACACTGCACGTGGTCCAGCAGTCGTCGCAGTCCGCCGACATCATTCGAGGACACCACTGAAGGAAGCACTCGAAGCTGCGCTAGATGCTCCTGCACAATGCGGCGGATGTCACCGAAGCGCCGCGAAAGAATTTCCACGGCGTGTGGGTAACAATCTTCCGTGGGTTGCAGCCCGGCAAGGGATGCTGGGACCCACCCAGCAACGACCGAAGGTAATTGAACTTCTCTCCATTGTTCAGGCTGGAGTTTTCGTGGACGGCTGCCTTGAACTGCGTCCAAAAGCTCAGCCACTGGCACAACTCGCCGTTGAAGGTTTGCATCTGCAGCGTCGGGAGCTTCACGGAGCCTACCTGCCGATGACGCTCGTCACTGTGAGACTCCTCCGCCGTAGCTGGGGCTGTCGAGCCAGGCAGGCGTGAACCACTCCGAAGTAATTTCTCCTTGGCCTTCAGCTGGCCCAGCATGCCTTTGGCGGCGTCCTCATATTTCAGCATTGATTCATACTCAGCCGCGAACTATTCGTCGGGTATAGCGTCTTCCAACTGGGCATTCAGCTTACTCAACTCATCATTGTTCGACTGCAGACGCTCTATGAGTGAGCCCAACATTTGTACATCCGTGGTATCCAGTACCGTCTTAGCTTCATTGATGAGCCTGGTATTTTGCTGCCTAC
The DNA here is from genome assembly GCF_048455015.1 of Haemaphysalis longicornis. NCBI lineage: Eukaryota > Metazoa > Arthropoda > Arachnida > Ixodida > Ixodidae > Haemaphysalis > Haemaphysalis longicornis. Next base: position 18,451,674 of record NW_027526245.1, read on the forward strand.
GAACCGTTATATTTTCTTTCAGCTTGTGCATGCTGCGTTACTTGCATCTACCGGGTAGACACAGTCACTGCTTTCAGTCCGCTTGGTTCTTGATCTGCCGATCTCGTAGCTCCGACTTCGTTCCCGGGTTTACAGGCACCATATGTTGCGGAAGAATGGAGTCCGAAGCCACCGCAACGACAGAATAACTGTATTTTAATCACATTGACTTGCTTGTCACTACGATCATGGCGTCCGAAAGTTCCTCGTCTTTCTCCTCTTCTTTCTTCCCTAGCGCCCTCGAGCCATGTCCCCTTCTTCTTCTCGGTTACTTTGCTATGTGTGACACAATTAATTCAACACCCTTGGTGTGCCCAGCATTGACCCAAGTCCCGTCGAGGTAGTATATATTCCATCGAATATGAAAGGAATACGTGTCAGTTTTTCTTTGGGGAGAAGGGTTAGTAAAGACAGAGAAGGCACTTATTGCTTGCACCTAACATCATTCTACTACGCAGGCAGGTATGTTTAGTTTTTGGTGGCACCGCAAAACACCAAAATAAAAAATGTTCGCAGAACGTACACCACCGACATGGCTAACGAAATCCACTCACTGAGTGCTATCCATACATTATTATAATATGTCGATGCATACTTGTCCCTTCACTTGCTGAACCAGAATAGCATGCAAAATACGAATAAGAGGCAGGGATACAGGAAAACACCATGGAAAAAATAAAGTGAACGCCAGTATGCATGCGGAGCGGTGGTGATAAGTAACTCTCAGCAATAAAATATTTGGCTGTACGAGAACTTCCATCGTTATTTTTTCTTGTTACATTTCAACTGTCAAATAATGTTACATACGAAATTTTTATTTTAATCGCTAGAATTGACATTTCTCTATCTGTCCGCCAAATCGAAACAGTAACAACGTACCGTTTCTGCTTTCGCATTTCTCGAAGCGTGCGCAGATATTTCCGCCGCCACACGATGATGTCATCCCTTTCCAGAAGCGCTGAGTTACGTTTTCGCTTCCGAAAAGCAAATCCAATGTCATTCAGAAGCCGACGCATCGTTCTGACACTCAGCTTCGTTAGCCCCACGTCAGGGTCGCTGGTCACATCGCTGAGGATCCTTTCTGCAGTTGGCGCCTTGTTGCGAATGAAGTACTGATGCACTTTCCGTCGGAGAGCAGCAAGGGTGAAGCTGTCGTACCGCTGTACTCTTGTCTTTCCTGTCACTGCAGGCGGTTTCCCAGTCGACAAACGAAGCCTTTTGCGCTTTGGGGACTTCGGAGTGCCAGGCAAAACCTCATTCTTGAGCCGTGCGACCGTACGCTCGCTTACGCCGGTAAGCTGGCTAACCGAACGAATTGCGGAAGCGACGGAGAGTCCTCGTTGCGTCAGTCTCACTTGGGCGTACACGTTGCAGACAACTTGCTTGGTCTGGTTTGACAGCTTTTGGTTGTGAAGCTTTTTGAAAATCCTTTGAGGCGAATTAACTGGCGGGCTATCGGACGGAAAAGTAGCTGCTGTCGATGAAGACGCCATTTTTTTTTCTGAGGAAACCATCGTGCGTGTGCCACCAGTGGTAATTTCCGCAACCAAACAAAACCGAAAATTTAAAAAAAGTAACGCTTACTGGCGATTATATTCTGGCGATTTATTGGCCACTTCGCCCCGCCTCCCGTAGCTTTCTCTCCATTGCCAGAGAAAGTTGTCCCCGAGTATAGTTCTAGGCAGTGTCCTTACAATTGAAAATGGATGTGGGTCTGATATTTGCGATGACAAATAAAAAATTGGCTGTGGCTTCACTCAGTTATGCCTGGGTGTGCGTAGCGAGGAATAGGGTTAGTGTTATTGCTTAGCTTGTTCTCTCTAGGGTTACGATGCTTCTAGAGGCGTGCGGCTCCTTCTTCCTTCGTCTCCTGGGCTTCTTGGTTTTGTTGCGACGATGAAGCCTGACGAGAGATCCCACCGAGATCCCACCCTTCTATACATACGATTTTTTTCTATTTTACTTTTTCATTCTTTCTATTTTTATTATCTCTATTTTATATTTTTACATTGTATTTTCTACTTTTTCTTTGTTTTAGATTCTTGGGGGGGGAAGCGGGGAGGGGGGAGGGGAGAGCGACGAGCGGCGCTGCCAGCTGCGGCGTATAGGGAAGCGCTCGGTTTCCTAGCGGCCGAAAGTCCCCTAGGAACCGCTGCCACCTAGGGAACCGAGATCCGCCTACCGGTCGCATCGAAACGGCAATAATATAGCCATTGTAGCCTACAAAATAGGCGTGAAAGCAATAATTTGACCCAAAAATACAAACATAGACCTCGCGGCCGCCACGTTCCAAGTGCAACGGTAGATGGCGCACGTACGGAAATAGAACTGAATTGAGCACATTTTGTCGCTCTCCGCGCGGAGGTCCTGCACGGAGGCGCCACTGGTCCACCGGCCACGGGGTGCAGCTGGTCCCAGGCGAGCGTGGCCGCGAGCGCCGTGCTGCTGTTCGTGGTGTCGGCGCTGCTGGCCGGGACGCTGGCCTCGCACACCGCCCAGCGTGTGGCCCTGGTCAACAGCGTACTCCGCGGGATCATCAACGACACCAGGCGCCAGGCCTACGAGCCGACCAGCGCCTCCCCGCCTACCACGCGCAGCCGGAGCTCGGCGGTGACTCCCACCAGCGCCCCGGAGAGGCCCTTGCCCCCCAACGTGGAACCCGAGAGGCCGTTCCCTCCCGGATTGCCTCCGCCGTTCCCCTTCCCTGACGATGTCGCCTTCCCCCGCGACGTGAACCTGCCAACCGAAGGGGTGTTCGACGACTACGTATCTGTACAGCCGCACATCCCGAACGGGACTTCCACGCCCTTGTCGTCTCCAGAAACACGCAATTAAATACGTATTTCCATTTCTCGTTTGGTATTGTGATGAGCGGCTACCCGAACGTGACACTTTCGGTCCGTCGGTCTTCTACATGAATCGGGCTGCTCACTTGTGCAACGCAGAAATTTGGGCTAGTTGTTGATACGACTTTGACATGGTAAAAAGCGCACAAGACGGGGACGGAAGAAGAGACACGGGACGAGCGCTCGTCCCGTGTCACTGTCTCTTCTTCTGTCCCCGTCTTGTGCGCTTTTTACCATGTCGAATCACTTGTATATGCATTCTAAATTGGCTGCTTATTGACTGTTCGTTGGTAGAGCTCCAAAGACCCAGCGACAATCGGTAGGGCCTACCGATCATTGCGCTGCCCACCCGCAATCGGTCACAGCCGGTCACACAGCGGTCAAAGGCGGGTAACCAGCCATTTCTAGGTCGCGGCTCGCAGACCCACCGACCCACCGGTTTGTCGGGCAGCCCGTGAGGCGTGAAGCCACCGGGGACCAACTAGTGGCCATCGCATGGGTGGCCGCTAGGTCGCTCGACCCGTCATGACCCAGAAGTTGCTAGTTACAATAAGTATTGGCTACCAATACGGGCCATCTGTAGATCTCCGGTGGCTCACGGGACCCGCCTTGTCCTGGAAATTACTACAGTCAAACCGGAATATAACGAACCCGGATAGAGCGAATTACGCCTATATCGAAAAAAAATAAATCAGTTACGGAAATGCACCCGAAACATATTCCTTATAACGAACTTCACGCCTGATATATTGAACTCCGCGTGCCTAGACTGGCCGCCAAAATGCATTGTCTCAGGGCGGCGATTGAGATGTTGATTGGCCGCGACCAGTGAGCAAAGGCCGCGACTGAGACATTGCGCCTCGTATGGAGTGACTGTTTCCGACGCGCGGAACTCACGACGGAACCCGCCCAGTCAGTGCGTCCGGACCAAGACGGCAGCTCGCCAACCTTCCCGATGCTGTGCCGAAAGGAGTGTCTTTCGAAGATTTCCCGAATGTCGACGACGACGTTGCCGTCACTGTGAGCCCCTCGGACGCGGACACCGTCGTAATGCTGATGAAAAGCACCGAGGAGGCAGAGGATGTCGCGAGTGAAAGCCGTCCGAGGCTTAATGACGTGCTTTCGGCAGTCGATGTCCTCCGCCAATAAATATTTCTTCTATATTAAAGGACACGGACTCGAAAAGGTGCATAAATTGCCTCGCGTTAAAAATACTGTGCTAGTTGAAGCTGACTAAATGATAGGAAAAACAAAAATCACCGCTTTTTTTGGAAGTAGGCAGTCAAGACGTTAAGGCGGAAAGTAGCTTTATTATTTGCGATAAATCGATTGTTTTGTGTATGGTAATGACGTACTTTATTTTGTTCGTTTCTGACTGCGGGGATGGCAAGGTGATTCCCGCGTATTGCGAACTCTTAACAATAAACTCGTTTTAGGCGGGTTCGCCTATATCGAACCATTGGATATATCGAAGTAATCGTGGCGCGTATTGCAGTTCGCTATCACCGGGTGTGACTGTAGTAACTTCCCTGTAATCTATCGTGGCGTTAAAATGAAGGGCTACCCAAAGCACCAGTGATCAACCCATTGGTCACTCGCAGGTGGTGGGTTACACGGCCCGTGAATGGGTCATGTGTCCCAAAAGTTACGCGGGACTACCAAAATTACACGCGACAAGGAAGTGATGGGTCAATGGGTGCCGCGAGATTCACGACTCCTACCGTGAGCCCCACGCCAATACATCCATTGCATAAAGGCGGGTCCCGGAAAAGATATCCGGCGATAGATTTTAAGAGCGTCAATCCTTGCGCAGTAGACAACTGCTGCGAAGGACTATTCTGGAGCTTTGAAAGTGACATGAGTCGCACTAAGTAGGACAGCAGACGTTCTCATCGAGAAAATTTCGAGCTTGCATAAGTCGCTGAAGCTGTTGAATACGAGAGCTAACCGCAGTCACGCGGAATGGAGGTACAAGCGCACAAAGCCTGTGCATGACCTACGGAAGACCCGACTCACACAGAACAACATTCAACTCCGCATTGCACACTTCTAAACATGGCGATGGAAGCAGTTCTGCGAGGAATGGGGTCCTCTGAAACTTCTGTCCCACATCTGAAGCACTGTCAGAGGCTTTCGAACAACGACGCACCAACGACGTTGTATTCTACAGGGGGTCCCAGATATAATGCGCCAAGATTTAAAAAATGGGCCCATCTCCCCGCGAGGGGGACTCGAGTAAATGCGTCGCATAGGGGGTGAATGTATTGCGTTAACGTTTAGTGTTTGGGGAGTTGGTGGTAGTGAATGCGTTGTATCAGCAGCTTCTTGACGTAGTTTGAATGAGTCAAGGATATAAGGCGCGTTCGTAGCCTCCCATTATGTGTCGGCTTTGTGGCGCAGTGGGAAGAGCACCATGTACCTCGCGTTCCGCCCACAGGTAGTGAATGCGTTGTATCAGCAGCTTCTTGACGTAGTTTGAATGAGTCAATGATATCAGGCGCGTTCGTAGCCTTCCATTCCGTGTCGTCTTTGTAGCGCAGTGGAAAGAGCACCATGTACCTTGCGTTCCGCCCTCAGGGTCGTGGGATCGAAACCAGGCGCCGGTAAGTATTATTTTTTTATATAGTGTAGAGGGACGGGTGCGGACCTGTTGTTGAGAGCGAGGAGGGTAGCGTGATGCGGGAGAGGAGGAGTGGGGGGAGGGCGCACCTGGAACGGCTGTTGCGGACGCCGAGGCACGCCAATGCCGACAACGCCGGGTGACATCGTGAGTTAAAGAAATGCTCTGCATTTAAAAAAAGAGTAACGGCGGAACTCGCAGAAAACCTACTGCATAATGTCTGCAGTACTGTGGAGAAGCGGGCAGCATTTTTTCGCTAATTAGACTTAACTAATTAATTGTAATTAATTATTTACCTCGAGAACTACTGTCCTAATCACTAAAGTGTCAATGAGGCACTTGTAGGTACCCACGAGGGGCATCTAACTGCGGCATTTTTAGCGACGATCTAATTGCGTACACATTTATTCTGGCATCTGACTCAACAGTCAGTGTGTTCACGTCCTCGTTAATTTGCGCGCAGTTGGATTTTTAAGATGCGTCAATACCAACTTGCCCAACTTTCGACCCTTTTACATTCACTTCACCGATGCACGCGGATTTCGAACGGCCGCTTAACGCCACTTTCATTCCCGTTAATCAGTTTTTTTTCCTTCGTGTTGCTACACACGCGCATTGTATATTTATCAAACATGTATTCGGTCTTTCTATCTTTTATGCTGATTTCCTTTTGGTAGATGGGTTTATTTTTTATGTGTTCGTATGTTCGCTTTGTATTGCCTTCTGCTTGTATTTTCGATTGTATTTTGGTCTTATACGCTAATTTTATTTGTTAGGGGGTTTTAATAGCCTTGCATTGGTTCGTATGCTCGCTTTGTGTTTACTTCTTTGTTTGAGCCTGCATATTGCTATTAGCACTACAATTTCTGGAAAGAATATTTTTTTTTCTATATGTAAACTCCATTTCTAGTGTAACTTGTTATGTCCGTGCGGTCAGTGACGAGCTGACGCATGGGCACACTTGAAAATAGGGTTTATTCACTCAAGAAGAACACTGATTTTTGCGTCTGCTCTGCAGCAAGGTCCCAAAGCGTCCCTCCGTGCATTGTCCATCGCACCGCGGAGTGGGGGCGGCGTCGGCGATGGAAAGGGCCCCTTGCGGGGGACACATTGGCGCGCGGTCGAGAGGCGCTGACTGGCGCGCTGTCGGGAGGCGCCGAAACAGAATGCGCTTCCGCTGGGCCCGAACACAACATTTCTTCCCCTGGTAGCGGTCAGGGGGGTGTTGCCGCCATGGGGATTTGTGTAGGTCGACGGCCTGGGGTTAAAATGAAGACGGGAGCTGGCCGTTGCGCATGTGGCTGTCGGCGTCGCCGCGGCGCTCTCCATATTTAGATGCCAGGCCCTGTTGACGGGTGGTGACTCACAACTTCCTTCAGAAGGGGCTGGTTTGCTTGGAGACGGCCTAAGCTGGCGGAGCTGATTGAGGTGTCGCCGAGTTGTCGTCCCGGGAATCTCGACGAGCCACGACCGCAGGCCAATCCGTTTTTTCACGGTCGCTGGGACCCATTGCGGCTTGTGTTGAAACTGGCGGGCGAGCACGCGTTCTCCCTTTCGTATCCACCGGCTGCGCGGGCATCCTGTGCCGCCTTTGAAGATGGCTCTGGTCGAACAGCCGTGAGAGGCATTCTCATTTCCCGCGAAAACATTAGCCTCGCAGGGGTCTGGCCTGTGGTATTTTGCAGTGTTGTGTGCTGCTTGAAAAGGAAGCGGGCCAAGCGTCCCAGTAATGACCCTGTCTCGCCCTTTCACAGTGCCCTCTTGAGTTCGGCCACGTAGCGTTCGGCTTGGCCGTCCGTTGCTGGGACGTACGGGGCGGATGTCACAGCTGTGATGCCGTTGTCTTTGTAGAACCGCCTGATCTCTGCCGACACAAATGCCGTTGTACGATACTATCTTTTGAGGTAGTCCGAAGGTTGCAAACAACGCGCGCAGGGCGTCGATGGCTGCCGCAGATGTTGGCCTACTCATTTGTACAACTTCTAGCCATTTTGTGTAGGCATCGACCACAACTAGAAATGTTGTTCCTTAGATGGGGCCTGCAAAGTCAACAACAGGGTGTGCCATGGAGTTGTTGGCGTCTCCCAATCAGGAATGGGGGCTCTCGGTGGGGCTTGTCGGTTGCCGTGGCAAGCTTGACTCGTTTACGCAGCTGTTTCGATGTCGTAGTCAATTCCTTGCCACCACATGTAGCTGCGAGCGCACCTTTTTATGGCTACTACTCCTCGATGCCCAGCATGAATGAGCGCCATGGCTTGCTCGCGTAGTGCGTGCGGGATAACGACTCGTGACCCGAGTGTCACGCAGCCGGGATGGAGACTCAACTCTGTTGCTCTTTTCGTAAAGGCGTTGAAGTTTTCTCCGGTGAGTTTATGCACGCGGCCTTGGTGCAGTGCCTCGCTCAGTTGCGACAACGTCGGGTCCTCTTGCGTCGTTACGGCGACGATGTCTGCCGTTAGGGGTGGATTAGGCAGGGCTTCAAACATCAGCACGCAACCACCCGTGGAGGATCCTAAGTTGTTTCGCCGAGCGGCAGACGACTCAATGCGTCCGCGTTATGGTGTCTTTTTCCTGGGCGGTGCATGAGCTCGTAGTCGTACGCTGACATTTTTATGCACCACCGTGTCATACGGGGGACAGTGTACGGGGTATTTGTTTGTGGAGGCCCAAAATACCCAAAAGAGGTCGGTGATCTGTAATGATGACCATGTGTTTGCCAGCAATGTACTGGTGAAAGTGTATGGCTCCATACACGATTGCGAGTCCTTCTCGATCCAGTTGCGAGTAGTTGCGCTCTTCCGCTGAAAGGGTGCGAGAAGCGAAAACAATGGGTGCTTCCCTGCCTTGATCGTCCGCTTGTGACAGCACTGCGCCCACGCGGTAGGGCAATGCGTCGCAGGCTAGAAGCAGGGGCTTCGTTTCATTGTAGTGCCTGAGGTCTACGCGCCGCCGGAACAGGTCCTTAAGCGCGTCGAAGGCCTTCTGGTGGCGTTGCGACCAGCTCCATTGGACATCATTTTGTAACAGCTGGTACAGGTCGTTAGCCACAGTCGCTCTCTGCTCTAGGAATCGATCGTAGAACGTAATGAGCCCAAGAAAGGACTGCAGTTCCTGCTTGTTGGTTGGTGCTGGTGCCTCACTGATAGCACGCACCTTGTCATCAGCTGGATTAATGCCTTCAGCATTGATCAGGTGCCCCAAGAACTTTACCTCGGGCACTGAAAAACAGCATTTCTCTATGCTTAAGCGCAGGTTGGCGCTGGCTAGCCTGTCAAGTACAAGCTCTATGCGTGCTACGTGTTCTTCGCTTGATGTGCCGCTAATGATCATGATCCAGGTAAACGCACTCTCCTTCAATTCCAAAAAGCGTGGACTCCATGTACTTCTGGAAAATTGCTGGGGCTCCTGCCACTCCAAACGGAAGACGTTTAACCCTGTAGAGGTCCCTTGTAGTGTTTATAGTGAGCAATTCAGATGTTTCTTCGCTCACCTACAGCTGTTGGTACGCCGTGCTGAAAATTCGCCTCCACGGAGTGTACTGAAAACCTCCTGTGGCGTTGGTAGTCGGTAAGCAGAAGCATTCGTTGTCAGGTTGACGGTGCCCCTGTAGTCTCCGCAAGGACGTAGAGGTCCGTCTTTTTTCCTGACTCGACAAGTGGTGTGGCATAGTCTGAGTGCTGCGTCGGCTCAATGACATCCTGCTGCTCGAGCTTGCGAAGCTCTTCATCGTACGCCGACTGCATGGCAAAGAATACTGGCCTGGCTTTGAGGGCTGGCGTCCTGATGTAGCTCCACGTTGATGAGAGGTCCGTAGTGACCGGGAATATCCTTAGCAAAGACCGTTTCGTACTTCTTTTGAAGTCGCTCCACGAAATCCTGTCACTCGGGAATATTGTCCTCGGTAGCCTGGTTGATACCTCCGATCGTTATCCCAAGAGCGTCGAACCAATTTCGGCCCAAAAGGCTAGATCCGGCCCCTCGCATGATACGTAGTGGTAGCTGGCAGGTTGTGCCGTTGAACGAAACGTCTACGTTGGCACTTCCCAGTAGTGGCAAGGCCTGCCCTGACCACGTTCTTAGGTGCATGTCGTCATCGAGCAAGATGGGTGCATGCTGCCGCCAGGTCTGGTGGTACGTCTGTTCGCTAATGAGCGTACATGCTGCTCCGGAATCCACCTCGATGTGGATCGGCTGGTGATGCACGGTGACGTCGATCATGATCTTCGGTAGCGTGCGTAGGTCGAGAACGGTGTTTAGGTCGTACAGCGCCGGTGATGCTGGTAGACTACCGTGCGTCTCCGCCTGAGTTATTGCCTCTGAGGCATTCACGCGCTTTTGCCGTTCCGGGGGTGCCTTCGACTGCTTCCTCGTTGTTATGCATGCCTTCTCAATGTGACCTCGTTTCTTGTAAAAATGGCACGTTGCGCATTGAAGCTTGCATGACTGCGGGCTGTGCTGCTCGTCGCAGCGCCAGCAGCGCTCAGCCTTAGGTGGCTTTTTTCCACTTGCCTGGTGGGGTTGGAGCTGGTGATTTGTGAGGTATGCCGGCTCGGTGGGCTTCCGGATGTCACGCTGCTGCTTGCCGGCACTCTCCACTCGAATGGCGATGTCGTAAGCCTTTGCGAACGTAAAGTCGGTCTTAGCAAACAGGCGCTGTTGTAGGAAGTCGTCCCGTAGTCCGCACACAATTCGGTCACGGAGCACAACGTCCAGTGGTAGCACGGTAGGGTTCGCAGGTGGCGTGGCGACTGGTTGTTCGGTAGCTACCGTTGTGGTGGGCAGTGTTCCGAAGTTGCAATCGGCGGCCAGTTTTTTCAGCGGCGCAAGGTAGGCTCTGACCGCTTCTCTCTCCATCTGGTCCCTTCGTTGAAAACGGGCCCGGCTGTACACTTCCGACGGCCTTGGGTCGTAGTGCTTCTGCAGTGCCGCAACGATGTGGTCGTAGTCCACTGCCGCTGGTGTGCTTGGCTGAACTAAGGAGCAGACGGTGTCGGACGTCTCCTCCCCACACAGCGTGAGCAGAGCAGGTGTGCCTTCTTCTTGCTGGGGTCTACGATGTTGTTGGCCTTGTCGGGAACCGCGTGGTCGCAGCGCAGCGAGAGGGTCCCGAAGACGCATTTCTGGGCGTTGACAACCAGGCCAAATTGTTGAAGGCGTTCAAAGAGTTCTCGGAGGTGACGCTGGTGATCTTGTGGAGTAGGACTCGCTACTAGGATGTCGTCGATGTACGCAAAAGCCGGAAGGCCGTGCGTCACCTCGGCAATGAACCTTTGAAATGTTTGGGCTGCGTTGCGTAGACTAAAGGGCATGCGCACATACTCAAAGAAGCCGAAGGGTGTAGCGATGGCCGTCTTCGGAATATCGGCAGGTTCGACGAGGATTTCGTGATGCGCTTTGGCAAGGGCCGCTTTGCTAAAGATTGTGCACCCTTCCAAGTAGCTTGTGAAATCCTGGATGTGGGGTAGGAGATAGCTGTTGTGGACAGTCTGAGTGTTAAGCGCCCGGTAATCGCCGCACGGACGTCAGTCTCCAGTTTTCTTAGGAACCATATGCAGTGGAGACGCGTGGTTGCTGGACGATGGGCGGATAATACCGAGTTCCAGCATGTGCTCGAATGCACACTTAGCAGTCGCCAAACGCTCACCGAAGAGGCGGCGCTGCCGAGCTGCGACTGGTGGGCCAGGCGTGACGATGTGGTGGGTAACGCTGTGCTTGGGCGGCTGCTTTAAGTTGCAGGGTCTCGTAACCTCAGGGAAGTCTTCGAGGATTCTTGCGTACGGGCATGAGGGAAGCAGCGTGCGGATGCCAGTTGGAGCGACAGTAGACAGTACGCCCAGGATGGAAAGGCGCGTCTTGCTGTCAATCAGGCGATGGTGACGCATGCTGACGTCTAGGTCAAAGTGGGTGAGGAAGTCAGAGCCGAGGATGGGCTGATTGACGTCGGCTACTACGAAGACCCACCGGAAGGCGCGCCGCAAACCAAGGTCGAGGGTGAGGGACCGCAGACCATACGTGGCGAAGAGGTAGAGTTCGCTGCACGAAGCGTAGGTCCAGGTGACTTAGAAGTACGCTCATCTTTGGTGGCCGGTAATACACTGACCTCAGCACCCGTGTCTACAAAGAAGCGCAAACCAGAAATGCGATCCTTGACCAGGAAAAGGCGGCCAGGTTGGAAGGCGAGGTCACTTGCCGCCATCAGTGATCTCGTGGCGCGTTTCCCGACCAGCTGCATGGGGAGGTGCAGTGACGGGCGCGGTGCTGGAAAGTGCGATGGTACCAGCAGATAGACGAGCTTCGAGTGCTGCGCGAGCAAGAACCGCCTGGGGAAGACGAACGACGGCTAGGACGTGGGGAGGAGCCGCATTGGCGAGCAGAAGACGTCCGAAGCGCGTCAATGGAAGCGGCGAGTTGATCGATCCGAGTCTCTAAGCGGGAAACGGCCGATGACTCTGCTGTCGAAGCCAGGGTGGCCACTGAGGGAGAAGTCGCGTCGTGAACTCTATCAGCTAGCTTGGCGGCGCGGTCGAGGGTCAAGTCCCCTGCAGCAGCTAAAACGATACGAGTGGACTGTGGCAAGCGCTGCACAAAGAGCTCCTTTAAAAGAGCACCGTTCGAGTCCACATTGCTTGCGCCCTCGAGTTGTCGCATGGTGTTGAGCAGCTGGGAAGGGCGGTGATCTGCAAGCTCTTCGTGGGTGAGCAGGTGCCGGAGGCGCACGCTCGCGGACGCCGTGGTTCGGTCCAGAAGACTCTGCTTGAGCCGCTGGGACTGAGCATCGCCCAAAGGTGCACCAATGACGTCTGCCACTTCATTAGCCACCTCAGGAGGCAGGTTGCAAAGCAAGTGACAATACCGAGTAGTCTCCGAGATGACGCGGTGCAGATCGAAGACGGCTTCGACCTGGGCGAACCAAACCTGCGGGTTCTTGCGCACGAAGGTGGGCAGACAGAGCTGTATGACTGTGACGTCCGGCGGCAGCGAGGAAGCGTCAGGCAAAAGAGGGCCTGAGGACGGAAGGTTGCTGGGGTCGGTCATGTCTTAGTCCGGAGTCACCACTGTCGGGAACCGCGGGGTAGCAGCGCAGCGCCACTGAAAGAGTACCAGCGTGGCAGGCTTTGGGAATCGAACTGCCTGTGCCGTGCTGGCGCACCAAGCACGCGCCGCTCGTTTCTTTATTCTCGTCTTTCATAGCCGGCGCCAAGGCACCGGCTAAGAGCGCTAACCGGAGGGCGCTACAGCCTCAAAGTAGAATTGAAGGCGTTCAAACCATGATCCCGAGGAGGTGCCGTTGAACTCAGGTAATCGTCCTGATGCGTGCGTAGCCATTGCGTAGCACTGCCTTTCAACGTGGGTCGCACAAACACTTCCTCGACCGCGCGGACGCGCGGTCAGTGGCAAGCTGACGCCCGGGCACACTTGAAAATAGGGTTTATTCACTCAAGAAGAACACGGCTTTCTGCGACTCCTCTGCAGCAAGGTCCCAAAGCGTCCCTCCGTGCATTGTCCATCGCACCGCGCAGAAGGGGGCGGCATCGGCGAGGGAAAGAGCCCCTTGCGGGGGACACTAATTGGCGCGCGGAAGAGAGGCGCTGACTGGCGCACTGTCGGGAGGCGCCGAAACAGAATGCGCTTCCGCTGGGCACGAACACAACACTTGATTAATCTCACCGTGTACAATTGTTTTGTATACTTGCAACATAATCACTCCCTTCTATAACACCCTGCGGGCACAGAAGACATTGAAATAAATAAACGAATAACAATTAATTGAATTATGCAATTAATCGATTAAATAATAATGAAATACTTAATCAATTATTAATTAATGCTTTGATTAAATAATTGATAAAAATAAATAATAGATAAATAAATTAATAAATAATAATTACAAATAAATAAATAAAATGGGGAATGCAACATCGTAACGTAAGCGGGTTCTGAGCTATCAATTATACGTGAGGCCCTGCTATTCGAAGAGCATGACAGTTAACTTCGGGAGGCTCTTTCCCCGGGGCTTGTCCTCCAAGCCGCAGCATTGCCCATGATCTGACCCCTGGGATCTTCAACCGATGAACTCAGCTTCCGACACAAAACTACATTTATTCACACCACACTCAGGCGGAGGCCGAAGACGACGGGCCGAGAGCTCCTGCCGGCCGGCGCCCACACCTTCTCGGTCTCTTTTCATTTTGCCGCTGAGGAAAAGGGGAAAAGCGAGCCCCGCGCCGGTGGCCGTTCGGAACAGCCGGCGTCACTTGTCTCGGAAACGCCGCGCGACACGCCGCTTCCTAGTCCGCGCCAGCTGTTACCTGTGCTCTGTGGGCGCCGTCTTCACTTCACCCTTGGCCGCGGCCCATAAGAACAGCTTGTGCCGCAAATTCGGCACGTTTCTCAGGTGGGGACATGGTAATATTTTTCGGTGGCTTCGAAGTTCCTTTCGGCATTGCTGGGAATGAATATGCGAAAAAAGCAGGTCACTATGCCCGTAGAAGTGCGCAGTCGGTCTGTGTACCTTGAAGCTCCAACGTAAGTTCTGCCCCCATCGACATGTGCAACAAACCGGAGTTGCCTACATCTCGCATGCACTCACCCGGTCCCTTTGCACGGTGCGCTCAGACGTCACACTACTCTGCCACCTGCGGCCGAATCGCTGGTGGCCCGGCCAATGTTGCCAGTAGCGTTGGGCGCGGCTACGAGAGTGCCTTCGATGAGGCACACCGGTTGCGCTGCAGAGGCGGCGCATCTCAATCGCGCTGAGCAAACTTGACAACACACCCGTTTGCAGTAGTCCGATCTGTGACACAGCCATCGCCCGTCGTCGTCTCGAAAGGCTCCCTTGTTTATTCGATGGACATTGCCAGCGTGCTGAACGTTTCGCTGGCCCTTTAGAGCCTCGCTTTTTGACGCCTTCGTTTCGTCCTCCGTCGCATTCACCTCTCTCGGTTTTCTCGTCCTTTATTTTTTTAGTCTCTCTTTAAACCACTGTTTCCTTCCACCGCCTGGGAAAATCTTTGCCTTCCCTGCACTGCATTTTCCTTCTTTCTGGAACAGCAGAGATTACTACTAGCTGGTCGCACAGCTTGGTTCACGTGACCTGATGGCGAGAGTGGGCAGTCACTGATTGGTCACTGCTGGGAACCTGCCAGGTGAAGTTTTCAGAGAGCCACTTCAGCCAGGGACCAGTCACTTTTCTCGCTGATGGACAGAGAGACAGGCAGACGGACGTTTTGGCATTGACCTGGGCCTAGGAGCAGCACGGTGTCCTCAAGCTCTGCGCACAGGCTCCACAATAACACCTCACATTCGCCAAGCTTGGTTTTCTCAGCATCCTGCCTGCACTACAAGGAGCTAACAGCCCGTGTGCAGTGGTTGGGTTTATCTGCCGCGAGATCGAGTGCAGTTTGTACATGCAGGTTGAGTGTAGTTTTTTCAGCTCCAGCTAGGCGTTGTGCGAGTAGCGCCAAAGACACATTCCAACAGTTTTCCGGTGAAATCTCAAATTTCTGGCGAAACAAGACGATTTCACCGGTTGCTTGCAAAGGGTAGCCAATGTACGGCCGGATGGATAGAAAACCTCTGGTTCGACGTCCCGGATTTCTTCGTATGGTGTATTCAGCTTTTATTTTACGACAAAAGAACTGAGGAGAAATTTTGGGTGTATTTTTCTTGTCAACGCCATCTGCGCGAAAGCAGCATAGACGTCTCAAGGTTTTATTTATTGCAACATTGTTTGAAATTATCGTGTCCCAGTCTGTGGTCCCAGTCCTCGAGTTGCATCCAATTCGCCACAGTAGCGAAATCCCGTGCGACATTTTTGTTCTGAAATTCTCGACCAAAGTGTTGCCGCTGCCTCGGTTGATCATTTCTCCTCGGGCGATTGTTGCCTGTCAATGACCTTTAGCTTGACTTCGTATGGAGTTAGCACGAGGATGCTTGGGTGATATTTGGGTGGAGTCTGAAAAATAAAATACATCTCGTATCGGGGAGGAGATTTGATACTGAACTTGAAGTTGAACTTTGATTCCCTGTATTCAGTTTCACGTCAACGCGAAACGTAATAGAGGGGAATCACAGCAGACGACACAGGCTTTTTCATAAGGGCGACCAAGTGCTGGGGACCAATATTTAGCTATTTATCCTATCCTAGGGAGCGCTTCTGTGTATATGTTGATCTGAAAGAATTATTCCAACTGTACACATCGGCCGAGAAGACTTTGCTGGCTATTTTGCAGCGCTCTGTCCGAAACGAAACGCCACTTACCTGAATTTCTGCCGTCCATCTACCAGACAGCCGCACTCAGCAATTCTTACCATGGCTATGAAAATACACAGAACTGCTGCATAAGGAAACTTACTAAAATAAGAAGCAGAAGAGCGCAGTCTCCAACATTCTTCAGTTTTCAGCATTTCAATAAAATTCCAGTATCATAAGAAACTGCATTCGCGTCTGCGTACTGGCTCACCGACTGGTGCAAAACGTAGTCTCCCACGCTCAACATCGTCGCACCGAGTAGCTAAAGGCGGCAGTGTTAAAATACCATCACAGGCGTTTGCAGACGCTGTACGCGGCAATACGCTCCCCACAAACCGTACACGCGTGAAAAGAAGTTTCGTTAAGTTCCCTGACCGCGCGCGGCTTCCGGAGCCACCGCACTGCCCTCCTTGCTTTCTCTCTGACCGTGCTTTCATGGCGTTCAGGAGAGGGGATAAAAAAGGGCAGCTACTTCCAGCGCTGTTGTGCGTTTGTGATGATGGTGATGGTTAGATGTTAATTGCGCAAGGCCAACTGGGACAAAGAGCGCCAAAACAATGGTTATAAGTCAGAAAAAACACAAGTGAAATCAGAAAACGACAATGAGCTTGGCTGGTGTGGTATGAAATGAGGTCTAAAATTTAACTTCTAAATATGTAAAAACGCACTTGATGACCACATGAGAATTTTCAATATAAGGCGAAACACCTGCACTCAGGCGTGTTCCTTATTCAACTCCACCAGTAAAAGATTGGCCGCCTATCTCTTTCCTCCGCTGCAAGTGGTGTTGAAAGACGATCTCCTTTGCAACCGCTGCAAAATAACTCTTTCTTTTCGGCGACTACCAACCTCTCTACTTCCTCCCATGGTTGATGATAGAATCCTGATTTCTTTTACTCCGTTTAATTTTGGCGCCTCTGACACTCCTCGCGCGCACTTTGGTGGGAGAGTGTGCAAGTTGCCTTCCCTTTTTATGACGTTGTTTTATGCAGCGGAGCTGTCCATGGATGGACTGCAGGAATTCATGGCATCCGCGCAGAAAACGCCATTCGGGCAGCTCGCAAGGACCACGCTTACACTGATAAGGTCCTCGGGACTTCATAATTTCGGACATGATGGCTCATGTTTCCCTCAAAAAATGCAATCTCAGCAATGCATTAGTGCTTAGAAGTGATGCCAACTTTAGGGTGATCGGTTTAGGCATGGCCTTTTTAAGCTGGTTACCGACATTGTACGTTGGTCAGTGAAGTTTACTGATAAAAAAAACAAACGCGATGCGAACGGGGCCCGATTACAGCGAGCTGCAACGTGTGCGTCAGACTGTGGTTCGTAAATGACAAGAACTTGTCGAGACTGACCAGGAAAGCAGCGTTTTAACACCCCCGTGAACGCAGCTTCGCTATTGTTTTGCTATCATAAAAACTGTGATACATGCATTCCTAATTAAAAGAATGCTGCTTCTGTCGATTAAATACTGATATCTTGCCAAAAGCACGCCTCACATTTCCTTGACGCCACTATATGTGAGCACGTATGACCCATGCCAAGTGTGGTAGCAGTTTGTAACAGTGTGGCCTAGAAGTTCTTCCAGCTTTCGGGATGGCTAGCGGAATCTGGTGACGGACGGACAGATGGACGGACGGACAGACAGACAGACAGTCCCCAAAACTTGTAAATAGCTAAATAGCGCCTTATAGCCGCCCCCAGTACAATATGGCGGACCTTTCTATGTGCGTTTTTTTGCATTGCCCGTGGTGTGGGGAGCACAGCAAGACAAGTCATAATTGCATCATGGTACGCTAGGAGCATTGTTTCGCGATGTTTTGTGAAGTAGGCACAAGGGTGGTGGTGGTTGTGGTTCGCGACGGGAAAATGAAAGGAAATTCACTGGGGATATTTTGAGCTCGGCAGGGAGCTCACCTGCATACAACCCAGTGCAGGGGAAGGGAAGTAGAGGGGGAGTGATAGGATAAAGTAGAAAGAGAGAGAGAGAAAGGTATAAAGAGAGCTGTCAGTCCTAGAACAAGGTAAATGTAACTGGTAGCGAAGCTTCGGACGAAAAGCAGTTCAGAACCTATTGCCAGCGACATCAACACGGAAAGTTATGGGAGTGGCGATTGAAGCTCGACTCGGTGTGGAGGGAACAAAACTAATAACAAAAAAAAACAACTTTTATTCAACAATAAAACAATATTTATATTTTATGAACGATATTTATTTCTGAATCACATTTGTTTAGGTACAGTGTGCAAACAAGTGATGAAAATGTTAGTCATTCTAAAAAACTGTTTTTGTAGCGCCCTCTGAAGAATGTCAAATGCCATTGCTCTTTGATGAAGTCCTTGTAGTGTTATGAAAGGTGCGCGTAAGTTAGTCTGCTACGAAACGCCCCTCACGTGTTTTCGTGTTGCGCATTTGCATTCGTTTTTCCTTATTAATTTGGTGTGAACTTATTTTTTCTGTGCGTGGAGTTGCGAGGTGCGTTGTATCGCGAGTGAACTCGTTTAGTACTGTGCCCGACGGGCACGGTGTCCTACGGGGCGGTGCTGCCAACGGTAGCCGCGGAGCACTTTCCTCGGTACCCACGGAAACGCTGTGCTGTACGAGGTTTCAAGAACAATCCCGTACGCCTGGCGTTTCACTGCACCATTTTCGTTTCATTTCCACAAGGTAAGGCAAAATTAGCACTGTTAGTGCGTACACGGAGTTTCTGTAAGGGAAAGTCATGGGACTTTGAAAAAAAAAAGGTGTTAAGCTTTAGGTTATGTCACAGTTTACGTTATGTCGCTTGATTTCACTTCAGGTTTGGCTCGTGTTGCGACCGAGTGGGGGCACCCGATCCGAGCTCCGTGGCCTCCGACATACGAGTGGTAGCGTGTATGATGCGAGCGGCCAGCCGCTGTTGCAGCCGTGAAGGAGTCCAGAAGCCGTAGGCTAACGTAACTGTTTACTTCATAGCGAGAGGTGAGCCGAAGCCAAAGAACAATGCCCCGACGGGCGAGCTTACAATACAGGACTCGAGCAGAGCAACAGCATCGATTCGCTGCTCAAACAGGAAGGGTTTACAACGCTTGCGGGGGTCTATTTATACCCAAAAGCGGTAACGGTCAAAACGCAACAAGCTGGAACACACCACGAACGTCACCGACACACACAAGGCTCTTTCCAGAGTTCGTAAGCCGTTCATAGCCTCGGCGCGCGTTGAGTCCGGGAGAGGGAAGAGAGGAGGACTTCGTTGCGATCGACGGGGCCTCTGTGTCCTTGAAGAGCGTGGAGACGAGCCTCGCCGGTAGCCGCCGAAGTTTTGAAATGCGCCCAAAGCGAAGCGTCTGACGAAGCGTCTTGTCGCAACTTGTCACCGACATGATTGCGCCTGACGGTAGAAAGGCGCACGAGGTAGCTTCGCCGCACAGCCGTGGAGTGCTGCGGGAAAGTACGGCGGCGCTGGCCGATTCGTAACAGCTTCTCCGCCGGGGGTCCGAGATCCCGATGGATAAGGGTCTTCAACCGGTGTCCGGAGGGATGCTGTCGAAGTGAAGTGTTCGGCAGACGCTCGACTCCAGGTCTGGGCTGTACGACACCGTGCTGGAGCTTCACCGGGCGGGTCACTGGACGAGTAGTGGCTCCCCAAGAACGTCTCTGGCTTGGTCAGGCAAGCAACAGAACAACACAGGAAGACACAACCGCATCGCCGGCAAATGCGAAGACAAATCCACACTGAAGCTTTACCAGGCTTTTAGTTGCGATAAAAATTTCGCGAATAACTAACTACTCTAGTTATATTTTTGCCCAGCAGTACTTTAGACAAGTGAAAAACTTGAAAGGTGACATTTCGCGTGATTGGAAATGTCCCACACAACAAGAAATCTAATCGTAAAGGGCGAAACCTGCGTCAGGAAAAATAATGAAATTGAGAAAGTCAGGCGTCTATAGGCCATTTCTTGCCTTAAGGACTCCGACTTAAGCCATCAGCATTGCCATTCAGTTTCCCCTTTTTGTACCGCACTTCAAACGTATACTGCTGCAGAGCCAGACTCCAGCGTAGGAGGCGACCGTTCTTTGAGGACATCGTGTGCAGCCACGTGAGAGGGCAGTGGTCGGTCTCTACTATAAACTTCGAGCCGGCGAGGTAGCAGGCCAGTTTTTGCACCGCCCAGACGAGACACGCACACTCCTTTTCGGAGACGCTGTAGGCTTCTTCACGAATCGTCAGCTTACGACTTGCGTACAATACTGGGTGCTCCTCATTGTCGCCAGCTTTCTGACACAAAACGACGCCCATCCCACGGTCACTAGCATCACACTCGACCACGAAGGCTTTGAGTAGTCTGGCGAGTTCAGTACAGGGTGGCTAGTTACACTGTAAACGCAAACTAGCCGGAAATGGAGTTTTAATCAAGTAATGTGCCCTGAAAAGTCCTTATAGCAAAAAATGTACTCCCTAGGCATGGTCTAAAAATGTGGACGAACCTCCATGGTAGTACCGTTGCCCATCGGTGTAGCAAAAGGGAGGATTTAGAACCACTTAACACCATTTGTGAGATGGCGTTCGGTTCCTTGTATAGTACCACGTCCAAAATAAACTCCCCATCTGGAATAATCATCTGAAGCGGGCGGTCGCCATGTTAGTCTTCTGTTGTTTCCGTGTATCAGCACTTCAACCGTGGCCTAATGCTAATTAGAACGAGTAAGCAGGACGCGACGGTTGCATGCAGCTACAAACCCCATACCGTACGTATACCCGTACAGATGCTTCAGCCAGCGCGATCACAGGCAGACAGCGCGGCCGTGTTGTTTCAATCTGTTTATTTTGGCGATACGTGTTGTCAAACTCTGCTGATAACAAAGAGGCAGTTCTCGCCGTTGCAAACAATTGCAATGCTCATCTGCTTCGCTTGCTTGCGCATATATAGACGATTGAAATTCTCGTGCCAGCACGCCAACGCACCCGACTGCAGCGACTCAACTTGCCCTGGCGGCACGACTTGCTGCCCGGATGTAAACAACCTCCGTTCCGTGCTATCAACGCAGCGCGGCCGGTGGCTCGGTGCGGCCGGAGCTTCAAGCCTCGCCTTGGACCATCGTTTTTTCTTATTTGAGAAGGACTAGTAGTGCCATTTGGTGGATTTTTATGTGCCCCTGTCACACGAGGAACGGCCGCTAACAGCATTTGGATACGGCGACAGCTGTGGACAGCTCGCTGGTAAGTGGTCTGTTTTCAGTCGATGCGTTTGTCAGACGTTTGGATAGGGTTAACTGCGAGGTACCCGTGCCGCACACAGCACGTACACGCACGGGCAAAGAAAAAAGCGCACACTCGTTTTATTGTACTTGTTTGTGGCTTTTGGGGTATGCATTCGCATTCTTTTGTAGGCCGGTTTGTAACAGGGCATTCGAGATGAAATCGTTTGTCGCGCGCGGAGTCGTTTCAAAGCAACGTGACGGTTACTCAGGTAGCCGAATCGCCTCCGACAGCGGTGCATCGTCGGGCCCGGTCGGTGAATATTGTGGGACTCTGTCTCTCATATGCATCGAACTGCTCGTGTTAGTTTTAGTTAACTGTTCTACTTTGTAATATCTATTTGTTAACGCTCCTGATGGCTTGCCTGTCCAAATATAAGTCTTTGTGTTGTTTTCGTTCAAGGCTCTGACTCATTCTTAGCGCTCTGGTCGGCGAAAGCCGCGGATCAGACGGCCACCCCCTTCGAAAACTGTACCCTGTAGATTCGGTGGGGTTGTTTGCTCGCTTGAGTCGACTCTTCACATCTAACAGCGTACCCTATTAAAGGAGCCATGAAGAGAAAACACAAGTTTGGTTCATTCAAAAGATTGTCTCGTTAGAATCGTACTGACACCACTTTGAACGTAAACTTCGCTCAAATAAGCTACATAATTAGGAAAAACAGGAATGGTCATGCGACCCACCAGCTCATTTCCCGCAACAGAACCTATGTCGTCACATGAGCTAAGCTCTGCGATTGGCGGAGGCTGGCAGAAGCAGACGCAAATTAGGTAGAACTTACAAACTAGACGAACGAACGATTTGTGCTTAAATTTAGGGCACATTCTTTACAAAGCAATAAGAATGATGGGACAAACAGTGGAAGTTACGAAAGCACAAGTAAACATAGAAGTACTGATGCGTTCTGCTGTTCGTACTGCGCACAGCATGCTTGGTTTAGCTGCACAGCACTACGGGGCTTGGGGTTGTCTCAGACGACACCGGCCGATTGACGCAAGCAACGGTGCCTTACGTGACCCCATTTGTCGAGCGAGCACTGTTTCAGGGAACGAATATTTTCTCCCAGAACAAAAACAAGCCAGGTTTAAATGCGGGCAAAAACAAACCAAACGCTTGCAACGGTATGGTGGCGCCATCTAGGTTACGGAACGTAAAGAAACGCGGGAACAAACCACACCGCTGTACAGGGTGGAGACAAACTTTGAACGGTCCCGTGCCGCCGCAATTGGGCCAACGGGCTCAACGCGTTATTCTTTTCATTTCCAACGAGACCTAGCAACGCGAAACAGACAATATGATTCAAACTTTTTCAGTAAACCGCGTTGCGGCGATAATTTTAGCGCGGTTTTGACACAATGACTTGCTTCGGCGGCGAGCGAGCAACCGAAAATGGCGGCGCCAGCGTATACGTGTCTCTACCCTGTACGGCGGATGCGTGAATGAAGGTACTCTAGGCTGCAGAGCGGTCGGTTCCAGTGATGTCACTTGGGACCACGAAAACGCACGATTGAGCGGGAAAATCAAAATTTTAACCTAAATTGTTGAATTTCTCAGTGAATAAAGCACCGTTTGTATCCGGACAAGCGCTGGGGGCACTATAAAACACGAAATCTTTCGAATAAAACCAACTTGCATTTTCTCTTCATGGCTCCTTTAAGGAAACGGTGACATGCGTAAAAGATGCTATGAGCCTATCGAACGATTAAATGCATATAGTGTGGACCACGACGGCGACGTGGTTCGAAACCGAAATGTTTTTATTCCCTTTCGGATGATAATGAGGGGTATGTATGCAATCGGGGCCCGTCAGTCGCCAGCTAAGGCCACGTAATTAAAAACACAAATTCATGCCCTTATGGAAGAGAACAGAGTTTGCCGTAGCATGACACAAGTCTGCCGGGCATAAAAAAGGATATCATTTTTTAGAAGAACAATGCACACACTTTTCTTTTGTTGGTAATAACTTTGTCATAATCAATAGTAAGACCATACACAAAAATTACTCGATTCATCTGACACTCGATTTTGACACGGAGGTTGCAGATCCAAAAAGTGCACTGTGGTTTTGCGTGACGGAAACTTCTACAATCACGGTAAATTAACTAAGGCAGGTGTGTGTGGCATGCAGCGTTGGTAAGTTTGCGAGAATAGCGTTTCCATTTCAGCTGTTTTTTTTTTGTTGCCATGCAATCACAAGTAATTTGGTGCCATGAACGAGGTTTACGTTAGCTAACAAGGCTGTAGTAACGGTTGCGGCTACAAATGACCTTATGCACCAATCATGCTTGTCAGCTCGGTGACACAGAATATTAAGTTGTCAGAATACGGATGACTGATTCGCCTAGTTTATCAGTACTGTAAAAAAAGAAAGTGTTTTCTGACCCAGTGAAGGACTTTCCTGTATGATTAGCTGTGTTATGACAGATGACCATACTTGATGAGACAAGCCGTAACAAATTAGCTTTGGATGTAACACCAGCAGGGAAATAGGTGGAGGTATCTGCAAGTATAACTGAAACAGTGGGTGCCTGTCCGGCATGAATTCATTATTTGCTGACACGATTTTCTTCTGCAGATCCTGATACATGATCGAGTTGAATGACTTCATAGATCTTAAGGCAGGATAGGCTGTGCTGTACAAGGCAAGGCTGCATTCGGAAACCAAGTTGACCCCTCCAGCAGAAGTGAGTATTGCCACGGCTTGCAACAGCCGTCCAGCTCGAAAAAGCTGCCCTTTTTCTATGAACGTGAGCCACCATGGTAGGGGAGAGGCAGTGTAAGGGTTTGCATCTTTAAGTGTGTGCCCATTCACTTGAATAGATGCAAGCTGGCATCTTAAAGCAAGAGACAGCGGTTAACAAAATCATGCATTACCAAGTGTTTTTCAGTCAAAAACAAAAACTAATCTATCAACCTACAGAGACTTGCATTTTAGCTTCACTGTCATTTAAAGTTGTGCTCGAGTATTTTCTGCGGAAGTAATATCTTTTTTTATTGCTGCCAAATCCACGGCGGTTAATGTACTGGCACTTGGTTTTATGAAGCCTTTGCATTCCTAATTTAGGTACTGGAATTCGCAGGGAACCTGGCCTTACAATTTTATTACTGTACCGAATTATTAAGTTCATTTAACCATAGTGTCTGTTTTGAATTTTACGTGTGGGGCATTTTTTTTCTTTTTTGCTTTTTCAGGCAGATGTTCCTCTGACTCCCTGCCTGCATTCCGTGAACGGGGAAGTTAGCCTCCACATCGATGGCCAGCGTGTCTTGACTGCATCATCTTTACTGGGAGGACTGTGTAGTCTGTTCGCATCGTTTTGGGTTTTCAACATTCAATATCCCAAGAAGGCACACAGAGTTCTAACGTTTGTGGAACATGCCTTTTTGGACCTTGCCAGCACCAAACCACGTGTGAAGGATTTAGAACTAATTACTTTATCGCATCAATATCGCTCACTAATATTTGTTTTCAATCCTGTAACCATTGGATAGTAGTCAAAAAGAATTCCGTATTATATTTCAGACTTTTTCTTTTTTTTCTTTTTTTTTTTTACTGAAAAGGGGATATTTGATGGGCCGTTCTGTATGCACCTAATACAGCTATCTTTCAGTGACGGAATAATATTAACAAAATAATTTAACTTGAAGCAATTATCTAAATAATATTGGCAACTGGTGCGAAATGAATCAACTAAAAATTATCCGAAAAACACGCGTTTTATGACTTTTTGTTCTCACTCTAAAGAAGCTGTCCCGATACCACCCATTCTGTTCTATATCATTGCAATTAACCCGTCAGACTCGGTCACTTTTCTTGGCGCATTTGTGTCTTTATCAAAACGCACTGGTATTTTCCGCAGCATATTTTTCGTTCTTTATATTACTCATTTATCCATAGCCATCTCACTGCAGTCTGTCTCCTACATCATTTCTCTCTTGTCCCTTTACCACCTACACAATGCTTGTTACCTTTCAATATCCAATCGTTGCACAGCTCTCGCTCATTTCACCACAAATTGAAAAATTGTTTTGTTGTAAACCACTGCAACCATTTTTTCTTCACTTTGTGTACGTAGTACTAATGCGTACTGATAAGTTCTGATAAATACTGACGCGTTCTCGATCTTCTAGTATTATATAATGATTTCACTTACGATGGGGTTGTGTTTGTGCCTATCTGTTTTTCAAGTATTTCCAGTTCTTGTATTATTATTGTTTCTACAATTTGTTCAACTAGCACACAGCTCTCGCTCATTTCACCACCTACCGAATTTTTTTGTTGCTGTTGTAAACCACTGCAACCATTTTTTTCACTGTGTACTGAGCACTGATGCGTACTGATAAGTTCTGATAAGTACTGACGCGTTCTCGATCCGCTAGTATTCTATAATGATTTCACTTACCATGCGGTTGTGTTTGTGCCTATCTTTGTTCTTCGCGTATTTCTAGTTCTTGTAGTAATATTGTTTCTACGGTTTGTTCAACTAGCATCGTATTGCTGTCTTCAATTCCTAACTGGCGTGTTATTTAGCAATGTACCATTTGTGATTTCCAATATGAGGTCGCCATAAGTATTTATTTCGGAACCTCCTTGTGTACACCATGTACCATGTAAACTTGTCTGCGAAAGTTAGTTTGAAATAAACCTGAAATCGAGAAAAACCGTGTGAAATCAGTACTCCCGCAGGGAACTAGAAATTTTCCCTTGTGGCCTTGAGAACCTCCTTTCGGAAGGCCTACAAAACTCCCCAAGCTTTCGTCAAACTCCATTCAAAAGAAGTAAATGCTTCCCTTGAACCTCCTAAAAACGCCCCTAAACTAACATAAGTACTTCCAAAAGGAGCCATAATATGCTCCTATTCAACCGCCTAAAAATTCCATAAACATCACTTAAAAACGCCCTTCAGGAAGTAAAGAATACTCCATTTTGACCTCCTTAAATTCTCCCGAGCATTTCTTAACACTCCCTAAATACCTCCTTTCTATAACCTAAAAACGCCCTGTTTTGAGGAGGTAAACAAAACCTCCCTGTTCCATGTAGTAAAAAAACTCCTACAAGGAGGACCACTGGAGGACAGGCGAAAAAGAACCTCTAGGGAGTATATGGGAGGGAAAAAAGTTTAGAGTGTTTCGTCCCACGCGACTGTTAGCGGTTCGTTTTTACGAAGCGCGTCAGTTAGAGGGCTAGCCAGCTCAGAGTACCTCGGAATGTACCTCTGACAGTAACCTGCGATTCCCAAGAACGACCTAATGTCTGTCTTGGTTCGGGGCTGCGGGAAGTCTCGGATTGCCGCTACCTTAACTTCAGAAGGTCGGCGATGGCCCCTACCTATAACGTGACCAAGGTATACCTTCCGCGCGGGCCATTTGACATTTAGGTGCCTTGATCGTTAAGCCAGCTTCACGCAAACGTGAAATCACGGAGCGCAGGTGTTCAAGATGGTCCGGCCACGAGGCGGAATAGATAGCCACGTCGTCTAAATAGGGCAACGCAAAGTCGTCGAACCCCCGTAGCACTTTGTCCATGAGACTTGAAAAATAGTATGGAGCGTTTTTCAGCCCAAAACTCAAAACCTTTGGTCTGAAGGTCCCCATGGGTGAAATAAACGCCGCGTAACGGCTAGCTTCGTTCGTCAGCGGAACCTGCCAGTATCCCCGCACTAAATCAAAAGTGGAAATGAAGCAAGCGCTGCTTACTTTCTCGATACGTTCGTCTATGTTCGGTATCGTGTAGGTTTGGTCTCTGGTGATAAGGTTTAACGTCCTATAGTCTACACATGGTCGCGGATCCTTGCCAGGAACTTCAACCAGTATCAGGGGTGAAGTATAGTCGCTTTCGCAAGCCTCTATCACATCCAGAGCCAACATTTTCTGGATTTCAGTTTCCAGAATTTCGCGCTGTCACGGCGACACTCGATACGCCTTTGAACGCACGGGCTGGGAAGACGTAAGCTCGATGTCATGCGTTAAGAGGGCAGTTCTGCCGGGCTTATCCGAAAACCGGTCCGAGAACTCTTCTAACAGTGCCTCCAACTCACGTTTTTGGTCAGGCTCCAGCTCCGCCTTCGTTACTAGGTCGTTAACGAGTCTACTCGTGCCGTCATGGGTAAGCGGACCCAATTCCGGAATCTCGGGGGGAATCTCCTCGGGTATGTTAACCAGCATCTGCACCACCGCTTCCCGCTGCCTGTAGGGCTTTAGTAGGTTGCTGTGGTATACTTGCTGGAGCTTGCGCTTTCCAGGTACGCTCACAACGTACTTGGTTTCAGACAATTTTTGAAGGATCTTTGCCGGGTCCTCCCACTGAACTTCTAGTTTGTGGCGTTGAGACGGCCGCAAAATCATTACCTGGTCTCCCACCTCATAGATTGCACATAGAGTGCCTACAAAGGCTAAAGGACCACCAAACATTGTTATTCAGTTTGCTTCCCGAACTACCCGAGACAGATTTTTGCCGGCAGCAAAGAAAACTCGTTTGAACGCATCGATGCTTGGATTTCAAGGGGCGGATCCCCTATTTGTCAACGAACATCTATGCCCGGAAAATAAGGTTCTTCTGGGGAAGGCAATCGCAACCAAGTGCGCTAAAGGCTGGAAGTTTGCTTGGGTCTCGGACGGGAAAATACTGATGAGGAAAGCTGAAAAATCAAAAGTAGTTCACGTCACCTGTGAAGCAGATCTACAAAAAATTTCTGGCACTTCTAGCATTCAGCCACAAAACGAAGCAAGCTACACTAACTCTGGCCCATGATTGCTCCCAGAAAAAAACCTATCCGTTCTTCACAGTAACGTCCGCAGCATAAATAAAAACCTGAACTCCCTTCTTTCTTTTATCGGTACACAAGACGAGTCGTTCGAAATCATAGCGACAACTGAAACATGGCTAAGAAAACGCGAAAATATAACAATTCCTGGCTACATGACAATATCGCAGCCACGGGACTCTCAGTTTCGTGGTGGGGGTGTGGCATTGTCCGTCAAAGATAGGTTACAATACACTATCTTATCATCAGTTTCTTGTTGTCGCCGGCACTTGAAGCGTTATTTTTGAAACTTGAATGTGGGCTCTTAGTAGGCGTTGTCTACCGACCTCCGCATTCAAGCCTTGCCGGGTTTATCGATGAAATGGAAATAATAATGTCTTCCTTAACCAAGAAAAGCAAAACTCGTGTCATAATTGTCGGAGATGTGAACATTGATGCAGCTTCCAAGAATTTCATGGATTACACACACCTTCTTCGATCATACAACTTTCGCAACCTGATCACCGCCCCGACGCGTATAACCATGTCTTCGGCAACATCAATCGACCATGCGCTGACAAACATTGATACAGGTATAAACGGGGGGGTCTACCAAACACCACTTTCGGACCACTTGCCAATCTTCGTACAGGTTAACACACTTCCTATGGTAAAAACGCTCCTGCCGACACGCAGAACCAATGTAAATTATGAATTATTCCATAACAAGCTGTTGTTAATCAGACCGGATCATATCTATCATGAAGACGTAAATACAAAGTTCTCGAACCTGATTACTACCCTAAATGAGCTTATAGACTGCAGTAGCCGAAATGTAGCATCGTCGCAACGCTATAACCCAATTTGTCCGTGGATGACCCAAGAAATTCTAAGCATATTAAGGAAAAAGGACTATTGGTATCATAAGTGGCTACATCATAAGGGAAACGAATATTACCTGTACCAGTTCAAATGCGCGCGTAACAAATCAGTGTCTTTAATGAGGGCCAGAAAAAAAGAATATTTTACTCGCCGCATTGAAGATGCCTCAGGGAATCCGAAAAAAATGTGGGAAGTAGTCAACGAGGTAACGAGAAATTCAAAAAAATGGTCCACCCTTCCGCCCATCGTTACTAAAGACACGGTTAACGAATTCAATAATTTTTTCACCAATGTCGGTCCTGAACTAGCTTCGAAGCTTCCAGTCGCAAGTTTGGACAGTGTTCCTCTACCGCCAGTTGTTAACTCTTTCGCCCTTCACGAAATTCAAGCCAACGAAGTATTGTCGGTTATTGCGCAGTTGTCAACAAAGAAATCAGTAGGCTTGGACAGCATTTCTGCAAAACTAATCAAGGAAAACAGTGATATCATAGGACCAATTTTGTGCCGTTTGTTCAACCATTCCTTGCTTGAATACACATACCCGTCTTCCTTAAAGATAGCCAGAGTTACGCCGGTATTTAAGGATGGTGATACTTCTGACCCTTCCAGCTACAGACCTATTTCTGTTCTAAGCGTTATTAATAACATTTTCGAAAAAATTCTCTCTAAACGCATTTAAAATTTCCTAAATAAATATAATATTATTTGCCCGCAGCAACATGGATTTCGTCCGAAGCATTCCACTAGCTCAGCCGTCATTACACTCACCCAGTCTATCAATAGTGCCCTAGACACCAACAAACTAGCTGCTGTTATCTTTCTATATATAAAGAAGGCGTTCGACACGGTGAACCACGACATCTTGCTAAACAAATTAAAAATATACGGGTTTCGTGATAGGGTGCTTGAATTTTTTGCTAGCTATCTTACAAACCGTCAACAAGTTGTCTCCATAAAAAATGTTACGTCATCTATGCAGTACCTGCGAACAGGAGTACCGCAGGGCTCTACTCTTGGTCCGCTATTTTTTTCCCTTTACGTGAATCACTTGCCTCAGATATTAGCCTCAGCCAACTCTATCATGTACGCTGATGACACTGCCATTATAATTACTGCCAATCATACTACCGAACTCGAAAGCATCGCAAACGCTGAGCTGAAAGCAATCTCAGACTGGTATCTAAGGGACAAATTGACAGTCAACACAAAGAAAACTAAGTATGTACTTTTCCAGTCGCGAAACCGATCTCTCGGTTTAGCTGATATCAGATTAGTTATTTGCCAAGCACAGCTTGAATCAACCAACCGTTTTACGTACCTCGGTGTTACCTTAGATAAACATATACACTGGGAACATCACGTCTACGCGGTTTGCGCGAAGATTGCGTCTGGCTGCTCTGCTCTGATCCAGTTGCGTGAATACTTCGACACCGATGTTCTGCGACTCCTATACTTCACGTTAGTGCACGCTCATATTGCGTATTGCGTCGAGTCGTGGGGCTGGACATACAATACTTACCTAGAGCGCCTGAGGCGAGCGCAAAAACGAGCTCTTAGAATAATTACGCGTTCTGGCTACTCTCGACCCAGCAAGTCGCTGTTTACTGAACTACGCGTCTTACCATTTGATCTACTTCGCGAGAAAAAAACTGCTGAATGCATCCACAACATAATAAGAAACAACCTTCCGTTTGACGTGTCTACACTTAATAACCCTACAAGCGCAGCACGGGGCCATACCTTTGGAAACTTTAACTTCGCCATAAAAAGAAATGTGTACGGTGTACGTATGCTGGAATTTACTGGTGTAAAGATCTGGAACAGCCTGCCGCATGACGTAAAAGTTGCTAACAATTTTTCTGTTGCAATAAAAACGCACTACCTTAAAATGAATGAAAGAACTTTGAGTTCATGCTTGCAGCTATTATTTGTACGTTCTCTCACACTTATACCCCATTATCGAATGACGTGCTTATTCTTATACAATGTGATGGCATCCTGCATTTTAAGTGATTCCGGTGCTTTATTATGATGTATTTATTGTAACCTCCGTGACAAATGCAATTGCCGTTGTTATTGCTGGTAAAAATTCAACGTGCTCTTGCGTATTTCACTGGCTTTAGAATTGTATTCATTCAAGAAATATATGCTTAACGAGTGTTTAGAGTGTCTTTACCGTTTTTTTAAATTTACTATTGACGATGTGTACTGACATGCGTGCCTGCAATTCTTGTATTTTTTTCTTGGACCCCTTACTAGCCACTGGCTATGGGTCCAAACAGTTTTTGGGTATGTTTTGTAGCGCCACATAGAACAATAAATCGAATTGAATTGAAATTGAAAAAAAAAAAAAAAAACTGACGTGCCCTGGCTCCCTTGTCGTAGTAGGGTTTTGACTTTTTCTGGGCTGTGCTCATTGCGGTGCCCGCTAGCTGCTGTGCCCTGTGCAAGCGGTCCATCAGCGAGAGTACGTATTCTACAACCATCGGGTCTTCGCCCCTACCTTCCCACGATTCCCGGAGGATGCGGAGGGGGGAACGTAACGAGCGCCCGTAAACAAGTTCCGCTGGCGGGAACCCGGTCGTCTCGTGAGGAGCCGATCTCAAAGCAAACATCGCGGCCGGCAAACACAGCTCCCAGTCAGTCTTTCGTTCGTAGCACATGGCTCTGAGAACGCGCTTCATTACTGAGTGAAGCTTCTCGACAGAGTTCGACTGAGGATTGTACACGGAACTATGAATGAGTTTTACCCCGCTCTTCTCGAGAAACGTCGTCGTTAGTGCGCTCGTAAAAACTGTACCCTGGTCTGACTGTATTTCCGCCGGGAAGCCAACCCTGGCGAACACTGACAGTAGGGCGTTCACAATTTCCACTGAGCTCAACTCCTTCAAGGGCACGGCCTCGGGGAACTTAGTAGCAGGACAGAGCACTGTCAAGATGTGACGGTAGCCAGAGGTCGTCACGGGCAGTGGGCCAACCGTGTCGATCACGAGACGGCGAAAAGGCTCCGTGATAACCGGCACAAGTTTCATGGGCGCTTTGATTTTGTCTCCCGGCTTACCCACTCTCTGGCACACATCACAAATGCGCACAAAGTTTTCGACGTCGCGAAAGCATCCTGGCCAGTAGTACTCCTGCAATAGGCGGTCTTTTGTTTTTCGTATGCCTAGGTGCCCTGACCACGAGTTGCCGTGTGCGAGACGCAACAAATCCTGACGATAGACCTGCGGGACAACTAATTGGTCAAACTCCACCCCTCTCCGGTCTCGATACTTGCGATACAGTATCTCCTCCCTCGTCTGGAACCTTACGTTCTTTTTCGCTACCCCTTCAGTTACATTTTCCAGTAACTTTTCCAGCGTGTAATCTTTTCTTTGCTCCGCGATCAGTGCCGTACTGCCGACGTGCAGCAACCGCTCTAAACTTTCCGACGTAGGAGCTACAAAAAGCTCTGTCAGAGAATCACCTGTTTCGGCGGGCTGCTGCTGCTGCTCGACACCCGCGATCTGAACCTGCAAGGAGGCAGACTGGCCGCGTTCGGAGCCAACGTCGGCGCTAGTCTCAGCAAGCTTCCCCACCTCCTCTCTTCGCGAATCGTTCCTGCTTTCAACCGCCGCCTTTGCTCCGAGTTCGCGTGCCTTCGAGCGCGTCAGCGCGAACACTATCCCTTCCCCGAAAACGAGTCCCCTTCGCGCAGTAGCTGATCGGACCTGTTCGAGAAAAGATACGGATACTGCGCCGGAAGGCTGGGAGAGACAGCGGCCTCGGTTTCGAGCTTTCCGAAGGGACCATCGATGGTTATCCTGGCGATCGGAAGACACACGCTTTGCGCTTCTACGCCTGCTTTATCCACGCGCAATCGCCCGTGAATTGGTGCGGTTCGACGTAGGACGGGTGGACCACGTCCACCGTTGCTGCGGAATCTGCTATCCTCATCCTGGTCTACCATGTGAAAGACAAGCTTGCCCTTTTAAATGCAGAGCATTTCAGTAACTCACGATGGCACCCGCGTTGGCGTCCGTAGTCCGCACCGTCGTTGTCCCTACTATATAAAAAAGAAAATACTATCCGGCGCCAGGTTCCGATCCTTGCACCCTGCGGGCGGAACGCAATGTACAGTCGTGAGCTGAAGTAAACGGACCACGGGAGCGGTAGCCAAAACTAATCGCTGCGCCGTCTGGTTGCGCGGCGCCTGCTGTCGAGATCGCACACAGCGCAGGCGCGGCCTAGCAGTACAGCACACATGCCGCTATCGCTCGCTGCTTCGCGATTGTCTCACGCTCCGATAAATTGACGCCAGGGGAATCACGCCGCGCAGTTAGAAGAACACTGCCGGGCACCGCCCTATCATTGAAAACGATGCGACTCACCTGATAAGTGGCGATGGTGCTACGCTGCCACACATAGCATGCTGTGGCTGCGTTGGGCTCGTAGCCTTTTTTTTTATTCAAAAATCAGGAGGTTTCTTTTTTGTTAAGTGATGAAGTTTCTCAGTTGATATCTGCTGTCTTGTTGTTTGTTCGAGTTCGTGTTTCGTGTTTTTCGTGTTGTTCGCGTTTTTCGAGTTTCGAGTTTCTGCATGAGAGTGACAGAGTTGGGTCCCATAGCTATTTGTGTACACAACAACAATTGACTGTCTTTGTGGCCGCTCAGCTAATTGATAGGTCCTCCTCACTCTCGGTTGAGACGTCTCTTTGGGAGGCGGGACTTTTGTAATTAAATAAAGATTATGGCGTGGTGAAGGAAAGGGCTGCCCGCCAGACTTGGGATTTGCCCGACCTCTGATTTTTTATGCCAGTGGTACTCGGCCGGTAGCGTGCCAAATACTCCTTCTGGGCTTGCAAAAGTGGTGAGGGACCCCACGATGAAATATGTTGATACGTGCCCTATTGTCGCACAATTAACCCTTGCAGCCAAAGTCGCTCATACTCATATCTCTATGCACGCCCTTTGAGTGTGGCTTTTCTGCATAATTTAAACGTTGTGCAAAAAGCCAGCTTTAAAATTTGTGCTGTGCGGAGGCGTTATTCTAGCATGTCATCCGGCAAATCCACTTTTTTTAGTTCGTGGCAGGGTGTGGAAGAAAAAAGGAAGTTGGGAGTATCGCGGAGGGACCCACGGAGTTCCTCTTCTCCCACGTTCCTCTTTTTGTCTGCGGACCCCCATCTATGAACGACAGCACTGTGCAATGCTTTGTAAAATATTACGTGTAAGTAAACTTGGCTGTTTTGAAGTATACCGTCGTTTGTTTGTCGCATGCTGTCGACCATAAGCTAGTAATCTTTTTATCTCCAATCGTCGACTGAAGGACCCTCTTTGGATCAAATCCTTCAATTTCAACTCATGGCACAGAAGTGCGCAAGAACTGTCAATAATGTTTTCAAGTGCAAATAAATCTAATCGAAAAATGTAGTTTGCATGCAGTTCGATAGTCGCTGGGAATTGAAGGCGTGGTTCAATGGTATCTCATATCGCAATATAGTTTTTGAACATAAAATGTATGTGTCGGTGCCTCGCACTTGAAAAATTGCGAAGCTGGATTTTCCCGAGCAATTGCGAAATGGCACATATGCCGCATGCGGCAAACGAAGTTTCATAAAGCAATGCAGTACATACCTAAACACAGCAGTCAAAACCTTGGCATGTAAGGTTAGCATCAATAATTTTCCCAGTTCGCTGATATTCTCAGGAGGCTGTGATTTCGCATCTATCCTCAAAACCGACAAAGATGGTGTTGTGTTTTATTTTCTTCGACTGTCCAGTGATTTTTTTCTGCTTCATTTTCTGCTTCAATATACGTCGGCGGGGGTGGGGGGGGGGTGGGGGGGGAATCGCAAAAAAAAAAAAAGCTTGAAGCCCGAGATAATCACCAGCGCGCCCACTCTGCCAGCAGAGCCGCGTTGCCGCCGATTGCGCCAGCGCGCCATTTCCACTGAAGGTGCGTGACCCGCAGGCAGTAAAAGGGCAGCGCGGCTCCCCTGGCGTCAATTTATCGGAGCGTGAGACAATCGCGAAGCAGCGAGTGATAGCGGCATGTGTGCTGTACATCTAGGCCGCGCCTGCGCTGTGCGCGGTCTCGACAACAGGCGGCGAGCAACCAGACGGCGCAGCGATTAGTTTTGGCCAGCGCTCCCGTGGTCCGTTTACTTCAGCTCACGGCTGTACATGTTGCTTTACCCACTCCGCCACAAAGCCGACACAGAATGGGACGCTACTACAGCGCCTTATATCGTTGACTCATTCAAATTACTGCTGACGAGCGCTCTCTCGTCAGCAGTTGCCACAAGTGCAACAACATTAACGTAACGCAAACTACTTAACGTCGTGAGCCCCCGGAAATGCTCTGCATTTGATCGTGCCCCTCGCGAGGGGGATGTTTATACAGGAACTCCTACTTCTAGCGAACTCCTGGCGCCCTCTTTCTGCCATTGCAGAGACTATGAGGCGGTCTTCCAAGGGCGCCAAATTTGAATTCTACAAAATTGATTTTTTTTTCTTGTTAAACTAGCTTGCGGTCGGTGCACCGGTTCACCACGAAGGCAACGTTTTAATATGCTCGCTCAAAAACTTCCCAAACTCTTCAAGCAACTTAATATTTGCAATAATGGTACAATTAATAAAATTGAGTTTCCCCACCAAATTTGGCAGCAGCGGCAGGGTCAAAGAACGATCGTCTGATGCAGCGCTTTGCGTTGTTGCAGATTGCCAGGAAATAGCTGACGTCAACACCACGAGCATCAGGACACCCTCCCCTGTGTTCTTGGTGGGCGTACACCGAGCTGCTTGAAATCAAGCCAGGAATCCCGCCACTACAAGCAAACAGCGCTGCAAGTCGAGGACGCACTATAAAACAAGCCCGATGGACCCCGCTACACCACATTGGCAGCAGCGGCAGCGTCAAAGAACGATCGTCTGATGCAGCGCTTTGCGTTGTTGCAGGTTAGTTGTTATATTCTCGTGTGTTTTTTTCCTTCATTACTTCTCTTGCTGCTGCTGCTGCCAAGTGTGACAATGTCGTCAACTGAACAATGTCAAATTTGCCGTGTACAACTTGTCGCGAGTGACTCGGTTATAAAGTGCAGTGACTGCAGTAGCAAGTATCACACCGGGAAATGTGCCGGAGTTTCGGACACAACGATAAAGTCAAAGGGCGAGCCGTATCGCAACGCTTGGCGTTGCGCAGTATGCAGACGTTCCAAGTCTCGGCCACAGCCGCCCGAGAAACCTAGCTTTGACCCCGATACACAGGATATACGGACATGGCTGAAATCAATTCATGAAAAACTCGAGTACTTGATGCCATTGAAGGAAACTGTGGAAAGCATTGAAGACAGTGTACAATTCATGAGCGAACGTTACGACGAACTATTAACACGCACGGAGCGCAACGAGCAGGAAGTAAGGGATTTGAAGCGGAGGCTGGAAAAAGTGGAAGCTCAGGATGACGAGCTTGTACAGATGAGACGCGAGGTCGATGACCTTGAATGGCGAAGCAGGCGACTTAATCTTGAATTTCACGGTATACAGACAGCTGAAAACGAAGACTTGGTCAGTGAAATCAATAAGCTTGCAGCCAAAATAAAATTGCCCCTTCTGGACAAAAATGACATTGTAGCCATCCACCGCCTCCCTTCCAAGAAAGATAAGATACCCGGCGTAATCTGTCGCTTTGCGAAACAGACCGACAGGGACATGTGGTGGCAGAATAGGAAGAAACTGTCTGATGCGCATGAGGACTTGTTCTTGCTGGAAAATTTGACGAAAAGAACACGCACTCTGCTTTTTTGCAACTAGCTGCGAAATGCACGCGGACTAGCACGCGGACTGCTTGCGCGCTTCGAAAGCCTTTTTTCGGCGCTGTGCCTCTGCGTTTGCGCTCTTTTCGTTTTCTCAGCCCGTTTCATTATTCGCGGATTCGGTCACTTTCGCTCCGCTCTTTTCGTAGGGAGCTCTGCCTTTCGGCCCTAACTTGTCAGGCCTCGGCCTGAACTCTTTTTGGCCGTCTTTCGGCCCCTGCGCACCTCGACGTGCGACGAACTCGTCGGCTAGCTGAGCTGCCTGATCCACAGTATTTACCCCTGGCCTATCTTGCACCCAGAGTCTCAGGTTTTCTGGTAGACGGCGGTAAAACTGCTCAAGACCGAAGCACTCAACTACCTTGTCGTGCTCTCCGAAAGCCTTTGCCTCTTTGAGCCACTCTTCCATATTTGCCCTCAGCTTCTAGGCGAACTCCGAGTACGACTCGCCCCTAGCTTTCTCGGCATCACGGAACTTCTGGCGAAATGCCTCTGCTGACAGCCTGTACTTACGCAGGAGGCTCGACTTAACTTTCTGGTAGTCCTCCGCCTCCTCCTTTGGCAAGCGGGCCATCACGTCGGATGCCTCACCTGGCAAAAGCGTAAGCAGCTTTTGCGGCCATGAGTCTCGGCTAAACTGGGCCCTCTCACACGTACGCTCGAAGTTGACCAAAAAAAGACCGATGTCTTCTCCTATACCTTGTAGGGTCGCATTAGGTCACACATTCGCAGCGTAGGCCGCTCAGTCGCCGCAGACTGCATGCTGCTGCCACTCTGACGTCTAGGTCGAGACGCCTCGACGTCTAGACGCTTCATTTCCAGCTCATGCTGTCGCTCCTGTTCTCGCCTTCTATCCTCGCGTTCCTCTGCTCGCCTCTCGAGCTCCTGTTGTTTTATTTCCTCGCGTTCTTGTTTCTGCCTCTCGAGCTTCTGTTCTCGCTTTCTTTCCTCGCGTTCCTCACGCTGGCGCTCAGCCTCTGCAGCCTGACGTTTAGCGGTCTCCCTGCCATTGATCATCTCAATGCACTCAGACAGCTCGTCATCGTCAGCCCCAACAGCGAGTATAGCCTGTATCAACTCTGGCTTTCTCAGCGCGTCCGTAACATCCAAGCGCAACTCTTTTGCAAGCTCCAACAACTGCGGTTTTTTCAACGCTTTCAAATTCATGGCCGGTCTAGAGTACTGCTTTCCCACTGCTCCAAAAATGTTTTGCGCGAATAACCCACGCGACAAAAACACACGCCCTACCAGCTATCCTCAGAAGCCTGGTAAAACTCAGTGAAGAAAAGTCCCGCACTCACCCTTGCCCGCCGTGAATTCTGCGAAGTCCGAAGCCGGCTTGACGTCCGTGGTGTTGGGTCTCGCACCGCTGGCTTCAGGTGTTACGAAGTTGCCATCCGACCGCTGCCAACCAGTTGTTGCGACCGAGTTGGGGGCACCCGATCCGAGCTCCGTGGCCTCCGACATACCAGTGGTAGCGTGTATGATGCGAGCGGCCAGCCGCTGTTGCAGCCGTGAAGAAGTCCAGAAGCCGTAGCCTAACGTAACTGTTTACTTCATAGCGAGAGGTGAGCCGAAGCCAAAGAACAATGCCCCGACGGGCGAGCTTACAATACAGGACTCGAGCAGAGCAACAGCATCGATTCGCTGCTCAAACAGGAAGGGTTTACAACGCTTGCGGGGGGTCTATTTACACCCAAAAGCGGTAACGGTCAAAACGCAACAAGCTGGAACACGCCACGAACGTCACCGACACACACAACGCTCTTTCCAGAGTTCGTAAGCCGTTCATAGCCTCGGCGCGCGTTGAGTCCGGGAGAGGGAAGAGAGGAGGACTTCGTTGCGATCGACGGGGCCTCTGTGTCCTTGAAGAGCGTGGAGACGAGCCTCGCCGGTAGCCGCCGAAGTTTTGAAATGCGCCCAAAGCGAAGCGTCTGACGAAGCGTCTTGTCGCAACTTGTCACCGACATGATTGCGCCTGACGGCAGAAAGGTAGCTTCGCCGCACAGCCGCGGAGTGCTGCGGGAAAGTACGGCGGCGCTGGCCGATTCGTAACACCCGGAACAAGTGGTATCGAATACTCTAGGAGTTGTCAGCGCATTCCAATAGCGCAAATATTGTGCGCCACTCGGATTCAAACGATTCGCGTTGTCTATCGCTGTGCCTTCTCTCTATATTGCACTACAACGCTTGTAGTGATCGTTGCTTCCCGCGCTTGCATGCCCATGCAATGTTTCCGTCGCAGTAGTGTGTTGTGCTGCTCTGTGCTGCGCTGGTGCCACATCTTTCCTGCTATGTGTTTTAAAGCGGAGCTTTTTACCTCTACCCCCAAGGGTTCTTTCGCGACCGTTGGTGTCAGCAGAAAACTCCCGAGAACAAATAAAAGAATTTATTGGCAACGCCAGGAATCGAACGTAGAACTGATAGAGTACCAAACCGAGAGCCTGTTGTCTTAGCGATTTGGCTACGAGCGCCAGCGGAAACGTGGAAGGCACGTGGCGCACTCACCAAGCAGATCTACGGGTTTACCTCCTGCATTCTCACTAAATGCCACGTGATACCGTCACGCGTATTCTCACGCCGCTGTGCGCTCCCCCACAGCATTTCTAGCGGGCCTGTGTGCGCCTTGCACGTGTGCTAGGAGTTACAAAAATTAAAAAAAGCTCACACCAACGTATGGCATCTCACTCCTAGTACGCCAATGTGTTAAAACCTGTGGCCACCAGTGTTCCCGTAAAAAAAATCACAGCTCCTTGTCCGCCATCACGCCCAACAACACATCAAGATACACATTCAAATACTCTTTGATGGCCAGACCATCACTCCAAACCCCAGCATCTACATCTACAGGCGATACCAGGGGTGACGTATCCTTGCAGTGCCTCAAACACAGCATCAATCAAATCATACACATGATCAGACGAGTTGCCACCAAGCAGCGAGTCCTCAAGGAATCCGATACCTTTCGGTTATTTCAAGCTTTTAGCCTATCGACAATCACTTACGTCAAACCCCTGTCGTCTTCTAGGCAGAGAGGACATAACGATGGTTTATATAACGAATAGAAATGCGGTTGACCATGCCAGTAGGC
Organism: Haemaphysalis longicornis; assembly: GCF_048455015.1. Taxonomy (NCBI): domain Eukaryota; kingdom Metazoa; phylum Arthropoda; class Arachnida; order Ixodida; family Ixodidae; genus Haemaphysalis; species Haemaphysalis longicornis. The sequence goes on from NW_027526245.1 coordinate 18,491,185, forward strand.
TTCCAATGAGTGCGTCCACGGAGAGGATGCTTACCACGGGGCTCCACAACACGGGGTAAGGGCTGATAGAGGGCCTAACCAGAAGATCGGAATGAGCAGAACGGTGGCGGGTCGCGTCATCCTTCACCATATTGGCTGAGCAGCACAGAATGCCACTCCGCTTGATGTACCCCCCGACTCTTGGCGAACAGAACTAAATATACTCCCTTTGCTTAGAAATATGAACCCCTCACACGACGATAGTCGCCGACAAGCACAGGCTCAAGCGCTCAACAGCACCATCGGTGGGGATCATGCAGTTATCTACACAGGCGCATCCCAACATCGAGGGCAGCAGTACTCCATCATCGTGGCTGCCTCTAGAACAAACCTTCTTGCGTGTGCCTCACTCCAGACCCAAGCCATGACAGCGGCAGAAGAGCCAGCCATCGCCTTGGCTCTCACTCAACCAGGGGTTCGGAAGGTAGTCAGCAATTCCCAACAAGCCTACCGGAATTACCAACCCGGTTGGCTGTCCCGACCTGCGCAGCGTGTGCTAAAAAACACTACCCAAACGGTTCCCTTCACCTCACCTGGACACTCGCTCACGCTGCTATGGAGGGCAACGAATACGTCCACCAACAAGCCTGCGCTTTTACCCCCCCCCCCCCCCCCCGTGCTATGGAGCTACACTGGGACAGTCACCAGCTTGTCTCGTTTAGGGACATAACCCAGCTTTATCGCCTGCACAGGCAGACCCTACCTTCTCCTCACCTTCACCTTTCTAAGGAACAACGAACTACCCTACGGCTCATACAATCCGGCTCCTTCCCACAACCGCGGCGTCTTCACTCCATGCACTCCATGCACTCGAATCGCTACGACATTTAATGTAAATTTTGCTCAGAAGTAGGAACACTCCGCCACATAATCGGGGTGTGAGACTTTAGCCCTGAGCAAACTGCTCTCTTTCCGTGAACTAACCAACAAGAGAAACGGGAGATGCTGCTGTCCAGCCGCTGTCTGCCTTCCCAGCTTCAGCTGGTGAGGAAAGCGCAGGCGGCATGAACTGCATATGAACTCCAGTAAAGAAGGAACCGCTCCCCTGGGCCCCACTCTCGCCCGCTCAGAAATCTGAACATAAGTGTTTCCTCCTCCTCCTCCTCCTAACCCCTCCCGCTCCTCCGCCGTCTCTGCCGCCGATCGAGTCGCCTCCGTCCACGGCAGCAGAGAAGTGAGATCTTCTAACACTGGGTTTGAGCTTCATTTTATTAAAAAAAAAGAGTTTGCACTCATGTGCTACAGCAATAGAACACAACCAATCCCCGTTCGTGCATTATGCATTGCTTGAACCTTACCAAGAATATCTCTTTTAAGTAAAAAATCGTGCCAACCCACCCCGTGAATGTGGTTGGAAAGCAAAGCGATAAACGGCTCCCATAACTATTACCCATGCGACGTGACTTAAATTCACTCGCATCGCTCTAAAAATAGCGAAACCAGAGATAAGTGGAATGCACTTACCACACCATTTATTACTCCAAAGAGATATTCTTGTTAATGTTAAATCAATGCATGAAGCATGAACGGTGTTTGGTTGAGTTGTATTGGTGTAGCCCAAGAGTGGAAACGTTTCTTATAAAATAAAAGTAAGCTCCAACTCGGTGTTAGACGATCTGTCTTCAATGTCTCTGCGCCGCGGACGGAGGCGACGAGATTCGCGGCAGAGGAGGAGGAGCAGGAGGAATAAATACTTCCGTTCAGATTTCTGAACGGCCCAGAGTGCAGCCCTGGGGAGTGATTCCTTCTTCTGTGGGGCCCATATGCAGTCCGCGCGGCCTGTGTTCTGTCCAACCGCTGAAGCTGGGTAGGTAGAGAGGGCCTGGACAACAGCATCTCCCACCATTGCTCTTGTTGGATAGTTGACGGAAAGAGAGGAGGGTGCTCAGGGCTAAAGTCGCACACCCCGATTACGGGGCGGAGTGTTCCTACTTCTGAGCAAAATTTACATTCAGCGTCGTAGCGATTCGGATACATAAGTGAAGACGCCTAGGCTGTGGGAAGGAGCCCGGACTGTATGAGCCGTAGGGTAGTTTGCTGTTCTCTGGAAAGGTCAGGGTAAGGCGAAGGTACGGTCTGTCTCAGAAGGCGATAATGCTGGGTTATATCCCTGAACGTGACAAGCGGGTGACTGTCCTCGTGCCGCTCCATAGCACGGGAGGTAAAAGCGCAGGCTTGTTGGGTGGGCGTATTTGTTGCCCTCCATTGAAGCGTGAGGGGGTGGCCAGATGAGCTCAATGGAAGGGGAGTGGTTTTTTGGCACGCGCAGTGCAGGCCAGGACACCCAACCCTAATGGTAATTCCAGTAGGCTCGCTGGGAATCGATGACTGGCCTCCGAACCCCTGGTTGAGCGAGAGTCAAGGTGATGGCTGCCTCTTCTGCTGCCATCATTTCTTTGGTCCTAAGCGAGGTACACGCAAGGAGGTTGGTTCTGGAGGTTGCCGCAATTATGGCGTATTGCTGCCCTCGATGTTTGAAGGCGTCTGTGTAGATAACTGCATGATCCCCACCGAGGGTGGGGTTTAGCAATTGAGCCCGTGCTTTTCGGTGACCCTCGTCATGTGAGGGGTTCATATTTCTAAGCAAAGGGAGCATCTTTAGTTTTAGTCGCCAAGAGTCTGGGAGTACGTCAAGCGAGGTGACATTCTGGGCTGCCCAGCCAATCTGGCGAAGCATGCGGTTACCCATCGCAGTTCTGAGTCGTACCTTCTGGTTAGAAAGATGGCCTTCTATCAGCTCTTCTACCGTGTTGTGGAGCCCCGTGCTAAGCAGCCTCTGTGTGGACGCACTCATGAGAAGACCAATGGCCTGCTCGACCGCCTTTCTAATCATTATATAAAGCATCTCTATGTCTTCCTTGTCAAGCAGAAGACAGCGGTGTACGTAAGTAACTCTCGAGAGGACAAAAGCTTCAAATAATCGAAAGGCACCGGATTCCTTTAGGCTTCGCTTCTTGATGGCAACTCGCCTGATCATGTGTAGGATTTGATTAATGCTGTTTTTGAGGCGCTGCAAGGAGACGTCACTCTTGGTGTTAGCCTCTAGATGTAGACCCAGGATCTTGATGCTGGGGCTTGGAGTGATGGTCTGGTCATCAAGGAGTATTTGAATGTAATCCTTCGTTTGGCGTGAGGGCGGGCGACAAGGAGCTGTGATTGTTTACGTGAACACTGGAGGCCACAGGCTTTAGCACATTGGCATACTATAGAAGTGAGATGCCATGCATTGGTGTGAGCTTCCTTTAGTTTTCTTAACTCTTAGCACATGAGCAAGGTGCGCACAGGGCCGCTTTACGGGCGTGAGTGGTCCCGTGACGTTTTCACGTGGCATTCAGCTAGAACGCAGGGGGTAAACCCGTAGATGTGCTTGGTGAGTACACCACCTGAGACAAAGGAATGTCGATCCCTTGGTCAGACAATTGCCGCTTGTGCAACCAACCAGAAACTATTGACCACTGTTTTGTGCTGTGCCGTGACGCGGTGTTTTTCTGGGACGTTTTGCAACGGACACTAAAAAAGGACATTGATATCACCCCATACACCATTCGCTTCTTGCCATTTGAGGACGTTAATCGGGTGCCGTATGTCCTTTTTGTGCTCCTAGGTTTGTTTAGCTTGTGGAAGTGCCACATGACTGATCGGCATGCTGAACCACCTAGGCCGACCAGGTCATTTTTCGGGAACAGGCGGCGTTGGTACGGAGCGTTTACGTTGCGCAGAGTGATCCACCAGAGTGGCTGCATCTTTTGGATGCGTGCGTTTGCTTGCCTGAGTTTTGAATTGGTGCCGACCTTTGTTAGACTGACGTGCTTACCCTTTGCTGTCTGTTAGTGTTTATATTGTGTGTCAATTGTCTTGGCTGACTTCTCTCTAAAATTTCCATGTATTAAAGAAAAAAAAAGTGGGCTCGTAGCTAAATCGGTAAGATAACGAGCTATCGATTTGTTAGTCTATTAGTTCCAGGTTCGATTCCCGGCGGTGCGAGTAAATTCTTTTATTCGTTCGCTGGGGTTTTCTGGTGACACCAACGGTCGCGAAAGAACCCTTGGGGGGGTAGAGGTAAAAAGTTTTGCTTTAATAAAGAGTGTGGTTAAGTGTATTTCACCTCTCTCTGGCTCCATTATTTGTAGAGCGACATGAGTGATTTTAAGTGACGTCGCATGGGTAATCGTTGTGGGTACCGTTCACAGCTTTGCTTTTCAACCATATTCACAGGGTGGGTGGGCACGATTTTTTTGCTTACTACTGTCGCTCTCTTTTGAATTGATCATTTTTTGCTTTTTACTTATCTGTTGCTACACTTGCCTAAACAATGCAATCATGAAATTGTAGCGTGAATCCTGGGTGAAGTCCTGTAGAAACCCATGTCTACTTGACAAGAAGCTGGGACAGCAGCAGTTTAGAGTGCGCGCTCGCGGCATTTTCGTGAGTCGGCATTCCTGAGGCCCGGGTTTCAGCTTCAAGTTTCAGTGACTGCAATATTTCCTGTTAAAGGTTTTTTTTCCGGTGCCTAAAGAAAATCATAAAAATCATAATGCATGTGGTGCTCATGAACATTTTGAACTTTTTTAAGCGTGCTGATTTTGTGCAGTCTGATAAAATTGTTTTATGTTGATCCTGGAATAAAATTGAAATGTCATGATTAGGGCATAACTGTGCGGTTGTTGTCCTCTTAGACATGAAGCACAGAAACCGCGCATGCATTATATAACCTTGATCTATACTTAAGGCACGCACGCAACCTGCGTATTGCCACTCAGTTAAACAACCAAGCAGTAGCGTAGGCAGAAATTTGTATCGGGGGGAGGGGGGCACATTTTTGATATGCAGGGGGGGCCGGGCAGCAGACAAGTGGGGTCGAGTGAGCTCTGTATCATAAGGCCGAAAAAAAATTCGGGGGGTGGGGGGTACGTGCCCGGTTCCCAGTTTGTCACCAACTGCAATCAAGGAAAACAAGTGCTTGCTTTTATAGAGCAGTGGAAGACATGGATACATAATAAAGTTTCAGAGAAAATGCAAGATGTTTTAGCAACACCCAGACGAATCATACGACCGTATGTTTAAGCACGTTTCTGTAGTCACGAGTCTGTACTAGTCAAGCTGGCGTTGACTTGAACCCCACTCATCAAGGGCTTCGTCACTTGCGTCGCATGGCAATGACATGAGCCCTCAACTATCAGAGGCCTGCGAAAGCTAATTTGTAGTCAAATTTTTGTGCTAGTGCAACCAAGATGACGTAATTTTTTACCGGATCTTGCGTCATATCCAGTTTATTTTTATTCTGCCGGAAGTGTTCCCTTCTCACACAGATGGCGCTAAGCCCCATGATACTCTTAAGATCCGCCATGTTCTCAACGTATGGGCTTCTATGGAAGCTTCGCTACCAGCTACATTTACCTTGGTAGGCAGTTTTACTGGAGTTTCGAGTCAGTCGCTTCTTTTCCTTGGCGTAGTGGCCGTTCTCCGCGCGCAGAGTCAAGCCGAACGAGTGCTATTTCGTACACACGACCTTATCATTGCATGCATGCATTCTAACACAAAAGTGCTTTACGCCGGGGTACGCGAAGTTCTCACTGGCGCAATATTGCCGCGAACAATGTATTGGTTTGTTTATTTATTGTTTGTTTTACTGCCAGCCAACGCCCGGCTCTGTTATGTGTGCCCAGACCGAAGCGCGTCTTCCATTCTATATGTTTATGTCGCACGGGCTATCTTATTCAGATAAGCATACTGTTTCACCCTGACGTCACTAAGCCCAGAATAATCTTCTTTGATCAACAATGGGCTGGATATAAATCGACGGTTCCAGAAACACTTGCGCCGAAAGATAAAACCCTGCAGAGTAGACGCCGCGGCATTCGATTCGCCGAGATGCGCCTAGGCACGTCACTTTGTTGACCGCTGCTTCGCCGCCTGTGTATATTCGAGTAGTTATGGGAGCACAGGTTCGCTCCAATAAACTTGTTTTTCCTTTAAGACAGCTGCGTCCTCTTTGTCTACGTGACATCTGGTGGGGGTGCTGGGTACATGCACCCTAAGCCCTCGTCAAGCCGAGAAGCAAGCCCAACTCGTGTCAGCCGCCGACAGCAAAGTCTTCAGCCGGAGGTTGGACTGCTCCCTGATAAAGTGAAAAAGAAGACATCGTGAAAGTCACTATGATCAACGCAAGCACCATGACCAGCGCTCCCGGTCCTGCCCTCGTTCTTCAGCAACCCAGGGAGGCCCCATTATTCCATGGGTCACCTTCGGACGACCCCGAAGACTAGTTGGAGCAAGTCTAACGGGTCAGGCTGTTCAACCGATGGGACGACGCGGAGACACTGAGGCAAGTGTTCTTCTACCTTGAGGACTCAGCACAGATCTGGTTCGAAAACCGTGAGAGCTCCCTAGAGTCTTGGAACGATTTCCGCACACAATTTTTAACGACGTTCACCACGGTTGTTCGAAAAGATCAGGCCGAAGTCTTGCTGCAGACGCGGACAAAACACCCTAACTAAAGTGTTGTTGTGTTCATAGAAGAGATGAAGAGGCTGTTCAGGCGTGCTGACACTTGCATGGCGGAAGAAAAGAAGTTATGCGCGGTGTGAAGGAGGAATGCTTTACTCGATTTGTCCGCGCCCCGCCCAAAACCGCCGCCGAATTTGTGACTTCGGTCACAAATTCGGCGACGGTTTTGGGCGGGCACAATTAGGAAGGCTCTTGAAATGCGTGCTAAGCAGTATGACCGCAAATTGTCCGCGCGGCCAATGCGAACTACGTCTACAGCATGCGGAGTAAAGCAAGCAGCCTACGTGAGACTATCCGCGCAATAGTGAGAGTGGAGCTGAGGAAACTTCTCCCCACGCCGCCGCAGCCCCAAGTCGCTTCCCTTACCGATGTGATTAGGGAAGAAGTGCTGCAAGCGCTACGAACTTCAACGACGTCAGAAGCACCCCGCGAGCCACAAGGCATGTCCTACGCGGCTGCTGTTCGCCGGCCTCGCCAACCTGCGCCCTATCGTCACGAGGCTCCGTACCGTCACCCCCTGTCGCCGGCCCGACCACCTGCGGTGCAACCCCCCGCCCCGAGGAAGACCGAGGTGTGGCGAACGCCCGTTAATCGTCCGCTGTGCTAAAACTGAGGAGATGCCATCCACATCTACCGTCACTGCCCCTACAAGAGGCTCAGTTTGTGAGGCTTCTCCGTCGACGCAGCACGCCACCGACCCGGCCAGCGCCCTACTGAGATCGCAGACTACCTGTCCAACACCAACCGAGGACCAGCCCGCTTCAACCGTTCACCGTCGCCCCAGCCGTACCAGTCGCCCAACCGGCGCAGCTCTGCTGACTTCTCACGTGGAAGGTACTAAAGCCCACGCAGGGGAAACTAAAAGCAGCAACTTCGGGAGGTGAAGTTGCACAACGGCGGAAAAATGAAAACCCTCAACGACGCAGCGACTCGCTGAAGACCATGATTCACGACATGCCCTCAGCCCGACGACCTGATCTAACCCTGACGTGACTTCCGAACACGACGACAGCGAAACGGCGCGGCGCGTTTCCGACATAACCGAACCTGCCGCTGAGAATACGACGAAGACGACGACGGATAGTGCCCGACCGTCAACGCGTACAAGCAGAGATACGACGCCACGACGCACCCGCAATTCGAGGAAGGCGGCGTCCGACGTTCAGCTGTCCATCGACGGCTTTGAAGTAGTCGCCCTCATAGACACGGGAGCGGACTACTCAGTCATGAGCTGGCCATTAGCGTCTAAAGCTTAAGAAAGTTATGACCAGATGGGACGGTCCGCACATTCACACAGCCGGATGCAACCACGTGACGGCAAGGGGAACGTGCACATCGCGCGTCACCATAGCCGGCACAACGTACCCTGCGGCGTTCGTTATTTTGTCTAACTGCTCCCGCGACGTAATTCTTTGAATGGACTTTTGGGCGCACAACAGTGCAATAATTGATCTACAGACCCAGTCCATAACTTTTTCCTCCGATCACTCCATGACGCCGGAACCGAACCCCGACACCAGGCTGCTTTAAGGATCGCCGATGATCATGTCACCCTTCCACCCCGCGCAAGCATGATGATCACCCTCTACCGTGAACATGCTGTTCCTGACGTCGACGCTATCGTAGAGAGTGACGAAAGGTTGCTCCTCGACCGCGGTGTCTCCGTCGCAAGAGGCATTGCACGCTTTACGCTACGCCAATCTTAAGTTTTGGTCACTAATTTCAGCGAAGAATACCAGCATTTAAACAGGGGCGCTGCAATTGCGTTCCTCGAAGAAACGCAAGGAGCAAGTGACGTAATCGCGATTGCCGACTTTGAACGCGCACCCGAAGATACCTCCAAGCTTCCGAATCCCTTCGACGTGAATCCGGCGTTAACGCAAGAAGAACGCAAGAAATTATTGGATTTGCTGCGTCGCTACAGAGGGTGTTTTTCGTCGAACCCAAAACTACGCCAGACACCTCTAGGAAGCACCAAATAATAACCGAAGATGGAGCCCGACCTGCCCTACAGTCACCGTACCGCGTCTCTTCACACGAGCGGGAAGCCATCCGGACTCAAGTCGACGACATGCTCAGTGACGACATTATACAGCCATCGAAATGTCCCTGGGCTGCGCCGGTCATACTGGTGAAGTGAGTGAGTGAGTGAAAAGACTTTATTAAATGCCGGCAACAGACGTAGTGTTGCCACTACGCCAGGACGGAGCCACTCGTCGGTCCTTTGGCCACTCTACTAGACGGGCACCGTCGCTACTCACTGCAGTGGTGGACGCCCCCTTCCCCGGAGGGAAGATGACGCCCCGCAGCTTTCATGCATCCAGATGCCCGAGTAGTCAGTGGCCAGGCCCCACGGGTCTTGCCCGGACGCATTAGCACAGAGACGCCCGGTCACTCCTTCGCCTGCGGCTCAATTGCTGCAACGTGGGAGCGCGCTTGCACCATCAAGGCCGCCGAGCATCCCCCACCTGCGCCGACTGCCCAGAACCCGAGACGCTAGAGCACTTGCTGTGCTCTTGCCCGCAGCACGACACCGCAACGGCACAACTCCGGGCCGAACTCCAGCGACTCGGTGCCCCAAGCCACAAGCTAGAAGACTTCCTCTTCCCCACGGGACCGGACGCCATCCGACGGGAGGTCATCCAGCACCTAGTCAACTTCCTGGTTACAACAGGACTGGCGCTGCGTTTGTAGCCATCGAGTCATGGACTAAACGAACGCGATATAGACTATCTTCCACTCTCCTACCGCTCTTCTGTTCCTATCCTTTGAAGCCCCAATCCACTTCCCTGGACTGGGTCGTATGAGGGTGAACTCCCCGTTGAGTTCAATAATATCCCCAGTCCTTTTCTCTTCCCTCCTTTGTTAATAAATCACCACCACCACCACCACCACTCCGGTGCTGCCGTTCGAGAGCCGACAGGATCTGCTTGACAGCTTAAAGTTGGTCCTCCTTGCTGTAACGTCGCTTGACGTTTTGATACCACGGCGGGAGGTCGGTCCTGGTTGAAGCATCTACTGGTCCAACCTCACAGTCCCACAATAAATGGGCAGCAGTCGCTCTGGCGTTGTTGCACAACACACACATGTCGTCTGGGTACAGTTCTGGTGATATGTGCCGCATTATGACCGGGGTCAGTAATGAATTGGTCTGCAGTTGTCTGAATATTGATGCTTGCTCCCTAGTTAGCTCGGGGTGTGGCGGTGCCATCACCCTTCTATTATTTCTGTAAAGTCGAGACAGTGACGGAATCCCGTCTTGCCGGGAGAATACATTTCAAAAACACGAGACGCCGACCAGTCAAAAAATCGTTCTTGAAGTTTCGGCTTCCAGCACGGAAGCCTCCTTCCAGCACGCTCCTTACATCGATTACTCAACCCCATTTAAACCATCCATTTCTGGTGATGTATTCATTGTGACCAAGGCTTCCGTGCTGGAAGCCGAAACGTCAAGAACGATTTTTTGACTGGTCGGCGTCTCGTGTTTTTGAAATGTATTCTTCCGGCCAGACGGGATTCCGTCACTGTCTCGACTTTATTACCCTTCGCCAGGCCTATGGCGAACAATTCATCACCCAGATCCGCCACTATGTTGACCTCAACTGCCACATCGCCTCGTTTAAAAACCACCTTAAGTTCAACCTAACATGTAAAGTCCGTAACCTGGTTCCACGCTCCTTAATCGGCAACTTCACGCCTGCATCTGGAATCACTAATCATTCAGACCACATCTAACACGGTTAATCGTAACGACGGAAATCTAAATTCAATCTACGCGCGCTCCTTACATCGATTACTCTACCCCATTTAAACGATCCATTTCTGGTGATGTATTCATTGTGAACAAGGCTTCCGTGCTGGAAGCCGAAACGTCAAGAACGAATTTTTGACTGGTCGGCGTCTCGTGTTTTTGAAATGTTTCTGTAATACTTGGTTACACCTTGAAAGGTGTCGAACCTATCTTTAGTCTCCATCCACCAGTCTGCAGACGAATCCATTACTGTTGCGCGGACTGCTAATTCTCGCGCTACAGTATTAGCCGTCTCGTTGTGATTGGCCATTCTCTGTGACACATCGTTCCCTGCATGGGCGGGGAACCACTTCACTGTTATCCTCCGTGTGTTAAGGTTCACCGCGGTGAGCACCCGCACTGCTCCACTGCACATTCGGCCTTTGGCAAAGTTACGCACTGCACCCATTGAGTCACACAGCACTGTTGTTGTTTCCGGGTCGGCGATGGCCATGGCGATGGCCAGCTCCTCGGCATTCTGTGCTTCGCGTGTTGCGATGCTGGCTGCTGTTATTGTTTCCCCTGTCTTTGCATCAATGACCACAGCCGTAAAGCATCTACGGTCACTGTACTCGGCTGCGTCCACAAATCTGATACCGGGCACGCTAGAATGTTGTTCAAGCATGACTTTTGCCCTAGCCACTCTTCTTTCCCTGTTGTGAGTAGGGTCCATGTTGCGGGGGATAGGATAGACCCTGGTTGCATTCCTGATGTCAGCCGGAATATCTTCTTGCTTGCTGAGGTGCAGAGTGTTTGACACCGTTTGCAGTCCTAGTTTGGCAAGGATGGATCTGCCAGTCTTGGATCCTTTGAGGCGCTCGAGTTGTGCTACTCTCTGGGCTTCACTGATTTCGTCTAGCGTGTTGTGAATACCGAGCTCTAGGAGCTTCTCCGTGTTTGCCAGATCGAGGACACCGATAGCTGCTTTGTGCGCCTTTCGTATTGCAGCGTTCAGACGGTTACGTTCATGTAGTAGCCATTCGTGGAAAGTCGTGGCGTAAGCAATGTGGCTGATTGCGAAGGATTGGATCAGCCGTAGCAGGCTGTCCTCTTGCATACCAGATCTTCTATTTGCCACACGCCTAATGAGCTGCGTAGCTGCCGCGACTTTGCCAATGAGACGGGTGACAGTCTCCTTGTTTCTACAGTTCCTCTCAATCAGGAAGCCCAGCACTCTGATCTTTGTGACCTCAGGGATCGTTTGCCCGTTGTTAGTTCGTAGTTTGATGTTGCTGTCTTGCTTGAGCCGTGTTGTCGGGGGAATAATCAGTAGTTCTGATTTACTCGGGGAGCAGACCAGGCCTGTGCCTTGCAGTTGATCTTCTATGGATTCTACAGCTTGTTGCAGGGAGGATTCGATGTGGCCGTCGCATCCACCTGGCACCCATAGTGTAATATCATCCGCTTATATCGTATGTCTCACTTCTGGTACTGTTTCCAGTCGTCTTGCGACGCCAATCATGACAAGGTTGAAGAGTAACGGTGAAATCACCGACCCTTGGGGAGTTCCTACACTTCCTAGCTTCCTTTCTTCGAGGGTGTGGTCACCTGCTTGTATCTGTGCGGTGCGCTCCGAGAGGAAGTCGCGTACGTAGTTGTACGTCCGTGTTCCCATCCGTAGGGCGCATATCTGGGAAAGGATTGCAGAGTGCTTCACTTTGTCGAAGGCACTCTGCAAATCCAGTCCAAGTATAGCCTGGTTGTCCTTGGTCTTGTTGTCAATGATTTCAGCCTTGATTTGTATCATAGCGTCTTGAGTGCTCAATTTGCTTCTGAAACCGAGCATAGAATCCGGATATAGGTTGTTCTCCTCTAGGTACGTTTGCCATCGATTCATGAGAACGTGTTCCACCACCTTCCCCACGCACGATGTCAGGGAGATTGGGCGTAAGTTCTCAATGCCGAGTGGCTTGCCTGGCTTTGGGATTAAAATGGTCTTTGCTGTTTTCCATTATTTTGGTAGTTTGCATTCTTTCCGGCACCTGTTGAACAGGGCCGTAAGGCTGGCTATCGCCGGTTCGCTGAAGTGTTTGAGCACCTTGTTTGTCACTCGGTCCGGACCGGCTGCTGACCGGCAGTTCAATTCCTGAACCGCCGTGCGAACCTCCCAGACTTCAATGTCCGTGTCTAGCTTGTCGTTGGCCGGTTCCCAGAGTCGGGGTGGCTTTCCTCGGGGTTGGCCGGTAGATATTTGTTACCAATCTGCTTGTACATCTCTTCCTGCCCTAGCTCTCTTATTGCCTTGTTCAACACTTAGCTTAAGTTGTGACGTTGGCGAGACTTGGTTCTAGTCTCGTCCAGCAGGTGACGCAGTAACGCCCACGTCTTACCCACATGTAGTTGACCATCTGCTGCATTGCAGATCTCTGTCCACAGATCTCTGTCGGCAGAGCGCAGTGCAGTGTTTTTGGATTGCACGGTTGATGTTACGTTGTTGTTGTTACCTTTGTTACCTTTCTGTTGTTACGTTGCTGTTTCCACCTCTTGTGGATGGATAGCTTCGCTTCTATCATGTGTGCTAGGCGGTTGTCGGTTTTCTCAATCTCCAGTACCGTTTCGATTTCCTTAGTTGCAGCCTTGGCGCTTTCCAATATTTTACTTGTCCACGCGTCTATGTCTTGGATTTCTTCATCCCCCGGTAACAGGGTGCGATAGAGATCCGAATCCGTCAGCTTGTGTATTCGCTTCTCGAGCGGCTTCTCTTCGACGGGGCCCTTATTTCTAAAATGTAATGGTCGCTGCCAAGATCTAGGCCTGTATTGGACCATGTTGGAAGTCTGCTATTGCTGGTAACCCTGACGAAAGTAAGGTCTGGCGTTGTGTCTCTATCTCTTATGGAGCCGGTTCGCGTTGGTTGTGCGGGGTTTGTGATTAGGATTAGGCTTTCTTCTTGGGTGGCCTCCAGGAGGTCTCTTCCCTTCATCGGACTCTCGTCGTATCCCCACTCCCTGTGATGAGCATTGAAGTCACCGCAAACAATGAGGTTGGCGTTGTGTCCTGCCATTTTGCTGACCTTACTCATGAGAGTTTTGAATCGCTGTCTGTGGTTGCTCGGGCTGCTGTATACGTTGAGGATGTATATACTCTGTTTCCACTTCTTTCCGATGACCACTTCTGTGATGATGTGCTCGGCCGATGATTTCTTCAGACCTTCCCTTTCTTCATATAATATTCCTTTCCTTATCAAGGTACATATTCCTCTTCCTGAGCCGTTGATTGCTCGACTCGGAGAACAGGCGTGCACCCTGTATCCCGGTAACCGTACGTCCTCGTTTAGGGTCTTTTGTAGTACTAGTCTGTCTGGCTTTCTGGTTGACTGCATGATTTGGACCTGGAGTAATGCCTTCTTGCTATGAAAACCGTGGCAGTTCCACTGCCAGATGACCAGGGTTTTGTCATCTACTGCGCTTGGGGTGTTCCTGTCCATGGTGACATGCTAAGGTGTACCTCATCTCTTATCTGTGGTACGGCAGCAGGACTGAGGCCTAATTCGACTCTTATTTGTTGTACGGCTGCAGCCATGTGCTGCTGTACCACTGGCGGCACGTATTGCTGGACGGTCGTGCTGATATTCTGCTGCAGGGACGGCGTAACATTCTGTTGTATGATCGTTTCCACACTTTGCCTAACTGTTTCCACGAAATCTTCGCGGATCTGTTTCTTGAAGCTGTTGATCGACTGTACTAGGCTTGCCACCGTGTCTTCGAACTTGTCCACCCTGTCTACTAGTTTGCGTTCCTTTAAGCTTTCGATGGCCCTTCTCTTAGGTAATGGTTTCGGGGCCCCTGCTGCTTGTTGCTTCTTTCCGTTAGTTACCACGTCTTCATTCATCGGCTCGGCTTGCTGCTCCTCCAGCACTTGATGCGGCCGTTTTTGTAGCTGTTCTTGTTGCCCTTGCTGCAGTTCTCGAATCTGACTTGCCTGTTGTACCTGTTGAGCTTGTAGCTGCTGACTAATCATTTTGATCTGTTCAGCCATGCTTTCGATTGTTCTGCGTAACTGCGCGTTCTCTTTGCGGAGTACATCCACTTCATTTTGTGTCGCCTTGTCTTGGCTTGCCTTTTGGTTGTTCGGTGTGGCGGACCGCTTCGTAGATTCCCCTTTCCCAGCGTCGTTTTGGACACGTCGTGCAGAAATCGAAGTGCTTTCGGTATAAGCTGCACTGTAGGATACTGGAACCGTAATACACTTGTCTTGGTACCCGTTCTCCTTCGAAGGCGACAATGATGGTTGGGGTGTTGCCGATTCTCCTAGCTCCTATAACCGTTGGGTTCCTATCCGTGATCAGCTTGGCTAAAATCGTCTCTTGCGAGTGATCGAGCGGCGTGTTTCGTATAACGCCCTTCGTCGTGCCCTCCGGTACCGTCGCGTACGCCCTCACCTCGTACCTCTTTCCGCTGATCTCGATCGCCTTAATCATCGAATATTTGCATTCCCGGGCATGGTCTGGTGTACTCACGATGATAATGTTCTGCTCCTTGTTTGCCACGAAAGCGTCTTGCTCCGTATCGATTATGGGTATGCCTGCTGCCTTAGTGATAGCTGTTTCGATGGCCGGGAGCGGGGTCTTCGCCACGCACAGTCCACCACGCGGTCTTACTATAATTTTGCCATCCTCTCTCGGTAGGTAAGTGTTAAGCCTTGCTGCCATCGTAGCTGCTGCCGCTGCCTTCCTTGCAAATGTCCAGCCTGCTTTCTGTCCTTGATTGTCCGATGTCATTTCCTCTCCAGTGACCTCTACACACATCCGTCCCGTGTCGTCAGTGGTGAGGATCCCTGACTCCTCGGTCTCTGTGGGCATCATTTCTGCTTCAGCCATCTGTAGCGGCGTTAGGCCTAGCTGCCTATCAACGCCATGTATGGCGTTCCGAATCGGTTAGGCTTAGCTCCGAACGGAGAAAACAATCGCCAAAAAGATTCGAAGAAATCGTACCTTCTGAATAATTCCGGTATCGACGTGTGCGCGATGACCTCCCAAATCTTCTGGAACTAAAAACTTTCCGATACCAATTAATTTCGACTCGTTAATTAGCATTAAAGCGGGACCACGTTTGGAACACGACCGCTCGGCCTGCTGCTGATGATGATTTCGTACTGGTGAAGAAAAAAGACGGCACATTGAGGTTTTGCGTTGACTTCCGGCAACTGAACAAAATCACCAAATCAGTCTGTATGAGCGTATTTGATTCGCACTTTGCAATAAATGCTGCCATTGATGTTTTGCCCTCACCGCCTTCTGCCTTTGTCTCCGCAAACAACGGACCCGTCCGCAGCCGGCGCTCGCAAGGCATGTTTGCTGAGCGCGGATGGAAGCGGGGTGGGAAATAACTAGTGTGTGAAATGTAGAATCCCACAAACCCCGGACGGCCTATACGAGTTTAAGGTGATTCCGCTTGGGCTGTGCACGGCGCCAGCAACGTTTCAACAAGTCATGGACACGGTGCTAGCTGGCCGGAAGTAGCACAACTGCCTCTTATACCTCGACGATGTTGTGGTATTCTCCCGGACTTTCGACGAACACCTTGCAAGGTTGGAGTCTGTACTCGAGGTCATCCGTACGTCGGGGTCAACGCTGAATCCTGAAACGTGCCGCTTCGCGTACGAGGAACTCAAAATTTTCGGCCATGTCGTCAACGCCGCGGGAGTCCGGCCTGACCCGGCGAAAACTTCCGCCATAGCGAACTTCCCAAGACCGAAAGATAAGAAGGGCGTGCGGAGATTTCTTGGACTATGCGCATACTACCGGCGCTTCGTCGCGAACTTCACCGGCATTGCAGAGCTACATTGCAGAGATAGCACCCCTTTAAGTTTGGAAAATGCCCAAGAAAAAGCATTCTGCGAACTGCAACAATGCCTGCAAAGCCCGCCCGTGCTCGCGCATTTCGACGAAAACTCGAAACGGAAATGCACACGGCCGCCAGTGAGATAGGTTTGGGTGCCGTCCTCGTACAAAAGCAAAGCGGGTGCGAAAAAGGAAGCCCCTATGCCAGCCGTGGTCTGTCCAAGGGAGAAAGAAAGTACTCAGCCTCTCAGAAAGAGTGCCTCGCGATTATATGGGGCATGTCGAAATTTGGCCCATACGTGTATGGAAGACCGTTCAAGGTTGCGACAAACCACCATCGCTGTGTTGGCTCGCAAATTTGAAGGTCCCCTCTGGCCGCCTTGGTAGGTGGAGCTTGCGCCTGCAAGAATTCGGCGTTACAGTAGTCTGTAACTCCGGCAGGAAACACTCCGACGCCGACTGCCTGTCCTGCGCCCCCGTTGACCCGCCACCACAAGACTCTGATAAAGACAGCGCATTCTTCGGAATCGTGACGGAGAGCTACCTAGCCGCCCAACAGCGTTCCGACCCCGAGTTACGCGTCATAATCGACTACCTCGAGGGATGCAACGTTGCCGTTCCTAGGACCTTCAAACGAAGCTTACCAGCAGTCAGCCTGAGAAAATCCGTCCTCGTGAAGACGAATTTCAGCCCCGGAACGAGGACTAATCACCTTTTTGTCATCCCCGCGTACCTACGTGACGAAATTTTGGAAGCGTGCCACGACGACCCGTGTTCCGGAGATCTCGGCACAGCTTGCGCTATTGGAAAATTCGAGGTGAGGTACTACTGGCCCCGCGTCTGACGTCACCCACTACGTCCGGAGCTGCCGTGACTGCCAGCGACGAAAAACGCCACCGACGCGACCCGCCGGACTTCTGCCTCTAGCCTATCGCCGTTTCATCTAGGCCCTTCCAACAGATTGGAATGGACCTTCTGGCCCGTTCCCTACATCCCGATCCTAAAACAAGTGGATTGTCGTTAGCGACAGACTACATGACACGCTACACAGAGACCCCCGCTCTTCCGAGGGGGACTGCACAAGAAGTCGCAAAGTTCTTCATAAGCCAAGTTGTGCGCGACATGGAGCCCCGGAAGTCCTAATCACGGACCGCGCAACGGCCTTTACTGCGGAGCTGATGCAAGGAATATTACGCTGCAGAAACACGGATCACCGAAGAACGACGGCGTACCACCCCAAACGAAAGGACTAACAGAACGTGTGAAAAAGACAATCGCGGATATGCTGTCAATGTACGTCGACGTTGAACATAAGACTTGGGACGAAGTGCTGCCGTATGTCACCTTTGCGTACAACACGGCTATCCAGGAAACTACGCAGATGAAGCCGTTCGAGCTTGTCTACGGAAGACGGCCGACTACGATGCTCGACGCCATGCTTCCGTATGTAGAAGACGACGACCTCAACGCCGACGTCCAAGGATACCTTCAACGTGCGGAGGAGTCCCGCCAGCTCGCTCGAGTTCGTACAACGGACCAGCAGCTGGTGGATGCCGGGCGCTACAACCTCCGACGCCGAGACGCCGACTATCACCCAGGCTATCGTGTTTGGGTTTTGACTCCCGTCCGTCGACGCGGACTAAGTGAGAAGCTTCTGCGACGGTATTTCGGACCCTAACAAATTCTACGACGTGTAGGCCAACTTACCTACGAGGTGATCCCCGATGGAACATCACGACAACGCACGCGGCCCAAAGTCGTCCACGTGGTTCGCTTGAAACCTTACTATGCTAGATGACGGACTTTTTTGTTTGTTCGGACTGTCTTTTATTTTTGCATCGGGTCGACGCACTCTTAGAGGGGGGGGGGTAATGTCTGTTATGTAATTGCTAAATTCACGTTCTTCAAAGATAAACAGGAAGTTCTCTCCTCTGCGCGAAAACTTAAAGGGACGACTTTTTCAATCAGCGAAGATTTCTCATTAGCTACCAGACAAAAAAGAAAAAAGTTGTACGACTTCGCCAAAACCCAAAATGTCAAATTCTATCTAGCCGTCGACTCTCTGCGCATCGACAAAAAAACCTATGTCATTGATAGCGCTACTAACGAAGTAGTTCTATCGACGAGATAGCTCAAGAATCGTGCATGCACTACGCAAGCCTATGTCACGAACAGAAATAACATGTGCAATAAAGACCGCCACCGCGATAATCCAGTTTCTAACACAACTTCATTGTGTTTTACTTTCACAAACATCCGAAGCCTGATGCCTAAGCGAGAAGAAGTTGGTTCTCTTGTCGACGATAACAAATCAGACGTTCTTGTGCTTACTGAGACGTGGCTGCACCCCGAAATTAATGATAGCGAACTCTTGCCTAACAGTAACGCCTTTAACATTTACCGGAAAGATCGCACTGACAGAAGAGGTGGTGGCGTTCTTCTGGGAATTAAGAAAACACTATCGTCCTACATTATTGACACCAGGTTCACACTTGAGATTATCTGGGTAGCATGCAAACCTAGCCCTAATGATATTGTTTTAATCGGGAACTGTTACCGCCCTCCTGACGCAAATAGTTCTTTCAACGTTGAACTGCGGAAAAGTGTTGACGATGCTATTTCTTTGTGTAAAACAGAAAGTATCTTTCTTTTTGGTGATTTTAATTTACCGCTGATAGACTGGAAGCTTCTGTATTCCCCTTGTAACGCATCTAACGAATTTATCAGCCTAACGCTCGACTTTAACCTTATACAGGTCGTCACTGAACCTACCCGTGGAAGCAACATTTTAGACCTAGTATTAACCAGAGCACCTGAAACTGTCGCAGAAGTTCTACACCATGAAGGGTTCAGTGACCACAGACTTCTTGAAATAACTCTTAAATTTCCTTCGACTTTCGCGGGTAAAACTACCAAAAAAATTAGAGATTACAATAAAGCTAACTACGCAGAAATAAACAATAACCTTGAAATATTCTTCGATCAGGTCTTCCTGCCCTCTTTTCATAACCGTTGCGTGCAGGATAACTGGGTACTTTTTCGTGAACAGATGATCGCCCTGATTAACCAGTACGTTCCCTTGATTTCCATTTCTAATGACAAAACTAACCCCTGGTTCACTAAATCGCTCAGCCAGCTAAGAAATAGGAAAAAACGTCTGTACCAAAAAGCTAAACGCCTACGCACACTCACTTCTTGGAACACTTACAAGCAATGTTTGGTGGAGTACTGCTTTGCAATACGCTCTGCCAAATCTAAGTATTTTTCAAAAGACCTCTGTTCTCTTCTAAAAAGTAATCCTAAAAAGTTCTGGGGGGAGATATCTTGTCGTCGTGACACTAACCGTATAATTCTATATGATGATAACCAAGAACCTCTTCCAAACAGTCAATGCTGCTCTGCCTTTAATACATTTTTCACTTCCATATTCACTCAGGAAGATCAATCTACTCTTCCTGACGTGCCGGAGTATGACTACCAATACATGCAGCCCATCGAAATCACCATCGAAGGTATTGCATGCCTCATAAATAAGTTGAAGGTGTCCAGCTCAGCCGGCGTTGATGATATTAATTCCAAAATACTAAAAAATACCATTCCCATTACAAGTAAAATATTGTGCCTCATTTTCCAGCAATCAATAGCGTCTGGTAAATTACCAGATGACTGGAAAATTGCCAAAGTAATACCTATTTTTAAATCTCGAGACAAACATTTGCCGCAAAATTACCGCCCCATTTCACTTACATCCATTTGTTGCAAACTTCTGGAGCACATCATCGCCTCCCATGTATTCAACCACCTTGAAACAAACCATTTCTTTTCTCCTAATCAGCATGGGTTTAGGAAGGGTTGGTCATGCGAAACGCAATTACTTGAATTCACAACTGATCTTCACACTAATATGAATAACAATCTACAGACAGACTGCATTTTTTTAGACTTTTCAAAAGCTTTTGACCGCGTACCTCATTGCCGCCTAATTTCCAAATTATCTGCTATCCAATTAGATTCGCTAACCTTATCATGGATTCGGAATTTTCTAGCACTCCGTAAACAATTCACTGTCATCGATAACGACTCGTCACCTGTTTCTTATGTAACCTCTGGGGTGCCGCAGGGCAGCGTCCTTGCTCCACTTCTGTTTCTCATCTATATTAACGACTTGGCAAAGGGCCTAACATCCTGCATACGCATATTTGCCGATGATTGCATAATATACCAACCTATTAAAAACGTTGATGACCATTATACCTTACAGAAAAACCTTGACCTAGTTAACAAATGGTGTGATGCATGGCAAATGACGTTAAACGCATCCAAATGTAAAACAATCCCCTTTAGTCGTCTGCATGACCCGTCTGTGTTCTCTTACCGCATAAACAATGAAGTGCTTGCGCAGGTGTCCACCTACAAATACCTCGGAGTTCATCTCACCCATAACCTTTCATGGGCCACTCACATCACTAACATCTGCGCCAGTGCCTCAAGATCTTTAGGATACCTACGCCGTAACCTACGTTCTACTCCGTCTAACATCCGCAAATTAGCCTACGAAACATTTGTCCGGCCCCAACTTGAATTCGCCTCTGCAGTCTGGTCACCTCACCCCAACTACCTTATAAATATGGTCGAAGCAATTCAAAACAGGGCTGTCCGTTTCATTTCCCGCAATTACGATTACGGCTCCAGTGTAACACAACTTAAAAAGGATCATTCGCTTCAACTCTTAGTCACTCGCCGCAACATCGCTCTCTTATGCCTCTTTCACAAATACGTACACACCAGTAAAATAACCAGGCTACCCATTCTACGATCCCCCTACTTATCAAATAGATTGTACAACCGATTTAGTTTCTCGCGTATATATGGGAAAACAAATTCTTTTAACGCATCCGCATTGCCCAGTGCAATCAGGTTATGGAATGCCCTCCCTGATAACATAGCATCTGACACTAACCTCGATTCGTTCCGTCGAAAGTTACTCTTACATCTATCTTGATAGTCTCATAATTCAATAGTCTGTTTTTGTTTTTGTATATGTATGGTGCGTGCAGTACGCCGTTAATTTCTAAAAACCACGTTTTGCGATTCGTTTTTCTTTGTTGTTGATTGAATTCTTATCTTATATTGTCAACATGCTTTCGCTAAAAAGTTACGGTACCTATCTTCTTGACTTCCTTACCTTTTCTCAAAGTTTTAGCCATTTTCATTGCGCATCCTGTATCATTTGTAAACTGCATTCTACTTTTTGTCGCGATATGCTGACTTATGTATTCTATTTTACTACACTATTTCTTTGTGCATTCTACTTTCTTTTTGAAGCGATATGCTGGTTTATGTATTTTATTTTTGCTGCACTGTTTCCTTGTTGTTAGTAATTTTGACGCATTACTCCTGTA
Source organism: Haemaphysalis longicornis (assembly GCF_048455015.1). NCBI lineage: Eukaryota > Metazoa > Arthropoda > Arachnida > Ixodida > Ixodidae > Haemaphysalis > Haemaphysalis longicornis. The sequence continues at coordinate 18,512,705 of NW_027526245.1, forward strand.
TATTCGAGACAAACGTGTACTTTTTCTTTTTCTGCCCCCCTTACTCAATGCCCTACACAGTGGGCCTGCAAGGTACTTGTAAACAAATAAATAAATAAAAATGTGTGCCCAGACCAAAGCCGTCTTCAATTCTTTATTTTTATTCCGCACGCGCTATCTCATTGAGATAAGCAGACTGTTTCACCCTAACGTCACTAAGCCCAGAATAATCTTCTTTGATCTAAAATGTTCTGGATGTAAATCGACGGTTCCAGAAACACTTGCGCCGAAAGATAGAAGCCTGCAGAGCAGACGCTGCGCCATTCGATTCGCCGAGATTCGCCTCGCACGTCACTTTGTTGACTGCTGCTTGGCCGCCTGTGTATTATTTGAGTTGTTAGGGGAGCACAGGTTCGCTCCAATAAACTTGTTTTTCCTTTAGGACTGCTGGGTCCTCTTTGTCTACATGACAATATCCGTCACTGAAGTGACGTCGCCAGAAAAAGTGTCATTGACGGGACAACGCTCGGATTCGAGCCCACGAACTCTCTCGCCTCTCGCTGCAACGGTAGGTACGATGCGTTCTGCAACTGCGCTATGAACTCAGACGTCAACAGTTTACTACCGCGCTTTATATCCTTCCCTACGACTTATTCAGATGGTGCTGCCATCAAGGAGAGGCGAAGCGAAGTAGCGCATGGACCCCACTGCACACAAAGACAGAAGGCAAGCAAGAGTCAAATACCTCAGAAAGAATTCAAGGATCCTGAAAACCCGGTCTATACGGATGCTGGGACATGTGACAAAACCAACGCACACTAGTCGTCACAGATTTCAAGGGAGCTCTGCAAGATTGTATGACAATTAGACAGTCAAACACAGAAGAATCGGAGACTGCTGCCATCCTCATGGCAATTCGACTCGGCAAAAAGACGAGCAGACGTCTGAGCATAATCACAGACACCAAGAGAGCAGTATTGAACCTTACCGCAGGAAGGATACCAAAACACCTCAAAAACGTTCTTCCACTTGAACTGGAGAAAAAATACAATATCACGTGGTGTCCCGGACACGAAGGACTGGAGGGTAATGAAGCAGCGGAGAAGGCAGGGCGTGAACTCACACTCCGCACACCTGACGATCACGCTTATCGCACCCACCTCCCCGAAAAATATGGCGAAAGTCATTTACTTATTAGGCAGAAGAGAAGTACCTTTCTTACACGACACAAGGAAAAAATGCTATAGAAGCTCAAATCCTAAGGCAAATACAAACAAACACGTACCCACATCAATCACGACTGGCACAAATGTTCCCCAATTCCTTCCAAGAAGCGTGCACAAAATGCGGAGAGATAGCCACGCTATTTCACGCAACGTGGGCGTGCCCGTGCATCTGGCTCCAGAAAAACAATAGTATACAGATTAATCCTATCGGGACATGGGAGGCAGGCCTTACCAGCTCTTGTAGGCAAAGCGCGAGGCAGACACAGGACGTGAGAAGAGATGGGACGAGGACGAGCGCCATGCTCGGCGCTGGTCCTCGTCCCATCTCTTCTCACGTCCTGTGTCTGCCTCGCGCTTTGCCTACAAGAATGCATCACAAGCAAGCCCAACTTTACACTCTCGTCAACTACCAGCTCATCTCTCGAAGATCAGCTACGTCTGATCCAGAGAGCCAAGGTGGGAGCCGTTGCATCTGGAGCCCTGGACGTCGGGCCCCACCCATGAACTCCCTCTCAGCTTTTCCCACTGACCCCTTTCCCCTTTTTTCTCACAATAAACGTTCTACTACCACTACTACCTTCGTGTACGGAGGACGCGCGGGAATCGAAGCGCCCTCCACTGCCGCGTTGTTCTCGTGGCCGTTTTGTGTTTCAAGCTGTTGTTTCTGTGCATGTCATTATTGGTTTTGTTGTACCGGAATAAACCGGTTATTTTTCTGTTTCTTGCGTTACGTAGCCACCTCGCCTGGCGGGATCAGGGTCGCGAACCCAATTCGCACATGAAGGAGGTTCCGTCAACTGCTCCTGTGAAGGAACCTTTCACTTTCGTGTTTTACCGATTCCCATGAAAGAGGGATCAACCACAATTTTCTTATTCTTGCCGTGTGAAGCTCGTCAGTAGTGACTACGCAGGTAACGTTCTGCTGCTTCGGGAAAAGCAAGTAGCGGCTGAACGTATACGGGGTAATATAGACGTTGCTTTGGTTGCCCATTCAAACGTAAGATCGAAGGATAAACCACAAGCTCTTCTACATACTGTTAATGACTGGAACATATAATCGGCCCTGTAAGGTTCGGCAACGACGAGGCACGGGTGCCGCTGATTTTTATGGAACGCAACTATCCAGCAAGAAATTTGACATTTTGTTCTAGACATTTTCTTTTTTCTAGACATTTTCTTTTTTCTTGACATTTTCCAGGTAGCCAAAGTTCGAGTGAGTATTCTCTGAAAGTATAGGGATGTCACACACAAAAAAGCAGCCAATATTTGTACCGACGAAGGGAGTCGAAAGGTTCTAGGAGGTACTCCGTGGAATTATTCTCGGCTGCGGTCTGGCTCGCGGCTCGAACTCTGGGTGTTTAGCTCAGTTTAAGGTCGCTAGCGCCGCGCTGAGCGCTAGCTGAAAGAGATGACACTGCCACACCTAGTTTTAAACGAACGACAGGGCATTAGCACCGTAAGCGGTTCCACATTTGAAAAATGAATTTCAGTAGAGCAGGGCACAATTTCTGGCGTGAAATTTCAGGCTGACAATGTTCAGCTAGCCGCAGCCATTACTTCGAATAGAGCTTCCAAGTAAGTTCTCAAAGCCCCACTTTAACACCATCGAGTCCGCTTGGGTCGGAGCCTGTTTCAGAAATATAGGAGCAGGTGGTCATTCTGGCTTTATGAATGGACCTGTTTCCATTACAGAGTGCAGCACTGCGCTTACACACAGTCGGGAACACGTTTTTGGCCTGCGTCGCCTGATTTCAAGTGGATGCGGTTCGGGGTTTGACCACGGTAGTTTGGACGCAAGTCTGACTAGACCATGTTTGGGGTGAGGCGCCATGGTGCGCTTCAAAATGTATGATGCTGGTGAGATCGCTTCCCCGCGTTAGAAGACCTGCCTCACCTACGCTCTAAGAAGTGCCCCCAGGACGTCTTCACCACAGAGGTCCACAGTTACCAATCGAAGCGGCCTAGAGTTCGAATTTGATGAATAACGTGGCCGAGCGTCAAATTTGAATGAAAATGAGCGTCTGCGCAGGCGCATTGAGCCATTCATGCCTTGCGCGTTGTTTCTGCTCACACGCACTTTTTAATCAAAACAGCCGTTGGGCTTCCTCATTCGCTGAGTTCTCTCGCTCTGTAACTTCAACTGGTGATTGTAGAGCGCTGTGGCGAGGGCGACCTACGGGGCAGAGGGAGGGATAGCCAACCGCGCGTGCTGACGGTGGCGCCTTACCGCAGTCTCGGGGCAGGGTTCGAAGGAGAATCGGGAGAGCACGTGGAAGAGGCACAGCTTGACGGTCAGCAGGGCGAACCTCATGCCGATGCACTGCCGCGGGCCTTCGCCGAAGGGCAGGTAGCTGAAGGGCACAATGGCCCTCTTGTTCTCGCCGAGGAACCTGCAATAGCGGACAATCCACGCGCTATTTGCTACAAGAGCAAGCACAAAACGCAGAGGTCATGATTACGTGTGCGGAAGCACAAAGCCTCACAAATGGTCGCGTTACTGGCACTGGTGACAAGCTGGCACTGGTGACAAGTGTTCTTAAGCTTTTGTTCCCCTGTACGGTGGCAGTGAGCTTAAATGATGTTCGGGAAGTTCCTTCGGCACTTCTAAGGTTATATGGTAACATGATGACATTGTACACGTATGCATTTCCATCTCTCCTTGGACTATTACTGTTCTGCAGCAACATAGTGTGAAATGTAGAAAAAGCCCGGGCCATCACCAGTAACGTGAAATTTGGGACGGGCGAAGCATGCAGTGTGTAAATTCAGTGTGCATGCAGGGTGCAGCGCTCAGTGTGCAGTGTTCACATGCACAGCATGCACAGCATGCACTGTGCACATGCAGTGTGCAGTGTGTGGCTCCTTGGCGTTTTTGCCCACGGAGATGAAACCGTTGGAGGGTAGAGGTGTACAGCTTGGCTGAAAAGTTTGTTGTCTTTTAAGCACGAAGCGTTGTAGCGCGAGACGTTGGAAAATGAGTGTACCAGTGTTCTAGTACCATGGCTACAAGCAACGCCAACGACGACAGGAGACGTCGCCGTCATGAGAAGCCGACAGCCCGAGCGCCCATAAGGAGCTTACCCCTGAAATGCGGAAGCATCATCTGGAAATGGAGCAACGCCGTTCGTTCCCGGGCATTTTCATTTTTGGAAATTCCGAGGTGGGGAAAGGGCGTAGAAATCTGTTACTTTTTTATGGCTGTGAACCATAGAGAAACATGGTTTCTAATGTATCTCGAAATTGAAAGTTTTTATTTAGTGAACAGAAATAAATAATTAGAACCCTTATTATTAATTAACGCGTAGTACGCTTTGACGCTGGCATAAAAAATTGGCCGCGTATCTGCTCCTTTCGTTGCAAATGCCGTCAAAAGACGATAGTCTTTATCGGCTTTTGCGAAGTAAATGCCTCCCTTCGCTTTACCGCTCACCTCTCATGTTGTTCCTCTTGCGTCGCGCTCCTCCCAAGGTAAAGACGCCAAATGTTTGCTCAAATCATTCTAAATTTCCCGCGTTCCACTGCTCCAAACCGGGCGTCTCGATGCGAACGCTGCCGTACGGCGAAGACGCGCGTTAATCGATGCGCCGTACTTCAACGTTTATAGAACCGCGTTTCCCTACTCCACGTGCGTTGCAAGCAGAACGTGGAACCTATATAGTGGAACCTTGCGTAGCTGTTGTCGGTTGCTTTCTTAAAATGGCGCCAGAAGCTATAGTGGCGCGGGCGACAGCAGGCGACGGCGGAGTGAATTCTTTTTCTGCAATTGATCAAGTATTTAATTTCGCAAAAGTCAAGCATATTTGAATTTTTATAAAGGAACGCGGCAAATATCACTTCTGCATTGATTTATTGTCTCATATTTGCGTAATGTCTTGTTCTTCTTTAACAATGTTGAGAAGTATGAACATTACACCGGACATAGACGGGTAGATTTAGCTGTGACTATATAAGACTATTACGCGGGCATTGTTTTGCTTTGGCCGGGTGGCTGAATCGAGTCACAGACAGACAGACGGACAGATAGACAGACAGACATACAGACATATAGACAGACCAAAATTTCTGCGTTTAAGGAGCCCAAGAAAGACTATCGTCTATAAAAACCATAACATATGAAGTAAACTTAGTTAGCGCAAAAATGAGCCGGCCGAACTCGTTCAGGCCGTGCATGCGTTCTGGACTGAAAGTAACCGTGACCGGGTTATCCTGAAAGCTGCTTCGATTCGTCATGAATTATATCGGCATTGGCTAGGGGCTGACGTGGGGTCGCCAACTCTTTCTGTTCTCGCCAGTCTCCTCAAACACGCAACTCGCCTTCGGGCAACTCTGCATAATCTGCAGCCAACAGAACCACGGTTTTCCCCATACTTTTCCTCAGTCGAACCTGTCCCGTAAGGTTAGGACCACGCGTGTGTTTGCTCGATAATGACAGCTGAAGAACCCTCATGTTACCTTCCAGCCCAGGAAAGACAAGGACCATAAGCAGGCTGTTGCGAGAAACAGGTTTTCACTGGATCTTCATTTTTGCATCTATTGCCGAGCTTGTCATCTTTACATTTTTTCTCGTAAATAACGTGCCTAGCACCGAGCAAAACAGGTGCGTAAAGTAGTTTCAGAATGGACAATATTAACTTTACACATTCCTACGCATTTAAAAAGCTAGCGTTTGAACGGTACGCACGGGAACCATGTTGCTTGAAACCGTCAAGCCGGCCAGGCCCTCGCCGCCTCGACCCCCAGTTGTGGTTCTGGCTGTCGCCGCCAGAGGGGTTCCACCAACCCGAAAAAGGTTTGTAGAGCGCGTCTGAAAGCGCGGTTTGAGATGAGGTTGAGAGCAATGGATCAACGAAGGTGGGCAGCCAAGGTTTTTAGGTGCCTATACGGGGAAAGCGTGGACACGCAGTGGTTAAGGAAGACTAGAAGACGAACGATGAAATACAGAAGGAACAGTGGAGAATCCAAAACAGCCAAGGTAGCCAAAAAAGAGGCAAGGCAGATTGAAACGAATAAATGGAGAGAGAAAATGGAAGCTAAAACGTCGTTATAGATGTACAGGGCGGAGATATTTCAGAAAGGAAAATGTCTACGATAATTCCCAGGGCAGTGCTTTGCTTTTTGAGGCTAGAGGAGGTTGCCTGCAAACTAAGAGTTTTGTGGGGAAGTATTCACAAAATGATGGGGTATGTGTGGTCTGCGGAAAAGAAACAGAAACTATGCGGCACATAGTGTTAGAATGTGAGGGTATCGGGCAACTTTAAGTGTGCCAAGGCGCGGGCCCTTCGTCGGTCTGCGTGGTGGTTAGGATGCATGTGACGGGGAATAGGCACACTTACGCCTATTCCCCCCATCTCCTGACTCCATTTACGTAGACACCGCGGAATATAGACACCGACAAGCTTTTGCGGCTGCTATTATTGCAGAAGACAGACCGATCCCAGCAGCGGCAGCCACCATCCGCAAAGCCCACCCCCACGAGGCCGAGGAAGCGGCAATAGCTCTGGCCATAACACACCGACCACCCCCATCTCACATATTCTCCGATTCTAAGACGTCCGTACGAAATTTCGCACGGGGACACATCTCCTTCCCTGCTCGCCAAATTCTCCTATACCGCCCTCCTCCCAACAAAATCATAATCCTGCACTGGACCCCCGGCTACGTGGGCTTTCGCGGTGCGGAAACGGCCCACCTGGCCGCTCGAGGACTCGTTTACCGAGCACCAGACGTGGACGTCTCACAGCACGGCGCACGAAACGCTCGCGAACCCCTGCTTAATTTTAGCGACATTACCACACATTACCGCCTAGAGCGGCTAGAACTACCGCCCCCTCACACGTCTCTTCCTTCACCCTTGGACAGATTATGGCGACAATTACAGACCCATTCCCTCCACACCAGACACGTCTTCCACCACATCTATCCCACATTATATCCCCCCCCAAACTGCCCGGCATGTGGCGCTCGAGATACCACGCCACACGCCACTTGGGAATTCCCCTCTTTACCCCCGCTCCATTTACCCAACCCGTCCACTACCTGGCTGGAGGTGACCGGGAGCTCCCCGCCCGAGCTAGAGCTCCTGACCGCCACTAGGGCTCAGGATTACCTGGCCCGGCTCCCTCACCTGAGGGGCACTCGCCAGGACTGAGCCTTGTCAGAAATAAAGTTATTCTCTCTCTCTCTCTACCGGAATGAACCAAGTTACGAAGAAGCCGGGCGTTCCTCAACGCACAGATGCGCATGCGCACATGCGCACAGAGTGGTGTTCCTTCACGGCCGATGCCTTCCGACGAAAGTGGCGGTGACAGACGCACCAGGCCTATGCGCGCTCCCATACAGCCTCTTTTGGACTGCTATCCGCAGAAAGAGGCGACAAACCAAACGCGAAAGTTTTGCGTGCGCTACGTGGTACGACGTGTTTAACTGGCTTGAATACAGCCTTTAAAAAGACGCTTCGTTTTGCTTCTGCTCTCCCGAATTTCCTCAGCGGAGTGCATCAGCAAGGGACAGTTCAGATCCATCATATGTGTCTGTGGGCTTCGGCACATAGAAGAAAGATGTAGAAACGTTCAGGCTGCATGAGAAATCGCAAAATCATTGAAGTGGCATCATCTGCTGCAATTCCTAGAAAAAAGTAAACCTGTGTCTGAATCGCTCGGCCAAAATCGTGCGTCTCTTTGAGAGAAGAGAAACGCAAACGAAAAGAAGTTCCACAGCGTATTGTGGACATTGGGATTATGCTCGCTAAGGGTTGCAGGCCCTTTAGAGGCCACGAAGAAAGCCAGGAAAACTCTGAAATGGCTTTGTTCATAGATACCACAAATCTCTTGAAGAAATACGATCCTGTCTTGCAAAGTCACCCAAATTCTGGACCAGTAAGCGCTTTATAAACTAGTATACAGCGCGGAACGACCGCATTGAGTCACTGCACGCTGAAATGACGCGTTCAATTACTCTATGCCTGTAAGGCAAGACTGTGTCGATGATGTGCGATGAGACTAGCCACTGCGAACACCTGTATGTCGTCATCAGGTACTTTAGTGGTGAAAGGAATAGAACGGACCTCTTGAAGTGTTCACAGCCCTTGAGTGACTTTTTACGGTTTACAGCAGCTCAATATTGTCCAGTGAACGTCAATGAACTATATTTGCTATGATGGTACTGCTGTCATGTCAGGGCACATACCATGGGTGCAAGCTGAATGCAAGGGGGAAAAAACAGATTATTATAAGCTTATTCTTATGCCCACCGTCGCAATCTGGCTCTCGTTGATGCTCGTAGAGGGCCGAGAAAAAAATTATTTTTGGGTTCTTCAGCACCGTACAGCTGGCATACAATTTTATTGAATCGAGCCCGATGCGTCACGCAATTTTTGAACACCTATCCTCGGCATTCCAGACAGTGATAAGAACTTTGAAATCTGTATGTACAACCAGGTGAGCGTGCCGGGCAGAAGTTGTCATAGCGGTGAGGGATAACTACTCCGCATTGCTAGGAGAAATCATACACCACACAGCGCTGGGAAAAGTGAGCAAAAGACAAAGGACAACGTGCACAACTAGCAAGCTTCGAATTTTTATTCTGCATGGAAACCGCTCATCCTGTGCTGCAGATGGTCCTCAAGGTCGGCTGTTCGCTCCAGGATCCGAAAATCAGTCTTCTCACTGCATTTCGGGAAAAGCCTTCAAACTAACCTAATCTTCAAAACCTCGGAAGCATCAAAAACCTACTCAAGACCCAACATTTTGGTGTTGATAACGACTTTCTGCGCAGGTTCACCTTCACCATTTCAGCGGAACCAGCACCGTTTCGGAAAAAAGCTGAATTGTGTGACTATAAGGAAATGTTTTAGGGGCGAAGCTCCTCTTGCTCGGGCCCTGTCTCGTCCCTCGTTGCAGCTGTACACGGCACCACGATGATGATTGCGGCAGGATCCCGGCAGGATTGCGGTAGGATTGCGGCATTGGCCAACCAAAGATTGGCAGAAGAGGTCAAAACGTTCAACGCGTTCGTTGCTACCCAACAAGGAGGAGAGGAAGAAGAAGAGGTTGTCGTTCGTCGCCTGCGAGCTCAAGACACGTACCGGGGACACGCGACACAAGACGCTCTGCAGAAGGTGATGGCCAAGGTGGCTAAAATGTCACACACCCAATTCGCCAACTTACCCGTGGAGATTCTCATCGTCCCAAACAAGCCCTACATAATCACCACAAACATCGACGTCGTCGACGGGCTTGTCAACGGAGCGGTAAGAAGTCACACAAAAAACAGCGCTCAAGACGGGACAGAAGGAAGGAGGCTACACACACAGTGCTGTGTGTAGCCTCCTTCCTTCTGTCCCGTCTTGAGCGCTGTTTTTTGTGTGCCAACAGGCCCAAACACTTCCATTGCTTACGGTAAGAAGTCTCAAGCTTTGCGAGCGAGGAGTGGTGGGCTTGGCGCGGCGGCGCCCGGTTTCGATCCCACGACTCTCTGGCCGCGGCGGAAGGTACGTGGCGCAATTCCCACTGCGCTACAAACCGAGACGCGAGCATGGCTACGAATGCGAATGCACCTTGTGCCCTTCACTCATTCCGATGGTGCGCGCCGTCAAGAAGACCTCTAACAATGTTTCACGGTTTGACCCATAAGCATTTTAGATTCGCATTCGCCCCTCTCATCATCATTTACTTCGTGGAGATGGCGGGATTTTTGGGTTCGATATTGTATCTGGTTGGTTAAGATTTTCGTAAATGTCATTCTGAAGGAGGATGGATATGGTTTTATAAGAAAACGAAGCAACCGAGGGTTCAGGCATGCCGCACAGTATATGACTGGTTCAATGGTGATTAATACCCCAGCCACACGGCAAATTTAATGTCATTCCTATCGAATGGCGCTAAGTCGAGCTACAATGGCGCTAAGTCGAGCGAATGTCATTCGCTCGACTTAGCGCCATTTTCTTGGAGCGCTGCTACACGGTCAAAATTAGTGTCATTTGCAAATGATGGCAGTGGCGATGGGTAAAAACTTGCGTGAAGAAAATATTTTAGCAAGCGCATCAATATACTTGCGAATACTGATCGTGTGTCGTGTGGCGAACACAGCAGTGCGTCGTGTTACTCCCTCTTCCTTTTGTGTTCGTTTTATTCAAGCTGATTCCCACCGAAGATGTACCAACTAGCACAGACCAGAGCCATTTTGAGCGAAAAGAGGTTGCACACCTTTACTGCTCTTATGAAGGCACTGTAAGCGTAGTTGCAGCGACTCATTGAACGCTATTAAACACTGCCGTCGCACCAGCATGGAGCATAGAAACGAGCATGGCCCCCGGCGCCCACCACACCGGCTGAGGCTGTCCCTCGCAGTTTTCTTTTCTTACAACTCTGTTTGGGTTGTTTGATATAAATAAAGAAATCACTGACAAATTATACTCATGTAAATGTATTATGATGCTACTGACGCTTCAGTAATCTGGGGATTCGTGCTGAGTTTCTGGTGTCGAGGTACTACATTTGCTGGCAAAACGCAGTAGAATGGGTTCTGCAAACTCATTAGGTTCCCTATGTCATTTTGATCGAACGTCATTACATTTTTTGTGTGGCTGCAAACAAATGTCATTTGGAACGAATTGTATTCGGTGGGAATGACATTAAATTTGTTGGGTAGTAGGAGTATTAATCACCTCATCTAGGCGTGCTACAGAGCACAAAGTCGTCTGTCCAATCTTCTGTTCAAGGGAGACCACAAAAACGCCAATGTGCGCAACATTTGAACGCACGGTAAAGGTGGACCGGCTGGCCGTGATTATTAAAGCGAAGCTTTGAGCCTTTCGCTGATGCCGCCCGCAGTGCACCCAAGACGCACTGCGGGAAAGTTAACTTTCTCTGGCGGGGATGATGATCGTAGGGGAAGCGATGATTACATATTAAAACGCCTGCCGCGGTCGGAATCAAACCCTGGCGTTGCGAAGCGGGCGTCTATTCGGCTGCGCCCTTTCGGTGCGGTCGCAGTGGGAGCACGGACGGGCAAAAGGATGCACCCTTGGGTCTAACAACGACGGAGGTTTAACGCGAGGCTTTGCCGCGAAGTCATCTGGCAAGGGGGGGTTAAAGTCAAGGCCGCTGGGATCGAAAGTCCAAACTGCGGGCGAGTCAAGTCAAAGCTCAGGTCACACCGTCTGCGGGTGAAAGACAACAAGGAGTCGCTCACGGGAAAGCTTCTTTCAACCATCGTCACCATTCCACAGTTTTCTCGGTAGGCGCCTCCGCGTGTAAAAAGCAAAGAAAGAAACTGGAATGGGATGCGTCTAGTAGTACCCGACCCAGATTAAATTCTTCGTGCATGCGCGCCTGCAACCTCTTTTGAAATATAAAACGCGCTTGCCATGGTGCACGTTTTGGCTGTAGATTTGTCCACGGCCTGAGCGGCTATCGCAAGTACCGACCAACAATTTGTGCGCAGCATGGAAAATTCGCCTCCACATTTTTGGCGGCTCAGTTCATAAAGCACAATAGCATCCATGCATTCGCCGACAGGAGAATCTGCGACGGCTGCGGCACGGAGCTCTAACCTAGTAACAGGCGGCACAAGTATGCCACCAGGTTTTTGTCCTCCTTGGTGTGCTTTATGAAGAGCCCAGGAACAATCGCCAATCCCCGTCGCTCGACCTACACCGCCGGGTTTCGCGCAAATTTCGTCTTCGCGCCTCGTGGTCCCGCGCACTGGCGCCACCGCTGGCGACCAGGCACAGTCGTTCACCAGAATTGCGGCGGTCTACTCCATGGTTGATGCGGAGCGGCAAATGCCTACTCGCATTAGCGTTTTCGACACCGATGAAAATTCTGCAAGCACTTTCCAAGCGCGTTTCGGAAAAAGTCATTCTTGTATTATTAGGCTCTTGTGGCTATCTCTACACTATCTCTGGGTGCTATCTCTTATTATGCTTGGTGCTATTATTAGGTGCTATCTCTACACTCAACAGGTTGTATAGTTCAAGGGCCAAGAAGACAGTACATTTGGATGTTGATTGATTGATTGATTATGAGGTTTTAACGCGCCGACGCTACGCAGGCGGCGAGGTCCGTCGTACTGGAGGGCTCCGTATTAATTTTGACCACCCGGGGATTGTTAACGTGCGTAGAAATCTCGTACACATGGGCGCTTCTGCTTTAGGGTGTTACTTGGAAGGTGTGAAGTATGCTGTCGCCATCGAAAGAGCATCGCAAATATTGACCACCTATCCTTATTCGCATTTCGCAACGTCAGAACATCGCAACGCCAGAAGGTCGTCAACCCTGTGTCAGCATTGAAATGGTGCTACAGAGCAGAAGCGCAGGTGCCAACCACGGTATTTGGCGGCAGCGTTCGTGGCCGGGTGTCAGCGTAACCCGGCCAACGGGACTACACAGAGGCAGTGCCAAGGGTGAGCCGCAGCCCCGTCGTGCTGATTGCTGACGTCAAATGGAGCACAATGGTTATTCCTACATGGCCATCCCCGGAACGGTCCAAACTTGCACATAGTACTCAGGGTACGAAACTGCTTCCATGCGGCATGTCACATGCTATGCTCTACGGAATAAATGCGTTGTAATCTACGCATTTAATAGTTGGGATTACTGCTACCCTGTCCTGCCTCTGGGCAGGCGGCAATGCTGACATGAAGTGCCGAGTGGCAAACACGAAACGCAGCGCACGGAGACGAGAACGGAGCTAGGACTAGACACACACGAGCGTTCTGCCAACAGTTTAGCCGAAAGGCAGAGCAGTACATGTATAAAGCGGGAGCCATAAAATGCTCATGCGCATGCGCCTGCGAATAATGCTTAACAGAATGTGTTGTGCCTTGCGCTCTTATACATGTGTGCTGTGAATTTCGGTTCAACGCTTACTTTAGAGCTCGCGTGCGTCTATCTAGTCTCTGGTGCGCTGTATTTTCCGTTAATAACCATGCCGAGTGCGGCCATAAATGCAGAGATCGAGATGGTACTGTTGGGAATTACCTTTCAGGGTCAAACACTTCAGGATTGTTGAAGAACTTCTCGTCGTGATGAATCGAAAAAATCGGAATCCTGACCAGTGTGCCCTCCTGAACAGGAATATTTCCGACAGTGGTGCCTTGCCTGCATGTTCTGTACGTCCTGCGGAGGAGCAACGAAGAAAATATTTGCACTGAGAGGAGTTGCCAAGGCATCGCACCAGAACCACAGCCTGTTGAATGCGCTTATTAACCTGTGTGCGAAGTTTTTTGTTGGAGTCTGTCTGTTCTGGTACCTTCGTTTTTTTTCGTTTGTACCGTTCTAGTGTAGCTCAGCTGGTACCTTCGTTTTTTTCGTTTGTACCGTTCTAGTGTAGATCAGCCGTTTTTATAGTGTAGCTGCATATGTCCAGTCCCCGCAGTTCTCCTTCTGATGGAGCCGCTTTACACGGCACCCCTTCTCTGCTCCCCATCGCCACCGCCTCATTCAAAAGTTTGGCAGTCGGCTGGTAACGGCAGTAGCCCCGTTATCAGCAGTCGCACTTTTAACTTGCGACGGGACGGACGTGTGCTGTTCGCTTTGAGGGAGAAGGGTGGGAATAGAAGGAGTGTCAGTGCGCACAGAAGCGCACACAACCGTGGGAAACCGCTGCTGCCACCGCCGCCGCCATGGTCGCTTTAAGCTCCACCTGGACGGTCTCAAGGGGTTCCTGGATTAATGGCTCTTCCCCAAGGCTCCATAGGCACGTTTACTCCTCCTTTGTGTCGAGTAGCTGCGAATCCCTCCCGGATAAAGAGCTACTTTCCCGCTTGGAATGCCGGCCTGAGCCGATAAATATGATATCGCAAAACCCCACCACAGCAAAATCCACTATAAATACAGCTTTTGTGTATGTTTACTTATTCAAAGGCTCCTGGAAGGACGTGTTGGCCGGTGTTGTTCCCGTCTATCTTGAAGGGCTTCCGGAGCGAGGTTTGTTCGCCTTTCAGTTCTAAGCACGCGCACGTCACCGGGTGCTCCTTTATGCGTCCATGTGTGTGTGTGTGGGGGGGGGGGGGGGCAGCACGCACAGGCAACGCACCCACCTTTGACTCACTTGTTCCTGGGGGGGAGAATTCAATGCGGTGGTATCGCAGCGCGAAACGATCTGACTGCTGTCCTCCGTAGTCGAGCGGTTTGGGTCGTGGCGTTACGCATGCCTACAACCCGTGAGGGGAACGGACAGCCGAATGTTAGTCCCTTAGAACAAAACTACCCGTTCTAACTTTCCCTCAGCTAACTGGCTAGCAAGTATGCTCAGTTGCGAATTAGGAACAACTGTGTATTGTTTTGTGCACTGCTTACACTGTGCCCAGATTCCCTGGTCATACTTCCTCACAGAGCGGAGGGGCACAGATTTTTCACTGATCTATTTTCAAGACGACCTCCCTATTGAACTATTGAGCCTCCCCTTCCCTCCTCCACCGCTGCATGCCTTGTTTTCCGCTAAAGCTGAAAGTTGAGCTTATCGTGCGGAAGGGGAGTCAGAGTTATGTAAAGGAGTCCCTAACCTCAGTCTTTTCGCTGAAGTCCTGCACTAGGAGAGCCCGGATAGTGGATGCGCCAAGTGCATTGCAAAACTCTCCCTTGACAACGAAATAACGCCATCACGTCTCACGTATGATGACAAGAAAGTCGATGTTCTCTGCAACTTTTATTCCAATCGCTCTCGGTATCATACAGTTGTTGGTCTCGTGCTATGTCTGCATTGCGGCTTTGCCGGCAGCATCATCGTCTGCCTACAAAAGAACAGCGCCTTTCTGCGTCAGTGCTGGTCACGGCCGTGACACTTCGTACGTTTTCAGTTTTTTTGCCGCGGACACCGCCGCTTTCACTCGGAGTTTTCGCGGCCATCGGTGAGGTAGTAGTGTGGCGAACCAGAGGACGCTGTGGCCCCTTCCACCACCCAGTATCGGCAATTCCCACTGCTGCGCCTACGTGTGATGAAGTAAGGAACATGTGAGCTTAGCGGGTGCCGCTGTGACCTGGCTAGCGCCAAGGTGGGACGCTGATCGAGGCTCGTCTGGCACGAGTCAGTGCCCTGTGAATGGAACAAAGCACGCTTTCCCTCGACTCGTTCCTGGGCACTGAGCCTGGGTCCTTGAACACCGTGACCCCACACAGCGGCCAACGCGAGAGACACGGCCCTCTTTTGCGCTATGTCTAGAAACCGCGGTAGTGTTTCCAAAAAACAAACCAAGCGGTACTGTAGTGGGTAAGGTGTCGGCATTCAAACCGATGAGTTGCAGATCCGAACGCTGCGGGTTAACCAGCAGCGTTAATATTTTTCTTCCAGGACTCGCTATTTTTATTGCAAAATGGTGTTGGGGTACACCACACTGAGCCTTGAGGAGTACACCGAGTGCGTAGTGGCTTATTCGTTTCTTCAAAAAGTGCCAACAGGCCTCTTGCGAGTCGGAAATTATTGTCGGAAATTATTGTCTGGAAGCCTTCCGCGACAGCCAGAGCGACAGCTAGCTCCTCGGCCTCTGTTACGGTACAATGACGGAGCGAGCCACAGGTGATCACATGGAGGTCTGTGTTTATGAGTATACAGCCACCGGTCATTCTTCCCTGGCATCTTGTGTGGCTGCGTCCACGCACACTGTGTTCTTGGAGGAGAACGGAACGAAATCTGGCGTCTATAAAGCGTTGTGCAGTACAGTTCTGTGGGCGTTCTACGCTTCGGTTACGTAACACTGTGCTACTGGGCGCGCAGAGATGTTTATACGTTTCCAAGGCTATGCGCGTATCGTGCTATTAACCTTGAGTAAATGTTTTCCTGCACAACATTTTCACCTTCTCTTTACACCTCTACTTTCGATATTTTTAATTTATCAGTTATGTCTTATGATTATGCGATCTTTCTTCATACGAAAGGAATGATTATGAACGATCTGTTTACACTGTTTACAAGCAGCCATGGCCAAGTGCGCTCAGCCTGCTCGTCCGCCTTTTACTCATCGTCTTCGACGCCAGGATATGGCGCCACGGGGCATTGCCCAGCTGTACCGTGACAATATTATTAAGGCTTATATGATTAAGTCGACACATTTGTCCTTAGGCCCGACTCCCTGCCGAATGGGGGCGCGCTATGACACAAAGAACATCAACTTGTCATGAAACGTCCTAGTGTTTGTGCCCTAATATGTTGAGGAACGGCTTGAATTTCTTCCATGCTAGAGTGATTGAGGGGATTAGCCGACGTGTACAGCCTCCTCCAGCACACGTCTGCTTGCATTTGACTGCTCTGCGATTTGCAATCCATGCAATAAATTCAATCGCGGAAAAAAGAAACGAGGCCTGGAAACAGTGAGCTCTGTGTCGTGTCGTCTCGCTCCAGTCTTCGTTCCTTTGTTTGCGCATTGAAGTACAGCATGGATTACCAACTCGCCCAACCTGCAGCTTGCTATGTAATCCTGCTGTAGACTTTAGAGTACGAATCCAGATTTCTTCTAGTTGACCCACGTATACTGCCTGCACACTGAAAGAAAATCCCGATAGGGCACTAAAAGGCAACTCACAGACTCCATAGGTGATTGAGTCGAACTGTAGTGGAACCGTCAACGCGTCAAGCCATCACCCAAGACGGTGCAATGACCAACGCAACGGGTCTCCCCGGTGTACGGTCTTGCGAAGCTCGTCCTCAATAGTATCGGATTCGGCCACCCAGGCCGCGTATTCCCAAACCATATCCCGTAGGGGCCCATGCCGACCACACCCCTTAAGCAGCGGAGCAGCCAATGAGGTTAAAAAAATTGCAATTTTTAACCTCCTTGGACGCAGCACAGTGACGTCACTACCTATATGGGCGCGACTTCATGCGAAGTGGATTTTTTTCTTTTTTCCCCCTCCCCCCGTTTCGGCTGCTTTGCGGGCGCGCCGATGGTCCCGCTCCGTGGGCGGGGCTGGCCTACTGCGCTGGGGAAGCTGACGCACATGTGACGCACCTTTTGTACCCGAGCCCCTGATCTCTCCGCGCTCTTCTTGCGCGCCTGCAAGTTGACGCTGACCTCCGATCGTGTTCCTAGATAAGCGCTCGGCTCGGTGCTCGAAGTGCGCGCGCGCGGATGGACGCTTTCACGCGCATGTGGCAATTATACACGTTCCGGAAAGCAAACACCCTCATTGAAAGCTTACACTACAACACACAGAAGGGCATACCATTGAGTTGGGTGCTCTTTCACTATATACACACCTCAAAACACGATTCGGTGCTGCAGGTAAGGATTACCAGAAAGGCAGCCAATTACCCATGACTACATTTACAAACTCTCCTACCGTTGCGAAATATTACAGCTGCATGAGCTGCTACATTTTGGCACTTTCATAAGCACTATTACATTGAATTTCGTTAACATTAACTTCTTTGCATTAATACTTTATTAGAAACAGTGCCACTAAGGAAAACATTGACATTTTGTTAACAGCAATGGAAGGTGTGAATCGTTCTTGCAAGGGTGATACGTTTATAAGAAAGACACCAGCTCAAACGTACGCGTTTTACACTCGGTCATGAATGCTGCATAATTTGCACTGCTGGTCATAACAACTTAGGGAAACAATATCGAAAATATATACCAACCAAGGGCTAAGTAATTCTTGGATTGTACAGCTGCTGAAGTACTCGAGGAGTTTGATATCTGTCTTCTGTACAGTGCTATTGACCACAGTCTCTTCACTGAAGCCATCAGGGCGCAGTTTGATATCAGTAATCATGCGTGCTACGACTCACACTGTTGCCAATGTCCATTAGTTATTTTTAACAATTTGTGCTTCATGCACACAGAGATTTTGCTGAATAAGATACGTTATGTTTAAATAGACAGCTCCAGCAGGATCCGAATGGCGCTGATGCCCCCCCCCCCCTGTAATCGGGAAGGCACACCAAATCGTTACCACTTAATTTGGCTCTGTCCATTATTCGACCGTAATCGCCACCAGCTTTTAACTCTAGGTCCCGCCCCTGCGACTGAACAGGAACATGTTAGTCGGGTCCGTGGCGATCCCACCGCAGTAGAAGCAATTACCGAGTACGCCCTTGAAAACGGACTCTACAAATTGGTGTAGCAGCCTGTTCGACTTCACTGTTCGGTCTACAATGTGAACTGTCTGCAGCGTGCACTGTTTTCAGTGTGAACCGCATTGTCTACAGTGTGAACTGTACATTTACGTGTGAACTGTTCGTTTTGCTACCACTGACTGACTTTAATGTGTTCCTTTTGCGATTAGGACCCCAAGACTGCAACTGTGTTCATTGTGCGAGTTGTGACGTTCCCCTTTTTCCCTCATCCTTGCTCCCCCAGGGCCCAATGGCCTCTTATTTAATAAAGTGTTACACTCACTCAGATACGTATAATCTTTTCGCTGGGACTAATGAGTAGTTGCGCGTGAGCTTGAAGTCACGGTAGTCGCAGCAGAGATAAAAATAAGTAAAAAAAAGTTATCTCTTTGGCCCACTATATTTGCGATAGTGATGTGGGAGTCCAAATAGCGGCACAAAACTGTGACTTTTCGAGGTCCACTGATCGGTACAGATGAGCAGCTTGTGTCTGTTTCCTGCGACGCATTTTTAGCTACCACATATATAGATTTCTGTAGTGTCTGGCCTTTTAATTCGCGCTCATTCTGTCACAGCTCGCTCCTCAACTGTAAGCCACACACACGCAAAATGTATACAAATGTATAAACAAGAAATAGCAAGAATAAAAATATAAATAGTACAACACACTTTGCAAAACGCCGCCTCGCGTACTACAACGCTTCGTATCGAAAAACATACCTTTCGCCCCGTTTCTGGACCTTTTGGACAATCCAGGTTGTGTTGGTGCACCCGCTCTACGTGTCCATGACGGCGTTGACTGCTACTTCGTCAGGCAGGTTCGCGCGGAACACAGATTCATGATTTGTTGACGCGAGGTCATCTCTGACTACCTCGAGTGCCTGCTCGTGCTTATCCATGAAGCAGAAGTTATAAGCTTCGCGACCATCGCGTGAATGCGCGGGGGACGCGCGGGGCGCACACAATTATGAGAACGGACTTTGTGATGGGCAGTTCTGCGCGCGTGCGAGGCACAGACGAGTATGGCGAATAACACGCTCGCTGATGTTCGCAGCAGACAAGCGACCGACGTACGCATGTTCTTTCGACCGAGTGAGAGCAAACGTTCTGCGCTTCGGTAGGGAGTCCAAGGACCACCCAAGACCACAAAAAAGCATTTTTGTCTTCACTTTGTTGGGAGTGCTTGCTTTCCTGAACGTAAACAAAAACTACATATGTACGTACAAAAGCATCCATCTGCGCGCGCACTTTGAGCAACGCGCCGAGCGCTAGCTTAACTAGGAACAGCATGGGAGGCGAGCGACTGACGGCGCACAAGAGAGCGCGGAGAGCGAGCTTCCTCTTCCCAGAGCGTACGCCAGGCTTGAGCTAGGAGCGAAACCATCGGCCGCCGCGAAGCAGCGCAATCACAAAAGATCAAAACAAATTTTTGTCGTCATTTTTCGATAGTGTTTGCTTTCCCGAACTTGTATAATTGCCACATGTACGTGAAAGCGTCCATCCGCGCACGCGCACTTCGAGCACCGAGCCGAGCGCTTATCTAGAAACACGATCGGAGGTCAGCGTCAACTTGCAGGCGCGCAATAACACTGTAAACGCAAACTAGCCGGAAATGGAGTTTTAATCAAGTAATGTGCCCTGAAAAGTACTTATAGCAAAAAATGTGCTCCCTAGGCATGGTCTAAACAAGTGGACTAACCTCCATGGTAGTACCGTTGCCTATCCGTGTAGCAAAAGGGAGGATTTAGAACGACATAACACCATTTGTGAGATGGCGTTCGGTCCCTTGTAAACAACCACGTCCACAATAAACTCCCCATCTGGGGTAATCATCTCAAGCGGGCGGTCGCCATGTTAGTCTTGTGTTGTTTCCGTGTGTCAGCACTTCAACCGTGGACTAATGCTAATTAGAACGAGAAAGCAGGACGCGACGGTTGCATGCAGCTACAAAACCGATACCGTACGTATACCCGTATAGATGCTTCAGCCAGCGCGATCACAAGCAGACAGCGCGGCCGTGTTGTTTCAATCTGTTTATTTTGGCGGTAGGTGTTGTCAAACTCTGCTGCTAACAAAGAGACAGTTCTCGCCATTGCAAACAATTGCAATGTTCATCTGCTTCGCTTGCTTGCGCATATATAGACAATTTAAATTCTCGTGCCAGTGCGCCAACGCACCCGACTGCAGCGACTCAATCTCCCTGGCGGCACGACTTGCTTCCCGGATGTAAACAACCTCGGTGCTATCAATGCAGCGCGGCCGGTGACTTGGTGCGGCCGGAGCTTCAAGCGCCTCGCCTTGGGCCATCATTTTTTCTTATTTGAGAAGGACTAGTAGTGCCATATGGTGGAAAGATTTTTATGTGCCCCTGTCACACGACGAACGGCCGTTAACAACATTTGGATACGGCGACAGCTGTGGACAGATCGCTGGTAAGTGCTCTTTCATCAGTCGATGCGTTTGTCAAACGTTTGGATAGGGTTAACTGCGAAGTACCCGTGCCGCACACAGCACGGTGTGTACACGCACGGGCAAAAAAAAAAAGCGCACACGTTTTATTGTACTTGTTTGTGGCTTTTGGGGTATGCATTCGGATTCTTTTGTAGGCCGGTTTGTAACAGGGCATTCGAGATGAAATCATTTGTCGCGCGCGGCGTCGTTTCAAAGCAACGTGACGGTTACTCAGGTAGCCGAATCGCCTCCGACAGCGGTGCATCGTCGGGCCCGGTCGGTGAATATTGTGGGACTCTGTCTCTCATATGCATCGAACTGCTCGTGTTCTTTTTAGGTAACTGCTCTACTTTGTAATATCTATTTGTTAACGCTCCTGATGGCTTGCCTGTCCAAATATAAGTCTTTGTGTTGTTTTCGTTCAAGGCTCTGACTCATTCTTAGCGCTCTGGTCGGCGAAAGCCCCAGATCAGACGGCCACCCCCTTCGAAAACTGTGCCCTGTAGATTCGGTGGGGTTGTTTGCTCGCTTGAGTCGACTCTTCACATCTAACGGCTTACCCTATTAAGGAAACGGTGACATGCGTAAAAGATGCTATGAGCCTATCGAACGATTAAATGCATATAGTGTGGACCACGACGGCGACGTGGTTCGAAACCGAAATGTTTTTATTCCCTTTCGGATGATAATGAGGGGTCTGTATACAATCGGGGCCCGTCAGTCGCCAGCTAAGGCCACGTAATTAAAAACACAAATTCATGCCCTTATGGAAGAGAACAGAGTTTGCCGTAGCATGACACAAGTCTGCCGGGCATAAAAAAGGATATCATTTTTTTACAAGAACAATGCACACACTGTTCTTTTGTTGGTAATAAATATTTCATAATCAATAGTAAGACCATGCACAAAAATTACTCGATTCATCTGACACTCGATTTTGACACGGAGCTTGCAGCTCCAAAAAGTGCACTGTGGTTTTGCGTGACGGAAACTTCTACAATCACGGTAAATTAACTAAGGCAGGTGTGTGTGGCATGCAGCGTTGGTAAGTTTGCGAGAATAGCGTTTCCATTTTAGCTGTTTTTTTTTTGTTGCCATGCAATCACAAGTAATTTGGTGCCATGAAAGAGGTTTACGTTAGCTAACAAGGCTGTAGTAACGGTTGCGGCTACAAATGACCTTATGCACCAATCACGCTTGTCAGCTCCGTGACACAGAATATTAAGGTGTCAGAATACGGATGACTGAGTCGCCTAGTTTATTACTACTGTAAAAAAAGAAAGTGTTTTCTGACCCAGTGAAGGACTTTGCTGTATGACTAGCTGTGTTATGACAAATGACCATACTTGATGAGACAAGCCGTAACAAATTAGCTTTGGATGTAACACCAGGAGGGAAATAGGTGAAGGTATCTGCAAGTATAACTGAAACAGTGGGTGCCTGTCCGGCATGAATTCATTATTTGCTGACACGATTTTCTTCTGCAGATCCTGATACATGATCGAGTTGAATGACTTCATAGATCTTAAGGCAGGATAGGCTGTGCTGTACAAGGCAAGGCTGCATTCGGAAACCAAGTTGGCCCCTCCAGCAGAAGTAAGTATTGCCACGGCTTGCAACAGCCGTCCAGCTCGCAAAAGCTCCACTTTTTCTATGAAAGTGAGCCACCATGGTAGGGGAGAGGCAGTGTAAGGGTTTGCATCTTTAACTGTGTGCCCACTCACTTGAATAGATGCAAGCTGGCATCTTAAAGCAAGAAACAGCAGTTAACAAAATCATGCAATACCAAAGTGTTTTTCAGTCAAAAACAAAAACTAATCTATCAACCTACAGAGACTTGCATTTTATCTTCACTGTCATTTAAAGTTGTGCTCGAGTATATTGTGCGGAAGTAATATCTTTTTTTATTGCTGCAAAAGCCACGACGGTTAATGTACTGGCTCTTGGTTTTATGACGCCTTTGCATTCCTAATTTAGGTACTGGAATTCGCAGTGAACCTGGCCTTACAATTTTATTACTGTACCAAATTATTAAGTTCATTTAACCATAGTGTCTGTTTTGAATTTTACGTGTGGGGCATTTTTTTTTTTTTTTTGCTTTTTCAGGCAGATGTTCCTCTGACTCCCTGCCTGCATTCTGTGAACGGGGAAGTTAGCCTCCACATCGATGCCCAGCGTGTCTTGACTGCATCATCTTTACTGGGAGGACTGTGTGTAGTCTGTTTGCATCGTTCTGGGTTTTCAACATTCAATATCCCAAGAAGGCACACAGAGCTCTAACGTTTGTGGAACATGGCTTTTTGGACCTTGCCTGCACCAAACCACGTGTAAAGGATTTAGAACTAATTAACTTTTATCGCAGCAATATCGCTCACTAATATTTGTTTTCAATCCGGTAATCATTGGATAGTAGTCAAAAAGAATTCCGTATTATATTTCTGACTTTTTCTTTTTTCTTTTTTTACTGAAAAGGGGATATTTGATGGGCCGTTCTGTATGCTCATAATACAGCTATCTTTCAGTGAATAATATTAACAAACTAATTTAACTTGAAACAATTATCTAAATAATATTGGCAACTGGTGCGAAATGAATCAACTAAAAATTATCCCAAAAACACGAATTTCATGGCTTTTTGTTCTCACTCTAAAGAAGCTGTCGCGATACCACCCATTCTGTTCTATATCATTGCACTTAGCCCGTCAGACTCGGTCACTTTTCTTGGCGCATTTGTGTCTTTATCAAAACGCACTGGTATTTTCCGCAGCATATTTTTCGTTCTTTATATTACTCATTTATCCATAGCCATCTCACTGCAGTCTGTCTCCTACATCATTTATCTCTTGTGCCTTTACCACCTACAAAATGCTTGTTACCTTTCAATATCACATCGTTGCACAGCTCTCGCTTATTTCACGACAAATTGAAAAATTGTTTTGTTGTTGTAAACCACTGCAACCATTTTTTCTTCACTTTGTGTACTTAGTACTGATGTGTACTGATAAGTTCTGATAAATACTGACGGGTTCTCGATTCTCTAGTATTATATAATGATTTCATTTACCATGCGGTTGTGTTTGTGCCTATCTGTTTTTCAAGTATTTCCAGTTCTTGTATTATTATTGTTTCTACAATTTGTTCAACTAGCAGACAGCTCTCGCTCATTTCACCACCTACTGAATTTTTTTTTGTTGTAAACCACTGCAGCCATTTTTTTCACTGTGTACTGAGCGCTGATGCGTACTGATAAGTTCTGATAAGTACTGACGCGTTCTCGATCCTCTAGAATTCTATAATGATTTCACTTACCATGCGGTTGTGTTTGTGCCTATCTTTGTTTTTCGCTTATTTCCAGTTCTTGTAGTAATATTGTTTCTACGTTTTGTTCAACTAGCATCGTATTGCTGTCTTCAATTCCTAACTGGCGTGTTATTTAGCAATGTACCATTTGTGATTTCTAATATGAGGTCACCATAAGTATTTATTTCGGAACCTCCTTGTGTACACCATGTACCATGTAAACTTGTCTGCGATAGTTCGTTTGAAATAAACCTGAAATCGAGAAAAACCGTGTGAAATCAGTACTCCCGCAGGGAACTAGAAATTCTCCCTTGTGGCCTTGAAAACCTCCTTTCGTAAGGCCTACAAAACTCCCAAAGCTTTCATCAAACTCCATTCAAAAGAAGTAAATGCTTCCCTTGAACCTCCTAAAAACGCCCCTAAACTAACATAAGTACTTCCAAAGAGAGCCATAATAGGCTCCTATTCAACCGCCTAAAAATTCCATAAACATCACTTAAAAACGCCCTTCAGGCAGTAAAGCATACTCCATTTTGACCTCCTTAAATTCTCCCGAACATTTCTTAACACTTCCTAAATACCTCCTTTCTATAACCTAAAAACTCCCTGTTTTGAGGAGGTAAAAAAAACCTCCCTGTTCCAGGTAGTAAAAAAACTCCTACAAGGAGGACCACTAGAGGACAGGCGAAAAAGAAGCTCTATGGAGTATATGGGAGGAAAAAAAGTTTAGAGTGAAGAGCGCGCAGAGGTCAGGAGCTCAGGTACAAAAGGTTAACTTCTACCACATGTGCGTCAGCTTCCCCAGCGCCGCAGGCCAGCCCCGCCCACGGAGCGAAACCATCGGCCGCCCGCAATGCAGCCGAAACGAGGCGAGGGGGAAAAAAGAAAAAATCCACTTCGCATGAAGTCGCGCCCATATAGGTAGTGACGTCACTGTGCCGTGTCCAAGGAGGTTAGAAATTGCAATTTTTTAATCTCACTGGCTTCGCCGCTGCCTAGGGGTGTGGTGAGCCTGGGCCCCTAAGGGATATGGTTTGGGAATACGCACCCAGGCCTTCCGTCGTCTGGTTCCCGCTCCCTCTGCCACCCCCCCCCCCCCCTCGCCTCATCGACGGGGAGAGACCCGGCTTTGTGTACAATGACGCGGCGGGGACTGACGCTGCTGCTGGACACAAGCCACTTTTGGCGAATGCACGGTCACCCAAGCGCCTGCTGGCGAGGGCACCACAATGACCGAGAGCGTCGAACCGAGGTGGTGACAAAGGCGTCGCGAGGCGCCACCCTTTTGGGGGCAGGCGAAATTTTCCTCCCTTTCGTTGGCGAGACGCACATCGTCGGAACCCTTTGTGGCATGTCCGAAACGCCGCTGTTCAACGAGCGCCCGACGCCGGATTACCGACGGGGCCCAGGCGTCCTCCTGTCGCTTCCTCCTCGGGCGGTCCTGAGGGCTTCGGCCGTAGGAATGTTCCACCACCGCAGTCAACCTGACGCTGACTGGTGCGAGAGGAAGAGCGCCCTTTCTCGCTCTCTCTTTCTGTGAGTGTCAATTTCAGTGACACAGATTTTCGTGATTTGTGCATTCCCGAAAACAGCGGGGGAAATGGTGAATGGCGCATTTCGAACGGCCGCCGAATGCGACTTTCGTTTCCAGTAAACTCAATTTTTTTTCTTCTTGTTTACACGCGTGCATTGTATATTTATCGAACATGTATTCTGTCTCCCTATCATTTATACTGATTTCTTTTTGGTAGATTGGTTTATTTTTTGTGTGTTCGTATGTTCGTTTTGATTTTCTTCTGCTTGTATTTTGTCTCATACGTTGATGTTATTTGTTAAGTGGTTTTTAATTGCATTTTATTAGTTTATGTGCTCGCTTTGTATTTAATTCATTGTTTGAGCCTGTATATTGCTATTACCATTGTATAATTTCTGGAAACATTGTTATTTTCTATATGTAAACCGCATTTATAGTGTAACTTGGCTAATCTCCCCGTGTACGATTGTTTCGTAAACTTAACCACTCCCTTCTGTAACGCCCTCTGTGCATTGAAGGTATTGAAATAAATAAATAAATAAGTAAATAAATAAATAAAAGGGGACAGACCTAACCTAGCTATTTAGTCTCGCTCGCGCAGGAGTGCAGAATCCTGTTCAGTCAGTCAAACGCCATGTAAATTTCTCTACATAAAGTTGCTTTCTTCGCCCTACTCGGCCCCAATGTTTGCTCCAACTCCGGACCAACGGACGCCATCACCGGTCACGCTACCAGATCCGCAACACCGGGGAGCTTCGGGCTGCGGGGATGCCGCGACACGCGAGCATCTTGAATTACGACCACAAGCTGATGTAATGCTGCACACACTTTTTTCTATCGCGGAATGGCAAGGGTATTAGTGGCGAGACTTACATGTGCACGGGTGGATTGATGCGAAGAGTTTCCATGACCACGGCGTCCAGATATTCCAGTCCCATGACAACCTCGTGAGTAATGACTCCCTGCAACAGGAAAGGCGTAGGAGCCGACGTTCTTATTACGTCATCCACGGCATGACCATCATGGCAGCCGACAACTGTGGCGCGTCGTCCGGCAGTTTCGGCTACCTGGGTTCTGTCGAGTGTTTTGCGATTGCTCCTGCGACCCCCCCCCCCTC
This sequence comes from Haemaphysalis longicornis, assembly GCF_048455015.1. Taxonomy (NCBI): domain Eukaryota; kingdom Metazoa; phylum Arthropoda; class Arachnida; order Ixodida; family Ixodidae; genus Haemaphysalis; species Haemaphysalis longicornis. The sequence continues at coordinate 18,539,370 of NW_027526245.1, forward strand.
CCCCCCCCCCCCCCCACCTTGAGGCGCGCGGAAATAAGCGCGCATCCATGCAAGCTCAGCTGCCAAACTATTACTCACGACGAGCATCTCCATGAGGCCGAGTGAATCGCCTCACCTTCTGTGGGATCTCTCGCAACTTGTTCACTCCACAAAAAAAAAAAAAAAAAAAAAAAACGCAATTAGGGATCGTGGTACTGGAAGAGCTTCCAGTCAGCCATTCGCTCAGCATTATGCAGCAAGTAAAACACGTTTAAAGTTCCCGAACAAACTCTGATGAAAAAGTGGGAGCTGTATACCCACTTTACCGACACCTCGCGAATAATGGTCAGCTCGTGCCAGTCATCAATGCTCCGGTCCGTCAAACGCAAAATCAGCTGTGGCAGTTAAGCTCTCCTTTCTTGTCAGCTGTACTGTTAAGTGCGACTAGCTTACATTGCAGATATTTGCAGGTTCGGTATCGCCCAAAATATTTAGAGAGTGCTTGGGTCAGACATTCGCATTGTGTTGTGCATTGTTCACCTCCAGTCTCGTAACAGCTCCGACGCGCTAAGAGTACTACAAATAAAATTAACGACGTCGACGAGACTGGATCGCCAGTGCAAGCATCGGAAAACCGCGATCATAGCTCGGCAAAACTGGATGCCACTCACTCACACTCACTCAAAAAAATATATTTATCCTAACGCACTCACTCGCACTCGCACTCACGCTCGCCACTCCGCCTTTCTTACTCACACTCACTCGCACTCATGCTGGCCACTCGCCCCCACCACTTGCACTCACTCACGTTCCCGCTCACCACTCCGCTCTCACAACTCGCACTCACTCGCGCTCACGCTCACCCCTCCACCTTCACCACTCGCACTCGCTCCCGCTCATGCTCTCCACTCGTCCGCACAACTCGCACTCACTCCCGCTCACGCTCGCCACTCGTCGTCACAACTCGCACTCACTCACGCCAAGGAGGTTGCATAGTTCTTATAACCTCCTTGACTCACGCTCACGCTCACCACTCGGCCCCACCACTCACACTCGCTCGCGCTCACGCTCACCACTCGCATTCGCTGCTTGCACTCCCTCGCACTCGCACTCGCCGCTTGCAATGGCCACTCAAACTCACTCAAAATCACCACTAGCTTCCTCCACTCACACGCACGTAGAAAAATTTTCGGTCATGAAATACTACTGATTTGAGCTAAAATTTACCTTTCTCAGGAATGCGGTCTCTCTTTTTTCTAAGTATGTATGCGGTTATTATATGTCACTTTCAAAGCGGTAACCGTCGCTGGATTCTTTTACGAAATGAACAAATTCTCGCAAATTTGCAAGAAGCCATTCATCATAACTTTTTATTATTCTTAATGCTATTTCGCTCAGATTCTACAAAAAAAACACGAAAATTTTCACAGCGGGAGCAAACATAAAAGAAATAGTCAAGTTCGGAAGAAAAGCTTAGAAAAGCTGTTGCCATCTGTCAAAATACTGGCTGGCGCGCGCAAATATTCCTATCTCGAAGCGCGCATCCGCGCCACTAAAATTGCGCAGTCAATTCGCTCTGGACAACCCTACAAACGGTTTATTTCAAGACTAATCCTAGGTGAAAAGGGCACATAGCGAGAGTGTCCAGCAAAACACCGCGACGAAAAGATTGAAAACGGCAAGCAAGGTGGAGGAAGGCTACTGGAGCGCTTGGCCTTGAGCGCTTGGCAGAGGCAAGGCGAGGGGGAGAGGCGGCGCCGCGTGGTCGCGCCAAATCGGTGCTGCCTGATTTTGGCGCGGGCGCCCTCATGGAGACGAGTTGCCTGGCGCCAGCCTCCCTCCCGCCCCCCTCCCTAAACGGCGCCAGCCTGCCGCAGAGCAAAACCGCAGCTTGATCCTAAACTACACCGTGATTCGCCCGCACCGGGCACTGAGACAAGTTCACGTCGAAAGTTTATACGAAATAACGGGGATATTAAGTCATCGGACACACACACGCACACGCACGCAAGCACACAAGCACGAACACGCACGCAACACACACGAACACATACACGCGCACACGCCCACAAACGCACATGTACCCACACACACACCAACGCACTTGAACACGCGCGCGCACGCACACACATACGAACTCGCACGCACGCGCACACGCATGCAGACGCACTCACGTGAACACACACACGCACGCAGGCACTCATTCACGCACTCACCCACTCACGAATTACACTATCCGACTGCCGAGAATGGTTACTATTCGTCACACCACTCAGGGGTCACAGTACCCCTAGCCATCGGCACAGTACCCCTAGCCCTAGACGACGACGAAGTCCGCGTAAAGCGAGTATCATAACAGAGCGCCGCCGTAACAAGTAATAACAAATACTGGTACGTTTAATACGCCAAGGCCTCGAAAATGAGCTACTACTTCCACAACACGCAACTCGCCCATCCGAAACGTTTCGCCATCCTGATACGCAGATCTGTGAAAATCTGCGATACCTTTTCAAACGATTACGGGCACTCACAATTTGCGCTTCAGAACAGCCGGCCATTTGACAGCTGCAGCAAGCCGGCCAATTATGTCCACCAAGTACTACGGCACTAGAGCACGGTCCTTCCTAATGCCTCCACCGCAGCGCTCAGCGGTAGGGAAGTGCAATCGCTTTATTGCGACGGCGGTACGGACGCTAATTCCAACACAAAACGCTGCGAGCCAGAAACATCACTCGGCGAGAGTGCGCGTAACAGCCCCTCAATGAGTCATGACAGTGAGTCATGACATTATGGCGTCAGACGTCCATCTAAATCGTATTCCTGAATCAACAGGTCACTGGAGAGTTGGTTTCACGGTGCCCTAATTATAAAGGGGAGTAGCCACATATACCCGAAGCTAAAGGCAGTCGTTCCATTAACTAGTGGCTTTGCGCACGAGTGTATATCACCAGCAGCAAGCGGCTCCTGCGACGAATGCCAACAGCGAGTGATGCTCACCGCAGTAAGCCCCGAACATCGCGCAAGCGGGCGTTCACTCGCCGCTCATGAGTTGTGAGCGGGGCTCGCCGCGAGTGGAACTCGCGCTCGCGAGTGGTGAGTAGGACTCACCGCGAGTGGAACTCCCACTCGCGACTGGTGAGTGGAACTTACCGCGAGTGCAACTCGCAATCACCAGTGGTGACATGTGCGATGTCTCTTCGCGCAATGTGAAAATGTTAATTAAACGTTGCCGCAGCCTGCGCCCGAATCCAAACCGACCAAAAGGGTAGCAAATCACCATTATTAACAAAACAACGATTAGGGTTGATCTTACAAAATGTTTTTGCCACAAAAATGAACGAAAATTGGATAAACCCACGGGGGTTAGAGCCCAGGCTTTCGGCACAAGTTCTCGAACCCCACTTAGTGGCCCCAGAGGCCGAGCAGGGGCGCCGCTTAGCTGGTGCTCAATAGAATAGCCCGACAAGTGACGTCGCACGTGTCATGTGGGGGCGCTGGGCAGCGAAGCGCTTGGAAACAGGGTCACAGCTGGTCAGCGCGTGATTTAAAGGTCTTCTCTGTGTGCATATAGGCTTTCTTCTTCAACCAAATGTCCCTAAACGCGGCTGCTATGTTTTTTTAACACGAAAGTATTTCATGCCGGGGCCCACCAAGATCTGACTGACCTCATATCCGTCACGGAAAGGCCATCGCCAGAAAAACTGATTAACGCGGCTGCGCCGGGATATGAACCATGAACTCTTTCGCCGCAACTGGAGATGCAAAACGCGCTCCCAACTGCGGTATGAACGGACGTCTAGGAGAGGCGAAGCGAAGTAGGAAATCATGACGCTAATAAGCGCCGACAGTTGGCGCCTCGATGCCAGCGCCTACGTGTACGGGGGACGCGCAGCGTAACCTGCGAACAAGCCTGTAAGGCAACGACCGCGGAGTCAGATCGACGACGACTTGCGAATGTCGCTCTGCTGCTCCTTTCGCTGCAGCGGACCGTGAGTTCACCAAACGATTCGCTCAAAACCCGTTTGGCTTCGTTCGCGCGTACGGTTTGGGAGCGCCTCTGGTTTCAGTCGGATTTGCGCAATGCTCCGGCGCGTGTAATCCAGTGTGTAACGTTTATGCGTATAATTGTGCCACACGGACGAAATTACCGACGAAATATAAATAGGGATGTGCAAGTTCATATCGATGCACAATGTTAAGTTCGGGCCCCTCACTTCATAATTAAAACGGCCCGGCAACCAGATATATCCCGCTGGGGTTAGCTTGTTTACTTGTATTGTGCTTCTATTACTTCTATTGTGAGTAGACCGTATTACTTCTATTGTGAGTAGACCGTATTAGTATTACTTCTATTGTGAGTAGACCGCCCTCGGCTATGTGCCGTCGGCCAACGAGCACAGACGCAAGTGAAACAGAGGGCAACTTAATTCATCAAGACCCAACTGAAGGCGACTGTGATGAAACTGCGACAGATTCAAGCTCAAACGCCGATTGGATCGAAGTCGTCACGCGAGCCCAGGGGCGACGCGAGCGGAAGCCCAGCCCAGCAGTAGGCCGAACGGCTCAGCCGACAACCACGAAGCCCTCATTACACCCAAGTCTGCTCCAAGGCCAGCTCCCCTTCCCTGGGACGATTGCAAGCTCGTGTTGCGACCACAGGGTGGCCTCAAGATAGCGCAGTTAGACCTAGCCGAGGTGTCGCTCGCCTTGCTGAGCGCATTTCAGTAAACCTGGGGCCAAACCAAGCTGCCAGTCCGCTATGACATGGTGCAGAACACCGCTACAATCAGCACCCCGTTGGCAGAAGCAGCACAAGCCTTAAGTAAGCTGAAGCAGATTCGAATCAATTGGCGATGAGATGTTCGAGTTGCGCCCCCTGGCTCTGACGTCGGCTGAGGGACTCGCGCCGCTGTCGTCTGCTACTCTCCGCTGGTGAGGGGCAGCAGTGCCTGTGCTAGAAATCGCCCGCTTTGATGCTTGCGTGCATTAAGAAGCATTTTCTAGTGAATGAGTTATTTTGTCCAGCATCTGAATGAGGGCAGGCTGCAGTATGCCCCACACAGGAGGAGAGAGAGAGAGAACACCTTTCTTCTGAGCATCGGTCAGAAGATCGCGTGTAACACGTCCTTTCTAGCTTATTCGCGAGGTTCTGGGCTCAGAGCTCCTGGATAAGTATTTAAAATGCGTAGGCTTCCCTACAGTATTTTGGAGATGCTCTTAAAGAAGACTCAACAGTCTAATGCTACGTATCAAGCAGCGGGCCCGTACACGCCCAGTGCACAGCAGGAAATAAAGCGACTGCCTCCTATTTCTTTCGTTGCTGTTGACTTGTATTTGATGAATGTTTTTTGACCAACGCATTAATTTTTCTGCACAGTCACAAAAGTCTTATTGCTAGGTTCGGGAATGTTTGGGAGGCTCACAAAGTTCCCGTGGGTATTTTCTTCGGGCTGTAAGGCATACAGTACCGTCTTCACAAATTGGCTTTCGTTATGGCTGCGTGCAAGAAGATGCATATCCGAAGCGTGTATTGTTTATTCACAAGCAAATACAATGACAATGCTACGCCGCCGCGATCGCGCCTCAGACAGCGTTGTTCAGAGTACTATACTCGGATACAACTCAAGAAAAGTGCGGCTTTTCCTCATCAAAGGACCCCCTTCCAGCCAATGGTGTCGCCGTATCAACGTGACGTCGCGGTAGACCGCCTCCACGCCGCGCTCACGGAAGAAATCACAAAACATGTTCTTCCGCGCTTCCGGACTTCTACCAAAATGGCCGCCTCCGCTGTTCGCGTCAAACCGTCGGCGTCGTCGGGCTCTCTGAGGACGATTTTTAGTGCCGTTCAGTCGTACTCATTGTTTGCGTGTTGTGTGCAGTGTTCTTAACATGCTCGGTAATGACAATCGCTACGGTGTTTTTTCTTCTGCTTTGTGAGCGCTCGCGTTGCCGGTAAGCAGCCGCCGCTGCAGTTACTGCAGTACGCTGTATGATACGAAGCTGTCGTCGTCATCCTGTGCGGGCGTTTGGCCTTGAGCGTGAAGTACCGTTCTACCGTTTAGTACCTCCTGTGTCTGTGCTACCCACGTTATCGCACCAGTGTCTGCGACAGGGGGCGATAACTCCTTGTTTATTTCTCGTAGATTACGCCAGCGAGTTATTAACGCCATGGACAGTACGCACGGGGCGAAACGCAAGCCACGCGACGGCGCGCGCTGCATTGCGTTAAAGCATATATGTCGAGCCGTGTGTCCCAAGTCCATGTCGGGCGCAAGCGTATTCGCCAAAATTGTGATCAAGTTGCCAAATACAAGAAGCAGAATTTTCGCACTTTTTGACCGTGAATGCGTACGAGCTGTAGCTTAGCTACGTGATGGGATTTAATATGCCACCTTTTCTATTTTTTTTCTCGGTTACGCTGAGATACCATTGTTAAATGTGTTAATTGCCACAAGTATGTTTTTGTCGCCTGTTTTTTGTTGGAGTGCCTTAAGTTGTTGTTTCGGACAAAAACCTTTGTGAATTAAATACGAATAGGCATCTGCTTTGAGTTTGCATTGTCTATGATAATTAAGATTCCACAGGAGTGTTACCACTGTAAGTTCAATTTCATCGTCCCGTTTATGCTTTGTGAATGAGCTGTGGTTCGCGATAGTGACATTGCATTAGCTAGATTTCACCGGTATGACCAGCTGCAACAATGCATGTGAAGACATGAAACGCAGCACTGAAATCAAATAAACCACCTTTCAGCTTTTTCTACACATGCGCATGCATATTGTTCACCAAATCAAATTCTTGCATGAGATGTGCATTATTGAAGCTATATAGACACTGCCCGCCTTGTGTTTGTCTCTTAAGTAAGAAGCTGCTGCTGCAATGGTCATCTGCATGCACGTGCTCTAAATTCAAAATAGAGCATTCAGGGAGGAAAACAGCTCAGCATTTCATCCATTCTCACTGTTGCGTCACAAGTGGCCGCTGGAGCGAGAAGCTCGCTGCTCCAAGTCAAATAGCAAGCTGCTGCTTGCCACAGGACTGTTCGCAACTCAACTCGTGCAATGTCTACACATATATTAGGAGTGTAAATCACAATGACAGAACATGAATTGATGCCCACTTCATAACACAGGCAATGAAGTCTGTTTGAAGGGTTACGTAGTGATCTGCACTGATTGATGACATGTCGGTTGAGTTGATGCATGGAACCACACATATGGTACATATCGCTGCACTGAAACTGGTCAATGCATATCATACTTTTCTTGCTACGCAAAGGCAAAATCGGATCATATGTTCAGGAGGAAATTTATAATCTCGCCAAATATGCACTACATGAAATGATTCCCATACATGGGAGGATCGATTGAAACCAACCTTGTTTCCCCTTCCCAAAGCTTTGGGGATTGTTTTTAACATTGTGATTCTGCATTTTATCCAGTGGAGTAGGCAACAGATAAAACCTATTTATCCTAAGTCGTGCGTAAGACAGCAGATAGCTAAATAGAATCAAATTAGAAATAAAACACCGAAGCAACGTTTCTTGTCCTCACTGCTGTATCCTGTCAGATTTGGCTCAGACAGCTAAACAGACGCACTGCTGAATTATGCATAGCAAATGAAACGAGCAATAAGACACTTAAACAGATTTATTTGTTCTCAATGTTCTACAAGAAGACAACTTGGCTCAGCCAGCCACACGGACACACAATGTTCAGTTACATGCTTTCACGTAGGCATTTAATTTGCAACTTTGTTTCTGCATCCAATACACGCATAAGTGTCCAAACAATGTAAAAAACGTGGGGTGAAAACTCGAGCTAGCGTCTTTTCCTGTAGGTGAAACTTGCCTTTATAGCCATTTATATAGTGTCGCACAAGGAGCCGTAGAGCCACACACTGCAGATGATTCTGCTTGAAGTGAATTTGCGAACTCGCTTGACTCTGCTTGCACACACCTCATGCTACACATGCGAATAGCCATCCTCCCTGTGCAGCGAAAACTATCGCATAGTGCAAGCGTGGCCCTGCTTCCAGAAAATAGTTTGGAACAGTGTGGGTTTCCTCTAGCTCGAGATGTACAATTTTCTTTTATGGATACGTCTGCCACGCAGTGTCTTGTCAGGACTGCATTCATTTGGCCTAATTCCTGCACCACACTTGCAACAAATGCAATCAGAAACCAAGCACTGCAACAGCCTTTTCTGATTCTCATAGCTACATATCAAGGCAACCAGTCCTGAGCCAGCACCACACAATACACCGCTCGGTTCACTACAGCAAATGATATCATGCATCGATTGTTGAAATAACTTGTCACCCTCACTGTCATACTGGAAAATCCCTGTCGACTCTACAACACAGCATACAACATTCAGTAATGGCAAATGAAATAAAAACCAAACACTGCAATTCCATCTTCTGATTCTCATAGCTACATATCAAAGCAATCAACCATGAACAAGTTACGCAGCACACACAGGCAGCTCAGTTAACTCCAGAAATAAGTCTTAATAACGCACACAAACAGCATGTCTGGTCTTCTCTGCTGTCTGATGGAGTTTCTTGCTCCTGCAGCTATGGAAACACACCTACTTAAGCTAAATTGCGCACTCCACACTAACTGAAAGGGGCAAAGGCGGCACTGGCGAATAGCTGGCCGCCTTACACATCTTCAAAGGACTCGATACCAGATAGGTCACTGTCGGAGTCCATGTCATCTTCATCCAGATGGATTATAATAGGTTGAACATGCGCACTTGCTCCACCGTCTCCCCTGAACTTTGTTTCAATGCTGATCACATGCTGAACTGCGTTTGCCCAGTGTTGAGCTGTTACCTTGGCAGCTTCTTCCCTCAGGAGCACCTCTACATCTGCCAGCTTAAATGTGGCATTTCTGGCTGCGACACCTCGTTTCATCTGCGCCCATATGAGCTCAATGGGATTGAGCTCACAATGGTAGGGTGGGAGCCTAAGCACAATACATCCTGCCCTTTCAGCTGCACCGTCAACACGATATTTGATGCACCGTGTCTTTACAGAGGTCACAAGGCTGAGGAGCTCCTTTTTAAGCATTTTTTCATCCCAAGCAAGTCCTTTGGACGTCAGCCAGTCCTGAACGACCTGTTTGCGCGAAGACGTCGTAGGCACTGCTTCTTCCAGCCGCGAGTGGTACGAGGCATTGTCCATGACAATTACACTACCTTGTGGCAGTTGCGGCACAACGGCGCCAAACCACCTTTCAAAGCGGATGCCGTCCATCTCCTCGTGGTAGTCGCCGGTCTTCGTACCCCGAAAGATATCCAGGCAACCACTGACGAAGCCGTCCTCGCTGCCGATGTGCGTTACAATCAGGCGCTGTCCTTTCCCTGACGGCTGCTTTAAACCTGTCGTCAGACCACGCATGAAGGCGTCGTGGTTGGAAGCAACCGTCGTGTCCGTCCAAACAGTCGATAGCGTGTGTCCCGCATTCACCCAGGTTTCATCAAGGTAGAAGATTTTTCGACCTTCCATCCTGTACCTGGCGACGTCGTAGAGGTACTTCTGCTGCCACGCGACAATGTCGTCCCGCTCGATCAGCAGCGAGTTCCGGCCCCTCTTCTCATACCTGAACCCGATGTCATTCAGCAGGCGGCGCACAGTCCATGGCTTGAGAGGAGTAACATCGCCGCTAGCGTTGAAATCCGCAGCAATTGCCTTCACTGTCGGAATCTCATTGCTGCGAAAAAAACGATGCACGGACGACCGCAATGCGCACTTCGTGAAGTCGTCGTAAACTTCTGTGCGTCGTCTCTTTCCGGCGCTTCGCGGGCGCTTTCGGGAGGGCGTCGCAACATTTCCGTCGTTATTTTTCATCTCCTTCTTCACGTCCATCACCAAGCTCACGCTGACTCCAAGAAGATCGCTCACGGTCGCGGCCGTTTCTTCAACGCTGCGCTCTGGGTGAAGATGCCGCAAACGAACGTACGCGTTCCGGATCATCTCCCGTCCGCAGCTGCAGATGACACGGCCGCTTTTGTTTTTCTTGTACCATCGGCGTGGCGTAGATGGCAACGCACCACAATTCTCAGTCGAGAACGATGAAGCACATTCAGATGCGACTTCTTCGGGATCCATGGCGGGAAATGGGGCCGGCAATGCATAAAACCAGAAGCTGCCAGAAGCAAGCGGCTGAGGGAAAACCCGGAAGAGCAGAAATTCACCATCAGGAATATAATTGAAACTCGCTACTGCAGCTGACGATAAATTCTTTCACGCATTGCATTAAAACGGGCACATAAAAAATTTTAGCTAAGGTTTTTATCTCCGCTCAAAGTGAAGGCGCCCTTACGAACTACATTTCGGCACGGACGCATTAAGGAAAGCGTGGCTCCGAGTGCTGCCCGCAGGTGCAATGCGGTCGGCCACGACGTCACCTTGATAGAGCGACACTATTGGCTGGAAGGGGGTGGTGGAAGTGGGGGATTAGGCGACGCCCCTTTTTTCTTGACTTGTATCCGAGTATAGAAGGCGACTTTTGCGCTCCGAATATTTATTTTTCTTGACTTGTATCCGAGTATAGAAGGCGACTTTTGCGCTCCGAATATCTATCGTAATCATCGTTATCATAACAAATGGAGTCTGAACCCGAACAGTTATGACATGATTACGGTGTTGAAGGCGTTCTATACTCGCTAACACACACAATAAATAGTATACGTGGCGGTTTCCAGTAGACCAATTCGAAACCGATAAATATTTCCCAGCAGCTCTTCATTGTTTTCCAACCCTTCCACGCGTAAAGAACAAATCCTGGTCTACTCGGGATGGAGTTCTATGAATTGAAGAAAATTACTCTTGCTCTCTTGTCCGGGATTGAGGACCCGGCGCACTAATAAGCTCGATTTTGCTGTTAAATAAAGTTTTCTCCTTCTCCTCCTCCACCAGCTCCTCTTCCTCTTGAGTGCAAATTTCCTATAATGCATATCTAAATATTGGGAGAGATGGTTGTGGGAAATGTACCGAAATATCCCTCCAGGTCATAGCAAACATAGTGTTACTGTATTTTACCATAGACGTCACTCGTTTTTTTTGTTGTTTTTTTTTCAATAAACCATCCCACTGGTTAGAAGCCTCCTAAAAACCAGCACGCGCCAGTACACACAGTGGGTTACTTTGGACTCAACGTACAGTTTTTGCGGCCCATAGTGCATGTCGCCATACTTTCATGCCATGACAACGAAAGTGATGTGATACAATACTTTGGAGCGTTCGGCAAGGCTGCAAAAACTGTTTTACCTTACATATGATTACCGGGGATCGTAATTTTTTCTGCCAATGCCGACAGCCCCGAAGGCCTTGAATTTGGTTTGGTCTTGCATTTTCGCTGCTGTCGGTTACTAACAGCTGGCTGTTCGCTTTGTTCGAAAGATTGCTTAATACTGAAGCTTCCGCCTAGCTCCGACTCTTCGCGCTCTGCACTGGACAGGCTTCGCAAGGAATGGGGCGACGCCGGCAATGTTTCTTCCGTAGCGGCATCCAAAAGTATACTTTAACTCATGCCGTGAGCTACTGTATGTGATTCTAAGTCTATTATTATGATAAAGAAGTTACGCACACGCAAAATATGGTGCGAACAAGCATCTGACATCAACCGATTGCAAAGAAACAGCAGGGAGAGCTAGCCCGAGCAAAGCAGACGACAAATGAGCGAATCCCTAAAACGACACCACGGAGGAGCGCTTCGCAGCGCCGTCCGTGGTCGCGCTCCCCACCAATACCGTGACCTACCCAGTGCAGCTCTACGCATTCGCCCCAGATCACTCCGTCAAGGGCATCATAAGAGGGGCACCCCTCCGTTTCTCGGACCCAACCTCGATATCTACGCATGCAGAAGACTGGGAAATTCAAATATCGTCGTAGTCACGTTTGCTGGAAACAAGGTTTCCTATTACTTTACCATCTTCGGCTCGGAGTACCCGTGCTCCTTGTACAAGAAGACTGTGCCTGTGTGTGACGCATGCCATGAACTCGGACATAGAGCGACGGCATGTCCTCAGCCCAATACACGTGTGCGCCACCAGTGTGGAGTCAAACACCCGAAACCCGGACATGACTGCAAGGCCCTCTGCTCGCTATGCGGGGAGGCCCACCTTACGGCTACCAAGGGCTGCCCGAAGCGCTTCCGGGAGCCTTTCCTCCTTCGTCAACGGCAGTTAGAACGGAAGAGGACGGAGGAGCGTGCCTCTCGGGTGGACCAACTAGCACTCTAAGCGGATCAGCAAGCATCGCAGAAGGGCCATCGAGCCTTACAACCAGACCAGCGAGCCTGGCAAGTGAACCACCAGTCACAGCGGGGGCGGCTCCGCCACCGATCCAGAACCGCATCCGTGAGAAGGCGAGGAAATTCGAGCACCAGGTCGAAATTCGGATCCCGCAACCGTGCATCGAAGACGGGAAACGACGAGAAACAGGTGAGCTGGGCTCGTGTTGTGTCTGCTAGTGCTCGGCGGGACCCCACACCCACACCACCAAAAAAACAGATTCCCACCCATGTAAAGCATGTTCAACCATTAAGGTTGGTCGGTTGTTGGTCGTTGGCGGTTGTTGGTTGGTTGTTGGCGCAACAACCGACCATAATTGCGTCATTACTAAAAAGGGTAGCAGAACTTGAAAGCTGCCGTTACGATTCGCTCCCAGACAAATGCAAGCGCCCTGCACGCACCACCGGAGCAAATTCGAATGCTATGGACACAGCTCCCTCTGTCCCTCCGGCTCAGAGGGAGTGCGCGAGTTTCTATCCGCAAGCTGACGGTGAAGCGATAGGTCAAAACAAGAGTTCGTCGGAGCACACCACAGACCCCTTCTTGCAACAAACCCAGTCCCAAGGAGGCACAACCTCCCTCGAAGACCTACTCAAAGCACTCCAGACCCAGATACAGACCCAAACTGACCAAATTACCCAACAACTGCAGGCACTATCCGCTCAGGTAGCCCAGAACGGCGTCCAAATCGACCAAGTCGACCAACTCGGGACTCGCATCGACCGGCTAGAAGGCAAAATGGAGGCGGTTGAAACCAACAGTCTTCGCAGAAGGCAAGCTCCGTATTCCCGCCCTCCAGCGTCCGAAAGCAAGATTTGGTTTCATTCCCCGATTGGTACGCTACCAAATAGGCAGGACTTCACCGCGTTGCTCCAGTGGAATTGCCGCGAAATCAAAGAAAAGTCAGCAGCGCTACACTCTCACCCCCCACCTAATATAATTGCAGTCAAAGAGACGGATGGTCCAACCAAGCTCCCAGGATAAGTTACTTATACGGATCCGTTTGGGCGACCTACGGCAACCTTGGTCAAGAGTAACATAGCAGCCATGCAACACCTTACCCCTCAAAGGGAATGTGAGCCCGCTCTAGTGGAACTCCTTCCTCGGCCAGAAAAATGCAAAGAGAGCATCTCTATTCTCAACGTCTACTGCCGACCCTCGAAAAAACGACCATGTATAGAAGATACTGTGTGCGAAGCCATCGAACCTCCAAATCGTGTTGCATGGCTGCTATGTTACTCTATGGTAACTCTCCTCTCCGCGATTTGGAGGACATTAATGTACCCCACAAACTTTGGGGATACACACACAACAGTAAGAGGGGGAAAGATCTACTCAATGTTATAGAATCGCACAACCTCACGCTCCTAAACGATTCGCATATCCCAACCCGCACAGGGAACAGCGTTTCTAGAGACACAAGCCCAGACTTATCCATTCTCGGAGGCTCACTCGACATAACGTGGACGAACACATTGGAGAATTTGGGATCCGATCATGATATCATACAATCTCCATCAAAGGCTTGAACTACAGGCCATACATCGGTACAATCAAATTAACTGATTGGGAAAAATTCAGAAAAGAAAGGAAGGATCGTGGCCATTCGAAAGAACAGTCTTACGACCAGTGGGCGGAGAGTGTTATACTAGATGTAAAGGCCAACACGAAAAGAATAGCCATAACACCCCAAACTGCTGCAAATCTGGGAAGCCAGACACAGCCTGACCAAACGGTGGAAGAAGCAGAGGCATAACCGCCGGCTTAAGAAACGTATAGCGCAACTAAGTAACCAAACAGCGGAGTACGCGGCCCAATAAACAGTTAGGATCCTTCATACAGCGTCACGCTAATTCAAATACAACTAACAATGACATGTCAATTTCACAGTGCATATTCCAGTTGAGTGATTGCCTTCTATTGTTGCGAATTGATATCTGCTGTATTCCTCAATATTTGTTGTTTTTTTGTTTGTAATCACAACAGCTGTAACGTATCTGTGGGTAATAAATAAATAAATAAGAGCGAAAGAAAACCTCCTACCACATCGCGAAGGTTGACACATGAACATTAAGGAATGCGACAATGCATCACAAGGATACACTAACGGGTCTTCGGTTGCTGTTCAGCTCTAATCGGGCATAGCACTCGGCGTTAAGACTTTAAAGGTTATTTTACTACAAGTCTCCCCCCGCTGGAAGTATAAGACAGGACAAAAATACACATAGGGTAAAATGAAAACAAGCAAAAAAATAAGCGTCCCGTAAATACCATTCGAGAAGCACTGTTTATGCGGCGTTGCTTTCTGTTTATTGCATCCGGCGTTGCATCCGGCTTATTTGCGGAGCGAAGCCTTATTTATATGATACAAGTAAACCTAGACCTTTCTACACCAACCTGCACCTTTCCAGGACAAACAGATGGCGTCAATGCAGCCGTTTTGTTTATAAGCGAATGCGCAGGTGATCGCAAACGACGTGCTTCATTCACTGAGTAAGCGACGGAATACAACATGGCGTGCAATTTATTAGGTGGAATTTAGCCACGTTTAGCATGCAGCCTGAGGTCGCCGGTATTTGTAATTTCTCTCGCGCCGAGTTTAGGTTGCAGTCGTCTTCAATGTGAACAAGCACGCGTCAATCTCACGTGTTTGGCGAGGGCGTCTTCGATCTCTCGAATCAGTCGCGCCTGGGCGTGCCTGTTGTGAGCGAGGTGGTACACGGCCATGGACATCGCATTCGTCGTGGTGTCATAGCCAGCCACGAAGAACAGAACCGCTTGGGCCAGAACTTGGTCCTTGCTCAGGACTGCGAACGGAAAAAGAAAACTCGTGAAAGAAATCGAGGCTTCGACGGGCGCCCGTCTGGTCGGCAATGACACTGAAGTACATAATAAAGAATACGCCGACCACCAGAGAAAATAAAACAATGACGTTTCGGCACCCCGAACGGAAACCTTGTTCACACTAAAAGCAGAGACAGAAAGCTAAGAGTTTAATTAGTATGAAGCACGAGACCTAAACACCTTGCGTAAGCGGGGGGAAGATTTCCGTCAGTGCGGTTCAGGGTGCTTTTGCTCGTCTGTATCATTTTGTTCGTCTTTATTTTGTTCGTATGTATCATTTTGTTCGTCTGTATCTGTCAGGGTGTTGAACCGGACTTTTTTCGGGTTCGGTTCGGGTTCGGGTTCAAGCCTTTCGGGTTCGGTTCAGGTTCGGTTCCAGAGCACCATTCTGTTCCGGTTCGAATCGGTTCGAACCGGTTCAAACAGGTTCAAACGGGTTCGAAGGAAAAAACAGGTGTGTTTTTTTCTGTTAATTTTTTTGTGCTCGTTTTTCGCTTCCTTATCAAGGCGGCATAAAAACAGTCATAATAAATGTTTCTTTGTGCAAATATCTTGCCTTGGCCAAACTAAAGCGACCCTGCAACACTTTTTTCAACTTTTTTCTAAATGCCTTTAGAAAGTAGTCAACCAACACATCCTGTACTTAGATTAGGGGGTCGCAAAATGCCTCAGCCAAAAATTACTGCTCTCTCCTCATCAGAAAACTTGAAAATTTGCTTAAAATATTTTTCTCTCCTTCCCGGTCTTGGCGTTCTTCGACCGCTGAATGATATCATTACAGCGGTGTAGCGGCTATTTGCGGGCTTTACTTAAGTTGCCGGATAGAACGCGTTTCATAGCCACTTTAAAAAGAAAGTCACAAAAGCGAAGCAGAAACGGAAGCTGCATCCGCAGCGACGAGCAAATCAGGCACTGTTGCTCTGTGCTGGCAATTGCTATAGTTCTCGCATTGCTTCCAGATGCGCAGAAGAGTGAAAGCGTTTATCGAAAGTGTTTATTTATTTATTTATTTTTTTATTGTTGGGTTTAACGCGCCGACGCAACGCAGACGATGAGGCGCGCCGTAGTGGAGGGCTCCGGATTGATTTTGACCACCTGGGGATCTTTAACGTACGCCGAAATCTCGTACACACGGACGTTTTCGCTTTTCGCGTCCATCAGAAAAGCAGCCGCCGCGGCCTTAGCCACTGAGTCACCGCGGCGAGTTTATCTAAAGTTTATCTAAAGCTACTGCAAAACGTTTTCTATGGTAGTGTGACGAGCATGTGGCGCCCCTCCACCCTCCCCAATTTTCGTTGGCCGCTAATTGTTCGGTGGCCCTGCCAGGCTAGGTGTGAAACATTGTGCCCGGCTGGTGAATAAACACTGACGAGCACAGCTGCTCGCGGTCAGTCACCGTCACCACCAGCACGCTGCGGGTCGTCACTCGGGTGGCAGGTACTACGACCCTCCCACGTTCACGAATGCGGGCCAAATCGTGTCAGATAGGTCAACGATTACAACAATAACTGAAGCGAAACAAAAGGTTCGTTGGGGCACTTAAGGCTGCCTATTTGTATGAATGTGAAAGCATTACTCGTTATGGCCGCAAGTTTACCTTTATTAATTTGAGTTTGTTCATTTTAATGATTTAATTTTATTTTATTCTTGGGTCATTCCACTGAAATTTTATACACCACAGTTGTTTTGTTGAGGAAACAAAAAATATGGCATACGATTACAGTAGTCGCTAATGCGAAATTTGAGCCCAGCGCGAACTGTAGTCTTCTCGGCGACGGCGCATAGCTGCTGTTTCTTAGAAAGTGATCGTGTCCTCAACAAATGCACGACGGCATGCGGTATACTCTGTCGTTATCTCGTAAGGTGTTGATGCCATGGAGCATGTATCGCGCGGTCTGGAAATTTCGCCCTCCCCTCCCACTTTCGCCATACTTTCGTCCTCCGCTTTCATGCTCGCTGTATCTTCGGTGGCGTCTTCATTCTCTCGGTTACAACGAGGCCGACGCTGAGAAACTACGCGAAACCACAGGAGCGGGCGCTTAAGGGCTGTGCTCTAACGCATGGCTCTTCATAGCCACCGCTGTGCCGCCCTTTGATACACTCCCTTCGCCGACCGGTGACGGGCTGCGCATCGTCTCCAAATAATGCGCCCTCGCCACAGTCTTCTCGAAGGCGAACATGTACCCCCCTGGCCAGCGGGCAGCGCCCCGGTGCCTCCAGCGCCTCCCCCATCGGTGAATCCTAACCAGAATCTTCTGGCAATGGGCAGCCTACCTGCAGGCTGCCTTTTGCCTCGACCTACTAAGCAGACGACCCGTCCGTCCACAATCGTTTTTCGTACCCTCGAGTGTCGCCGTGGTGGGGCATTTTGCGTCTCCCCTCCCGCCCCCCGGCAGCTCGTGACGGGCCCCCCCTCGTCCCCAAATCATGCATCCTCACCAGGCAGGCAGGCAGGCGCGCAGGCGGGCAGGTGGGCAGGTAGTTTGTTGGCAAGTGGGCGGTCTCTTTGGCGGGCAGGAGATCGTACGCGCCCGCCATCTTTTTTTGGATCGATCAAATGTTACGCACGTACGCACGCACGCACCCCTATTTTCGCACAATGAGGCAAAAAATAGGCATTGTAAATAAATCGGTTGGTCTGCTACGCTTTTCATCTACCCCAAGTTTCAACGGCGCTTTAGCTTTAACACGAAATGATTAGCAGTGCTACAAGTAGAAAACAGTCCGGCGTCGGCGTTAATTTCCGACTGCCAAACGTGGCAGGTGGCATTTAGAGCAATTTCCTTCTGCTCATCTTTTATCTGCTAAGAGAGCTGTTGGAAAGAAACAACTGCTATAAAGGCTCATTGGACGGCGTGTATAGGACGGCATTGGATAGGGAACCACCGGAGATAGGAACTTTCTAATGGCCCTTGAGCGACCTGTGACAGCGATTGGGCTCTAGGAAAGATGATAGCCAAGTGAAGTCACAAGCAGCAATAATGATCACTTGTAGAGAGAGAGAGAGAAAATGAAGTTTAATTAAATCGAGGCAAAGGTTCAGAAAGGCGTCCTCATTCAAGGGGGCTGAATCGACAGCCGTTTCCATCAGAGCAACTGATCTTGAAGGCCGGAGCTGGCCATGGCTGTCTCCCAAATCTCTATGAAAACGTGGAGGTTGGGTGGATCTACGGTACACTTGTCGCAGCTGCCTACTATGTGTATGAGGTTCCCAGGCTCTCCATAGAAGCGACGAAATGGAGAGAGTTGTGTCCCGTCAAAGAGGTGGAGTCTGGTGGTGTGTGGGAAGGTGTATGCCCGCAGGGCGCGGAGTAATCTTTCCTGGTTAATCGGTAGCGATTTGTGCTGGGATGAATACGTTCTACGGAAGAGGCTATAGTTCTGAGTAACTTCCTGGTCTGTGACTGCAGGATACATGCACTCGGGCCCGGCTTCATCAGCGCTGGCTAAGCGGGTCAAATCTCGAGCCACGAGGTTGGTGATCTTGTTTGCCGCAAATGCAAGTATGAGCTGGTACCCATACAATCGTGACTGTCTCGTTGGTGGTCTCCGATTGATCATTGGAAGTGCTGTAAGATACAATCGATCGTTGGCAAAGTTAGGCCACGCCTCCTAAGAGTGTGTTATGAGAGTTTTGGCGCCGCTTCCTCAGCTTGAAGGGGGCTGTGTTCGGTGGTTGAGATGCTACACCTGCGGGAGGCTGCAGAACGGTAGCACAAAGAAAGAGAAAATATTGAAGAATGCTATCGGGCGTCTCTTGCATCAAACCAGTTGATAGTTCCTCCCTTTTTTCTTTCAGTTTAGTTTCTTTCCAACTGTCTCACCTCATATATATACACGTTTTGAAAACCTTTTGATGAATATAAAATATGCATTAGGCAATTAGTTATTAACTTTAGTGCGAGATGTTAATTTTAATATAGAAACAACATAACAGCGCAATACGGGCATAAAATAACTTTTATAGCGTCCAGGTGGTCTTCACATACCTTTGCGGCTACTTTGTGCTTGACAAAATTTCCTGATTGGTCCAGAAGGAGAATGCTGCAAAATTTCCTAATGCCAAGGACCCCAAAGATATCATGTATGGTCCGACCGTCTAATCTGCCCTAACTGACTTGCTAACTCCTGTAATCCAACTAATTCACATTAGCTCATTCACTCACCTAACTAATCCACCGCGGTCTACCCGCTAACCCGCATTAATTGACTTTAATCCATCCGCCCTTAAAGTTTAAGGTTGAGCAGACTCAATATAACATGAAAATGCTTTCAAATATACTTTAAAAGTGAAAATTAGGATCCCCAATTTTTTATATCTCATGTTGTCTTAGAGAACCAACCAACTGACACAACGGCACTGTATACAAGATGAAGTGACGTTAATTTTGAGAACTGTGTGTGTTGTGTTGTGTTGTGTTTTATGGCACATAAGCAACTTAGGCTATCATGCGCCAAACAGAAGGTTTTGTGTATTTTGTGGATAATAACGGTTACATCACGTTACAGCTTTACAGCTTGCTTAGAATCCCTGCTTCCTTGATAAAACTAAAAACGGAGGAAATTTTAACAAGTGCGTTTTCTCCTAAAAGTAGACTGGGGTGAAATGGAATGTGTTCGTCGTAGAACAGCCTAAAATGCTTTTTTCTCAGGACCTCAAATTTCGTACATGAGAGTAACATGTGGTTTACTGTTAGCTCTTGGTCGCATTCCTCACATCTCGGTTTATCTTCTTTCATTAGACGGAAGTTATGTGTCAGGTGTGTATGTCCGATGCGTAGACGACATAAAATGACTTCTGTGTAGCGCTCCTCATGTTTGCTTGATTCCCACTCTGCTATAGTGGGTTTAACTATGTGAAGTTTGTTGTCTGTTTCGTTATCCCATGAGGACTGCCATGTTTCTCTGAGTTTACTCCGTATAAATTTCATACAGTCGCTATGAGGAATATGTACTTGTGTTACTGTTTTACTACCAGCCTGCGCAGCACATGCATCGGCTCTCTCATTACCATTGATCCCAACATGGCTAGGAACCCAGCACAACTTAATTTCCTGTCCCTGTGTTTTTGCTGTCACTAAATTGTGTATTATGTCTCCTATTATGGGTTGAGCTGCATTTTTGTAATGTAGGGCTGTGATCGCGCTGAGCGAGTCTGTGTAGATAACACTTTTCGGAATGCTTTCCTTCCTTATTCTTTCCACAGCAACAGCAATTGCATAAGACTCCGCTGTGAAAACCGAGGCGCACTGAGGTAGTCTGATCACCTTCTCCCATTTACCTTGTATTATTGCACTCCCAGCATAGCATGCTGTTTTGGAACCGTCTGTGTAAAATGAGGTGTAACCTTTGTATTTTTCGTTTAGTGCCAAAAACTCCTGTAATATGTGTTCACGCGGTGTTTTCTTTTTTTGAAAGTGTGTCAGTGTAAAATCGCACACAGCAGGGAATGTATACCAAGGTGGTAGTTGTTTTGTTCTATGGGCAGTCCCAGGTAATGTGTCCAGCATACCAAGTTCTTGGCATTTCTCTTCAAACCGAAGGAGCAACGGTCTAATAGCTTGGGGTTTGTTATTAAACAGTGTCCTAGATGGGCATTTCGTGACTATGGGATAGCACAGATGTTTCGGTAATGAACGGATCTTTAGGATGTATGAGCACGTGAGCATGAGTCTTCTGTATGTAAGTGGCGGTTCATTGGTTTCAACATAAAGACTGCTTATGGGTGATGTCCTATATGCACCAGACGAGAGTCGGAAACCTAAATTATGTACGGGATCCAGTCGTTTTAAGTAGGACTGCCTTGCTGAGCCATACACAATGCAACCATAGTCTAAGCAAGAGCGTACAACGGAGCGATAAACTTGTAGGAGGCATGACCTGTCGGAACCCCAGTGTTTACGAGACAGAACCTTAAAGGGGCCCTGAAAGGCATTTTGAACACACTAAAAGAACTAGCGCAACCGTTAGATTGGGTCGTCAACGTCCTCTGTGCCAAGTATTACTCTCGTACGCGCAGCGGAAAGCTCACACTTTTGTTGCAAAGTTTGCCGTTTTTTTCTCACCCTTCCCTTCGTGTTTTTGGGCGCCGCCATCTTCACATGTCTACATCATCGATTCCCAGATGTTCGTCATGAGCTAGACATCCTGCTATTGGGCGGCTTTTTCACGCACTTCCGGCAAAGAGATGAGTCGTCTGCTCAGCGTCGGCTCGCCGGCTGATCTGATCAGCGTCGGCTCGCCGGCTGGGCATTTTACGACAAACGAAACAAGTGTAAAACAAACGCTTAACCGTTGTATTGAATGCAACACGGCCATAACACGACATGGATATTCTGTTACCTGAGTACGTTCCATAAAGAAAGCGTTGAAGCCCCGTGGCACTTCTTTCGTGCAATCGCAGAGAACGCCCTGAGCCGAATGCCCGGGTTTGACGCATACATTTTATTCAACTTCAAAACAATCCAGAGATGCGTTTCTAACGAACACAACGTCACAACATGCGTTGAAAGTCTGAACCACAATTGACAGAGGATGGGTTACCTCCTGCCCGTCGTAAATTCGGTACTCACCTCGCGCGCGGTTTGCGGGGACGAACAGCAAGTCACTTAACTCTGGCGCACAAGCCGATGGCTTTTAGCCACGCACACTGCACATACCCCATGCGAGGTTGAGTCGTACGTCGCACGAGAAAGATAATCCAGACCATGGGAAGCACTATCCACCCGCAGAAGCACAACGTCGCATTTCATCGCGAAACAAAGGCGTCCACAACACACACACACCATTGCCTCCTGTAATGCCAAACGCATCTCGCACTTCCCAATGGGAGTGAGTGGTACGCCTGCAGTTCCCACATGTCGCGAAGTGGGGCCCCAAGCTGAACCGGGATCACGCAACCGTAACTGACTTCTGGAGCGGTTTGTGCCTTGTTACCAAGGCAACCGATGTTTGAGATTGTCAAAGAAATGGCGCTCGCTCCAGCGCTAGAAAACTCAGAGCCGCGACGGAGTATGTTTTGCCAACGTTGCCGCTCTCCACCACGCGTCGCCCCAAGCTGAACTGGTCACATGATTGAAGCGTCTTGTGCACGGGTATCGATTTAATATGACTTCTTCACATGCCGCCGGCAGGAATTACCACAGCCGCAAAATAAGACCCGGCACCAGCGGGGCCACATCTGATACGGCGCTTTTTGGATAAACAGTGCGCGGTGCATCAAGGGAACGAGCGGACGACCCTCCTTGTGCGGCTGCGAGTTCGCCGCCGATAAAAAGTCATGTGCCGCCAGCAACGTACACCGCGAAACGGCAAGGCCAGGCCGCCGCATACATGCGGCCAGATTTTTCGTTCGCTTTTCCAGCCTTGAGCGGAGTGCATGATTCATGGTTGCCCGTAGCAGACGACAATAGTGGAAGTACGTCACCTCTGCGGAGCGCAGCATCATGGGAGGCAAGTCTCGCGCGCCGTCAACAGCGGAGAGTAAGTCGAAAGGAGGAGGAAACGCGGAGCGACGATAATGCGCGGTTTTTGATTTACGATTTCTCAGCTAATACTCATCGCTCTAACATAATTCTTGCGGGAGGAGATTGCAAATACATTGCTTTATTTGGGTACATGTACATCCATGCATCGGCGGAAGGTATTTCAGGACCCCTTTAAGTATATTTAGAGCCCCGGATGCTTTCTTTTTCAAGATATTGATGTGAGGCAGGAAAGTGAGTTTTTTGTCAAATGTTACGCCGAGAAATTTGTGTTCATTTTGTATGGGCAAATTTATTTCTTTTAGGTGTAGGGTGGGGTCTGTCTGCAGGCCTCGTTTGAGTGAGAAAAGAATGGCGACTGTTTTGTGTGGTGAAAACTGGAAACCATTTCTGTCTGCCCATGTTGTCAGTTTATTTATAGTCAACTGTACTTGTCTCTCGCATGTCGTTACATTGGACGATGTGCAAGCTATTTGAAGGTCATCAACATAAACAGAATACATAATCGACCTTGGAATTATTTTTGATATGGAGTTCATTTTGACGACAAACAATGTTGTGCTAAGAATACAGCCCTGAGGGACCCCGTTCTCCTGTACGAAATTCCTCGACAGGGTTGAGCCCAGGCGCACTTGAAATGAACGATTTGTCAAGAAATTATTCAGGCAGTTCAGCATTCTTCCACGTATGCCTAACTCTACTAAATCCCGCATTATTCCAAACCTCTATGTAGTGTCATAGGCCTTCTCGAGATCAAAAAAGACAGCAAGACAGTGTTGTTTGTGTATAAATGCTTCTCGTACGGCATTTTCAAGGCGCACAAGATGGTCAGTTGTTGAGCATGCTTTTTTGAAGCCGCACTGGTGAATGTCTATAAGTTCATTTGATTGTAGGACAAAATTTAACCTGGTATTCACAACTAGTTCAAAAGTTTTGGCCAGACAGCTCGTAAGGGCTATTGGTCTATAACTACTAGGGGAGGTTGGCGGCTTTCCGGGTTTTAAGAATGCTACAATAAAAGCTTTTTTCCAAGCTCCCGGCATTTTTCCCGATACCCAAATTTTGTTTAAAAACTTCAGGAGTGCTTCTACAGCAGAACCAGACAGATGAGCGAGCATTTCGTAATGTATATCATTTGGCCCGGGGGCGGTCTGCTTACCAGCCAAAAGAGCTCTCTTTAATTCTTGGAGTGTAATTAAACTGTTGTACGTTTCGTTTGTGCCACCAAATGTTGGCAGTCGTTGTTTCTCAGCTGTGTTTTTATACTTTAAGAAAGCTTGTGTGTAGTGTGCGGAACTTGATACTTTGGCAAAGTGTTCACCCAGTATATCTGCCTGTTCTTCTATGCTTGTTTGCACATCTGGTGCTGTTAAAAGGGGAAGTGTGTAGGGGGAGTACGTCCCGTTTAGCTTATGAATTTGCTCCCATACCTTCTTTGATGTTACGGAGCTGTTTATGGACGAGACATAATTTTGCCATGAGGCTCTCTCAGCTTTTCGGCGAATGTACCTTGCTTTAGCTCTTACCTTTTTAAAATTTATTAAATTTTCCTGGGTTGGGTACCTTCCAAAGACTCCCCATGCTTTATTTTGCTGCTTTTTTGCCTCCTTACATTCTTGAGTTCACCATACTTTGTGGTTCTGCCTCACCACTCCCGTGGACTGTGGGATAGCTATGCGTGCAGCATTAACAATGCGGGATGTAAACACTTCATTCAATTCGTCAATACTAAGTGTCTGAAAAAACTTGGTCTAAATTTGCTTCCGAAGCAAAAAGTCCCCAGTCGGCAAACTGAAGTTTCCACCTGCGTGGTTTCGTCGGGATAATAGTTGGTGAAGATGTTACGCTAATGAGTACAGGTAGATGATCGCTCCCATATGGGTTGTTTATGATATCCCATTTAAAATCGCTAAAAACAGATGGTGAACTAAAGGATAAATCTAAGCAGCTCATCTTTCCTGAGCTTACCAGTATTCAGTAAGCAGACATTATTGGTCAAAATCAAATCTTCTAAAATCTGGCCTCTTACATCAGTTTTTTCACTTCCCCAAAAGGATGAGTGGGCATTAAAATCACCTACTATTAGGAACGGTTCTGGTAACTGATTTACTAAGTCTTCTAAATCAAGCAGTGTTACCGTGAGTTGTGGTTCCAAGTACACACAGCAGACTGTGATTGTTTTGAAAACAAGCATGGTGGCAGCTACTGCTTCTAGGCTAGTTTGCAGTTTATGTTCTTTAGCTGCAATACCATTTTGCACAATTATGGCGACACCACCAGAGAGCCTATTCGCCTGCTCTCGGTCACAGCGAAAGACCTGGTATCCTTTCAGTATGTTCTTATGTTTAGGACCCAAGTTTGTTTCCTGAACGCACAAGACTGCAGGTGAATGAGTCGCGAATATTTCTTTCACGTCATTTAAATTATTTAAAAGTCCTCTACAATTCCAGTGGACTAGGAATGCCATGTTATTTTTGTATCAGGTGAAAACTACGTTTTCGGTCCCGTGATATGGTTTTTGCCTTTCTTTCCATTTTCAAGGGAGTTCCGCCGCACCACCGAAGTAGACGGCCGAGAACCTCCCTCAGTTGTGTCCATTGTCTCCTCCGAGATGCTGGAGGTTCGTGCAGAATGCACGGGTGTTGAAGTGTTGGACCTAGCCGTGTGGGCAGAGGTCTTCGCGACTGCCAAACCAGGGGTCCGTGCAGCCCGCTTTGGGGGTGGTGGAGCAGCACTAGCTGCTTCCACCGGGGGCGCGGGGGGCCTTGCTTCAGCCTCACTCTGTGTGGCTTCAGCAGGCGCCGAAGACAGCTGTGATGCCGCGCCCTGTTGCACCACAACGGAGTAGGATCGGGTATGCGCTGGTGTCAGTCGCCTCCGTGCTTCACGAAATGTAAGGTTTTCAGTCACTTTCAGCGTGATGATCTCTTTTTCTTTTTTCCACGCTGGGCAAACACGAGAGTATGCTGCGTGGTTGCCCTTGCAGTTCACACAGAGTTGTTGTTCGGATTCACAGTTCTCAGTAAGGTGTTCATTGGAGGCACATTTGGCGCAGGTGTCTTGGCCCCGGCAGCTTAGCGAGCCGTGACCGTATCGTTGGCACTTGTAGCATCGGCGAGGATTTGGAATATACGGTCTCAGTTTCATTTTTGTGTATCCTACCTCTACGGATTCTGGAAGTATGCTGGATGCGAAGGTAAGGACCATGTGTTTAGTCTGGATTTCTTTGTTTTCTCTTCTGATTTTGATTCTATACACATTTGTGACGTTCTGTTCTTTCAGACCTTCGAGAAGTTCCTCCTCAGACACGTACTTTAGGTCGTCATCGGATATGACTCCGCGGACCGTGTTGAGTGACCTGTGTTCGCTTATAGTTATAGGGATCTCACCAAAAGATGTTAGTCCTGGCAGTTTGTCACACTGGTGTTTGTAGAGCAGTTCGAGTAGGAGGTCTCCATTAGCTAGTTTTTTTACTTTGTAGCCTTCGCCAATGGTGGCAGTTAGGGTTTTTGCGACAAGAAATGGTGAGACAAGTCGGGCAGTTTTCTCTTCATCGTTGCTGTGAACCACGTGGAAGCGTGGGAAGTTCGTAACGTTCTTCGTGAAAAACTTAGCAGTTACGTCGGTGCCCCCTCTTTTACGAGAGGGATCAGTTGTGCGAAAAAAAGAAGCCATAAAATGAAAAATCTGTTCGGCCATGGTGCCAGCCGCCCACCATGGAGCCCAACAAGGGGACGGGACAGGAACTCGCGAGCAAGTCCTGCCCACGCCAGCTGTACACCACGACTATAACCTAATATGGCTGAACTCAGGGTCGTCCGCCACACAAGGTTAACCCTAGCCGCCAGGAAAAAGGGAAACTGAGAAAGAATGAGACGACAGGAAAGTTGTTAGAAAGGAGACAGGAAAGCGAAAGGTGAAGGGAAGGACAGGAAAAGGCGACTGCCGATACCCCCCGGGCGGGTCAGACCGGAGGTGCCGTCTACGGGAAGCGGAGGCCAAAGTGGTGTGTTGCCTCCGCCAAGGGGCCTTAAAGGTCCAAGCACTCGGCGTCGGCTCAACCACCAGGACCCTCTTTTCCCCGGTCACGGCGCTGCCACGCACGGCTAAACGTGGGTGCTCGGGGTCCGTGGTGTCGCACAGTACACGCAAACATCTGCTTTAGCAGATGCCCCCTGCGGGGAATTTTGAGAACTACGAGTGTTTGTGTCTCAGTGCTGTTTGTATATAACGGCCAATTCAAACTAAAATAAGTGGAATATATGGATTTATTGTTGATGGTGTCCCTGAAGGCCTTCACAAGCGGACAGGGATGCATGCGAATTAACAGCACATTAAAAACTTTACACGATTTTAAATACCATGCAGATAGAAACCATGACGAATATTCCACGATATGTTGGTTGCCTCGGAATATGCGTTCTAACTTATGTTATGCTAAATGTAAAAGATAATTGGGAGAGATGAGCAGTACCTAACGCAAACTTAGAAACTTAGATGGGCAGTACCTAACGCAAACTTAGAAACTTAGATTTCAGTACCTAACGCAAACTTAGTTACATTAAATTGAGGGCAATAGTAAAAAGAGAACATGATGGGCCTTGGGAACTGCAGGCTATGCAAAATATTTGATTGTTCGGTCTGGCGATTGGCAAAGGTAGGGTACCGAAACTAGAAATCATATTTTTGAGGCCCCGGAACCGGTTAGGAATGGTTCCTTCGATTCGTTCCGGTTCGGGTTCAGTTCCAAAATGGCGGAAAGAATACTGTTCCGGTTCAGTTCCGGTTCCGGGCAAAAATTCGGGTTCGGTTCCGGTTTTCGGTTCGGTTCCGGTTCCGGTTCGACACCCTGGTATCTGTATCATTTTCTCTGGGGGTCGGCGTATTCTTTATTATGTACTTCAGAACTCGTGAAAACCAGCGAATGCACTGATGCCTAATGACGCTTCCCGCACTTTAGACAATGCCCGCGGGGATGCTTCGCCATAATGCGATCGTAGCGGCAAAATAAACCAATGGTGACACCCAGCATAGCAACTGTTATGACCACACACCACGAACAACATTGTCGTCTGAGCCGCCGCATTGCGCAAAGCATGCGTGACGATTTGCGTTGCGCATTCTTGCTTCAAATCATGTATGCCCGGCCTCTTCATCTATCTAATTTCTACCTGCGGGACGCACGCTTGGTCATACAACTGCGTTGCGGCAATGAACATCCGCGGACGTTTTCGTACAGTGCGTGTTCGTCTGACCATATGGACACGGCAAGTTTATGAAGAACGTCTCCTAAAATGTCCCTGTTCAACCCTTTGCGATAAAAAATGTGGATTAATCACACTTTTTCCTGCACACGATTCAAGTACGAAAGAAGTAACGGTAATGGAATTTTGGGGGGTAAATCCAGTTTTAGCAAAACGAGAACCATGATGTACAAACACGCCATGATCTTTTTCTGTCCGCAATCGCTGCACGGAAGCTATGCTTGGGTCACGTGTGTTTTCGTACCATTCGTGTCGACGCCGGGGTCATTCAAGGTCACCTCCCATTGAAAAATATGAGGCGTTTTTTTTGTTTTTTTTTTTCAAAATGAGCCAGATCCAGAAACCGAAACTAAATGAGATAAAACTGCGGTGACAAGAAAAACTCGACAACTATCCCCTGAAAAAGCGGTGGCAAGAAAATAGGTGAAGTAACGCCCTGCAAACGTGTTAGCAGATCGTACTTCGTATCAAAAATGAGGCAGATCCTGCTGTTTCATGGATCAAATTGAGCCAACTCCATTTGCGCAATGGGAGTTTGCTTTTGGCTTGACTGTTCAGGCTGTTTCGGAGGTGTTTTAGCTGGCGTATCATTAATTAAGGCGGCAATTAGGATCGGCGAAAGATTTGTCCCCAGATGTCAACGATGAAGTGAACGGAAGAAGTGAACGAAATGAAACGGAGAGATGTGAAACAATGATTTCATCTGACTCTCCTTGTCCCTAGGAATAACTCTTGTTGTGTTTAGTTTTACTCTCATATTTACCATTTTAGTACCTAAGTAAATAGCCGCCGCTTACAAGCCCTACACCCCCGGTACAACTTCATTAAGGTGAATACATAAGCAGCCTTCTTGTGTATTCACCGCAAGGAAGTGAAGAGCCCGCCTACTTCGTGAGTGCGTTCATCAGGCGGGCCCAAGAAGTTTATCCTAGGGAAGGATTCGAAAAGAGCTGCTAATGGCACCAAGTGGACTCACCTGCTCTTCATGTTCTACTGTTCTTGGAGCCATTTTGCATATGTTTAATGGCTTTTCCGCCAAAACTCAATTGCACCATTCTTGAAAGTCAATTTAAACAAAGTTTTCATAAGAGTGCCGCATCAACTTCAGTGTTTCAATTCACTATGAGCCGAATTCAAACTTATCACCCCAATATTGCTCAAATTCACGGCATGATATATAGATATATAATTACTTATGGCCATAAACTTCCCTTCGCTGCCGCGTAAAATATATCATATAATAGCTTTGACAGCGTTTTATTTAGGTCCGGTAACAATCTTCCGCTTGTTTTTCAAATTCGCATTAGGTGGATCTGACTCATTTTGAAAAAAAAACAACGCGTCTTATAAGGCTTCTTAGAAGGACACTGAAGTGATTTGCAAACATTGAGGGATTACTATCGCAAATTGTATTCCGGAGTCCATAGGCCTTGTTTCGACCACTCTGAGTTCGTTTACGCGATTTTATTTAGTAGAGAAATCAATTCGAAAATGCTGTCCTCCTCTCTGCATTCTCGCCCATTTTCTGTGGCGCTTTTGTGTGAGGTCAGGAGGAAGTGACTTGGCTTGAATGCGCTACTGCACGGCTCGCCGACATTCCGACAGAGTCAGTCGGCCCAGCGTTTAGTCCGCCGGCCGCCGACGGGTCGTCGCAGTTCGCTCAGTTCAAACTAAGCAACGACACATTTGTGAATGAAAGAATGTGCCTTTCTTTACTTTGTTAGTTTGTACACTGTATCTAGCTCCAAGTCCAGGTCGCTCCACACAAGCGCTGCACAAGCCCACATGCGATGCTTCGCTGACTGGTATGCTATAGTAGGAAAATTTAAGGCCACTTGAAGGCGGGAAAAGGGTCAGAGAAGTCAATATAGTACTAAGGAAATAAAATCAACTGAAACGTTTACCGTACAGCGTAAAACTAGGGAGCAGGAAGCACTTTTCTGCGCTGGGTGGACAAGAACAGCGGTCAGCAGCACGGCCACACAACGGCAAACGCTTTTCCGTCTGAAATGCAATTGCTAGACGTGAGATACTGTGGAAATTAAGGGGACGCTTACTGCACAAGCGCTATACAACAAATAGTCACCTAAGCTGCTTGAAATGCTCAAACTATATAAAAGTGTAAACTGGTTATTTATTTTTTATTGACAGTACACCGCAGTCACGAAGGACCATGCAGGTCGGATACAGCAGAGCATGTCGCAATACATATAACTGATTTCAATTACAAAAAAACAACAAGAAAAAGATGTAAAAGAGAAACAGAAATTAACTCTACCCGCAAAATTGACCGGGTGCGCAAATCAATAGTTTCTAATTTGAAAAACGAGAAGAAAAAAATTACAAAACATACAAACAAAAATGCAGCAAGAGCTGTCAGTGCATTTTCAAATCAGTGAATCGGGCATTTTCAAACGCGGTGGCAGAGTGCGATGAAACAATGTTTTGAGACAGCGAATTCCAATCTGTAGTGATTCGCGGAAAAACATGAGTTTTTAAAAAGATTAGTGCGCGTTTGGTACAGAAGCAGATTACATGAATGCCGATTTCCCAATGTGCGTGAGAAAAATGGTTGTATATATGCGCAGGCATTCACATTTAGTTTGTTGCGATACAGCAAATATAAAAATTTGAGTCTGGCTTTTTTTCTGCGCTCTTCTAGTGTTGGAATATTTTTTACGAGTATGATGGATGACGGTGAATCTTTTCTGTTATAATTGTTAAATGTGAAACGAACTGCCCGCCTCTGAACCAGCTCGAGCCTATGCTTATCTTTTTGATAGTACGGATCCCAAACTACGCTTGCATATTCAATTTTAGGTATAACAGAAGTTTTATAAGGAAGAAACTTTGCACCGACTGGCGCGTTTTTTTTTTAATTTGTGCCTAAGAAAGCCGAGTTCTGGGTTGCCGCTGTACATATTTTTTCTATATGCGAGGACCAGGTAAGTTTGTTCGTGATTGTCAATCCGAAATACTTGTATTTGGTGGCCTCTGTTACGCTGTCTTTATTTATTTTATATGTAAATAAGAATGGTTGTTTTTTATTGGTTATGCAAAGCAGCACAGTTTTCTCGGAATAAGGGACATTGACCATGTTGGGCACCATTCGTGAATTTTTGCTAGACTACCGTTTAATGAAATTTGGTCGGTCTAGCATGTCACATTTTTGAAAATCTAACACTCGCCAGCAAAGAACCTTATTTTAACATCAGGGCACACAGCAGTGGTGACATCATTTACATACATGAGAAAAAGAATGGCTCCCAAGACGCCCCCCTGAGGCACGCCAGATGTAACAGGCAAACGCTTGGACTTGTGCCCATCTACATCCACAAACTGAGTGCGGTAGGACAAGTACTGTTTTTTCCAATTAATAATAAAAGTCAGAAGGCCAAATGTGTAAAGTTTGTTTAGAAGTTTACAATATTCGATACACGATCAAAAGCTTTGCTGAAATCCAAAGAAAAATTACGCCCACCTCCCCTCGCGGGAACCCTGGTGTGATGCGACGCTGAAGGGGGTTCCATTGTGCGTTTCCGTTGGGTCGATTACTCGAATTGCGTGAGCAATCGTCGGGTAATTCGAGAGAGAGAGAGAGAGAGAGCAAGCGTAGCGCGGACGACCGTCGACTGAGAGACCGGCCGGAGCGCGGCACTCCGCTTATATGCGCAGTGCACCAGAAGGAGCGGAGACCGCGGAGAGAGAGGGCGCTGCACATGCGCACAATGCGCTTGCGCCGCGCGCAGCGCCGCCCACCGGCGGAGTGAGAGTGCGCTGCGCCACGCGCCCGCAGATGTTGGGCGAGAGTGTTCGCTATCGGAGAGAGGAGAGGGGGTGAGCGGAGGAGAGACGCAGCTGTGCGGACGCGGACGACGACGACGCAGGAAGGACAAAGCCGCCGGCAAGAAATGCTCCTCTCAGTGTCGCATCTAAAAACCAAATCAATCTGTCCGGCTGAATCGAGGGTTAAAGCGATCTCATGAATAGTAGTTGTAAGCTGCGTGGGTGTGGAAAGAGCTTTGCGAAATCCGTACTGGCGATTAGATAGCAGTCGACTACGTTCAACGAATTCGGCTATGGAATGTATGAGGATGTGTTCAAGTATTTTGCAGCAGGATGAAGTCAGCGAAATCGGGCGGTAGTTTTCTTTTTGTAAGCGGCCTCCTTTTTTGTGAACTGCAACTACCCGGGCACACGACAATCATCTGGCATATAGCCAGTTTTAAACAGGAAAGGAAAATTTCAGTAACAATAGATGACACGGGCTCGGCATAGCGGCGCAAAAAAGCATTGGTAATGTTATCCAGTCCGCCTGAAGATCTTTCTTTAAGGTTCAATAACAGAGAAGAGACACCTTCAAAGGATAATGTTATCATCAAATATGGAAGGTCTAAATGACTGGAAGTCCCGCTCAGCCGGAGAGAATACGGAATGGAAGTATTCATTTAACACATCAGCTATGCCCTTAGGCTCCATTATAAGCACATCCGCGTTCTTTATTTTGTCTATTTTTTAGATTTCGAGCTCAGAAATCGCCAGAACTTTTGAGGATTTGTTTTAATAAAACTAGGCAAAGTAACCTGGAAATATTTATTTTTCGCACATGACAACACCCTGTGTAATTCTGCACGTAGTGAACTCAGTGATTCGTTATTGGCAACTTTATTCTTTTTTGCACGTTTAATCCTGCCCTTCAAGTGTATAATGTTCCTGTGGAAAACGTCCAGAGAGGCAAGGGAGGAGGCCGTCGTCAAAGAAAAGCGCATATATTTACATTATGTACAGGGAACCGTTCATCTATGCAGCCATCTCGTCGCCTCCTTCAGTCTTCTTCGTCTTCATGTCTGGGTCTGTTGCGCGCGCTGCTTGCGTCGTCCTCATCGTCGTCGAAAGTTCCAACATCTTCCCGGCCCACAAGGGTCCGCACGGGCGGCGGTGGTGTCTAGTCAGTTTGCCATTCATGTCCAGCCGGTGTGTGAATTCATACTTTTTTCTGATTTTCGGCCTTCTCTTTCTTCGGGACTTCGCCTACCTTTTGGCTTTCGACCTGTGTTTCTTCATGATGACTTCTCCAGGAGTTGAGTCACAAGCACATTTTCCTGCATAGTTCCGTGTGCGCTCTGACTTTGGAGGTAGTCGCAGTCGCTTCATCCAGGCCTTGTGTTTGTGCCTGAACATCTGTTTGTATCTTGAATATTAACGTCTTGTGCTCTGTGACATGTCGTGGCAACACTTACTCCTCCTCGTTTCTTTGATTTCCGAACACGTTTGAAGGCTTGGTTGATATTCTATCTCCTCAAGCTGGCAGCGATATCCCTCGATGATTTCTTTTTAGGAGACGATATGTAGTCTTTTCCTGTGGGCATCAGATTGACGTGAAGCTGCTGGGTCGCCGTCGAATGGTCAGTGGGTTTATTGGCAGTGTACTTACAGTCTGTTTCGTCTGGCGCTGGCATCGTGCTAAGATAGCTGCTCCATTTTCGTTGTCTCTGTCATAGCTGAGAGCACATCGTGGGTTGTGCGCGCAGCTTCCTTTGATGTAGCCGATGATGTGTTGCTTGCGTCGGTGAGTGTTCTGCGTTGACTCATGCCGTGCACAGTCTCGCCAAGGCCCCACTGTCGCAAAAACGGTCAGACGTTCCTCTTAGGGGCGACTTTGTATTGTCCGGTTCAGTTTTCCTTACTTTTCCGCGGGGTTCACCGTCGTCTAGACGTACATTTCCTCTCTTGTGAAAGTCAAGTTGCATGCCGCCTGGAGGAGATGTCATGGCCGCATGCCGACATGACGAGGAAGGTTCAAGCCCTTCAGTCGTGGGTTTCTCGACGGTGACACCTGCTGAAGCCAGCTCCCCATCCAGGGTGTTTTGTTCTGATGCAGCTGGATCTGGCATAGATGGCGTAAGCTTTTCAGGGTCTCCGTTCTGTTCTTCATGTGGTGTTTCCGGAATCTTTGCGATTTGAGATCTGAGCAAAAAATGCACAGTTGCCTGGCGTTCCTCAAGCGCTGTCTCAGTCGAGTTGTCATTCATAGAGGTGCATGTCGTCGGAGCTGGTGATGTAGCCAAGCTTGATGGTTTGGAGGGTTGACAACAGACTATTCGAATTCCCACCGAGATCGTTCAAGTAGTTGGCTTCATGTAGGTTCCGGTCTCCTCCTCAGGCTCTGTACTCTCGCTTGTAGGACTCGATTAATATTTTGTTACGTCTTGCCTTCTGTCTTGCGTTTCGAGGTGTGGCTCCAGAGGGACAAGTGCTTTTCGTCCGTCAAGTCTTCTTCGAAGTGAGCCAACGATTCTGTGCTTCTTTGACCGACTCTAGAGCGCCGTCGTGTTGGCCGTCGACTGCGGTTCCGTAAGCAAGGGCATCCAGCTTCTCGCTGATAGCAGCAAGTCGGTCGGTACTATGCTGGAGCCTCGCCATAGAAACGGCGGCCTCAACGTCTTTTGTTTCCTCAAGAGTGGTCGTCAATTCAGCGATAGGCTTCCGATTGAAGTCGAGAAGGCTTCTATGAGCAATCGGCAGCCGGTTCATCTGCCTCGACACCTCCTGCTCGCTTCGGGGTGAGCAATGCGGTCGAAGAGAAGATTTCCGATCCATGGCTTACCTCGTCGTGTCGCTTGACGTCCCGGGTTTCGGCATCATGTGGGAAACGTCCAGAGAGGTAAGGGAGGAGGCCGTCGTCAAAGAAAAGCACATATATTTACATTATGTACAGGGAACCGTTCATCTCTGCAGCCATCCCGTCGCCTCTCCCAGTCGTCTTCGTCTCCATCTCTGGGTCTGTTGCGCGCGCTGCTTGCGTCGTCCTCATCGTCCTCGAAAGTTCCAACAGTTCCTATCAACCCAAGGGTTCTGGCGATTTGAATTATTATGCTTCGTAGGAACAAAATTGTCAATGCATTTTTAACAGTACCTTTAAACGTATTAGACTAGGCAATAGCATCATGGTTTCGCAAGTCATCTACTAACGCCCACAGCTCATCGTGAAACACGTTATCATTAGCCTGATGAGAGTTTTTGAGTTTTGCGCTTGGGCCGAGCCTTCACGCAGTTTTTTATGCTGCAAGAAAGCATAACTAATTGATGGTCAGATATACCATCTTCTACGCGAACGTCATAATCTGTAATACTTCAGTTTACATATACAAGATCCAATATTGCGCCCCCTCCTCCAGATTCACGGCTGGCTTCACGAACGAAGTTGATCTAAATCACCTGTCAGCATTATATCTTGCAATGAATTGCCCAGCAGATAAGATGTGGCACTGCAAGCCCAATTATTTGACGGCAGATTGAAATCTCCAGCCATTATTATTGACCCATTAACCTGTGCCGACATGCAATCTGATAAGGCCAGCAAGAATTCAGGGGCGAAGAAGGCGGCCTGTCGACAGCCCACAATGTTAGTGCATGACCCCAGCAGTTTATTTAAAAAAAAAAAGACTTTCGTGGTTTTTTATCTGGAGTAGTAGTGTAGCTGAAAGAGTGTTTTTTTGAGATAACTGCAATGCCACCTCCCCGAGACATACGGTCACGACGGAAAAAAATCAGCGCCAATCCACCCAGTGAATGTCGTTGGAAAGCAAAGCTGTAAATGGCACCCACAACGATTACCCATGCGACGTCACCTAAATTCACTCACGTCGCTCTAGAAATAGTGAAACCAGAAAGAAGTGAAATACACTTAACCACACTCTCAATTATTCCAAAGAGATATTCTTGGTAAGGTTAAATTCATGCATGATGCACGAACGGTGGTTGTTTGACTTGTATTGGGGTAGCACAAATAAGCTCAAACCCGGTGTTAGACAATCTCACTTCTCCGTCTCTGCCGTCGCGGACGGAGGGGACGAGATCGGCGGGAGAGATGGAGGACGAGCAGAAGTTGGAGGAGTAGATCGAGGAGGAACTACTTGTATTCAGATTTCTGAACGACCCAGAGTGCGGCCCAGGGAGAATGGTTCCTTTTTCACTGTAGCCCATACTCAGTCCGCGCCGCCTGTGAAGCTGAGGATGCAGACAGGGGCTGGACAGCAGCATCTCCCATTGCTCTTGTTCGGCAGTTGACTGAAAGAGAGGA
Source organism: Haemaphysalis longicornis (assembly GCF_048455015.1). NCBI lineage: Eukaryota > Metazoa > Arthropoda > Arachnida > Ixodida > Ixodidae > Haemaphysalis > Haemaphysalis longicornis. Next base: position 18,575,326 of record NW_027526245.1, read on the forward strand.
CGGGGCCCGACTATGTGGCAAAGTCGCTCAGCCCGACTATGTGGCAAAGTGTTCCTACTTCTGAGCAATATTTACATTCAGCGTCGCAGTGAGTCGGGCGAATTGAAGACCCGTCGGGTGTGGGAAGGAGCCGGATTATATGAACCGTAGGGTAGTTTGCCATTCTCTGGAAGGGTCAGGGTGAGGCGAAGGTAGGGTTCGTCTCAGAAGACGATATTGCTGGGTTATGTCCCTGAACGAGACAAGCGGGTGACTGTCCTAGCGCAGCTCCATAGCATGGGTGGGGGGGGGGGGGGGTAAAAGTGTAAGCTTTGTGGGCGCATGTGTTGCGCTCCATAGAAGCGTGAACGAGTGTCCAGATGAGCTGAATAGAACCGTTTGGTGAGTGGGTTTTTAGCACACGCAGTGCAGGTGGGGACAGCAAACCCCGCTGGTAATTCCGGTAGGCTTGTTTGGAATCCGTGACTACCTTACGAACCCCTGGTTGAGTGAGAGCCAAGGCGATGGCTGTCTCTTCCTACTGTCGTCATGTCTTCGGTCTTGATGGAGGCACACGGAAGGAGGTTGGTTCTGGAGGTAGCCACGATGATGGCGTACTGCTGCCCTCGATGTTGGGAGGGGTTTGTGTAGATAACTGCATGATCCCCACCGAGGGTGGTGTTAAGTGCTTGAGCGTGGGCTCGTTGGCGACCCTCGTCGTGTGAGGGGTTCATAATTCTGAGCAAAGGGAGCATCTTTATAGTTCTTGTCGCCAAAGTCCAGGAGTTCATCAAGCGAACTGACATTCTGTGCTGCCCAGCCGATCTGGTGAAGGATGCGGTGACCCGTCGCAGTTCGGCTCATTCGGAGCTTCTAGTTAGAAATATGGCCCTCTATGAGCTCTTCCACCGTGTTGTAGAGTCACGTGCTAAGCAGCCACTCTGTAGACGCACTCATGGGAAGATCAATGGCTTGCTCAACCGCCTTTCTAATCATTATATACAGCATCTTTATGTCCTCCTTCCCGAGAAGAAGAAAGAGGGTTGACGACAGTGACTCTCGAGAGGACAAAAGCTTGAACTAGTAGAAAGGTATCGGATTCCTTAGGGCCTCGCTTCCTGGTGGCAACTAGCCTGATCATGCGTATTATTTTGTTGATGCTGTGTTTGAGGCGCTGCAAGGATACGTCACTCTTGGTGTTGGGCTGAAGATGTAGGCCCAGGATCTTGATGCTGGGTCTTGAAGTGATGGCCTGGCCATCAAGGAGCATTTGATTGTGTTCCTTGAGGTGTCGTTTGGCGTGAGGGTAATCGTTGTGGGTGCCAGTTACATCTTTGCTTTCCAACCACATTCACAGGGTGTATTGGCGCTAATTTTTTTACGTTAACAATAAAAACCACAGGCTTTAGCACATTGGCGTACTGGAAGTGAGATGCCATGGGTTGGTGTGAGCTTCCTTTAATTGGTATCGCGTGGAATTCAGCGAGAATGCACGGGTTAAACCCGTCAGTGTGCTTGGGAAGTGCACCACTTGTCTTCCCCGTCTCCGCGTGGGCTCGTAGACAAATCGGTAACACAACGGGCTCTGGCTTTGTTACTCTATTAGTTCCAGGTTCGATTCCTGCCGTTGCCAGTAAATTGTTTTATTTGTTCGCGGGAGTTTTCTGTTGACACCAACGGTCGGGAAAGGACCCTTGGGGGGTAGAGGTAAAAAGCTTTGCTTTAATATGGCGTGATTCGCTGACTGTTATATCGTCTGGTACACGATCATGCAGCCATGTTTCGGTTATTATTGTAATATGAGGGTCTTGGATCAGGAGAAGACATTCGATTTCGCTTGTCTTGTTGACGACGCTACGAGCGTTAAGATTTAGTACTGTAAGACACTTCGGCCTTGCGCATGTGCGATTTCATGAGTCCTTTGACTCAGTGCTCTGGCTGCGTTCCTCTGATTTGCTTCTTTGCTCTGCGCTACCTCGTGTAAATGTTTCCACTGACAGAAGGACTCGACCATTGGTGGCTTCATCTCGTACGTAATACACACCATCTACTTTAGCTTGTCGTGAATCAGAGTCACCTTCTTGCCGTTTGCCTTATCTTGTTTCCCGGACTGCTACAGAATCGGTCACTTATGCCGTGTAGAACTATAATCATTACTAATTGATTGATATGTTAGTGCCTGTTAATTTTTTTGTATTCCGGAGCACAGCCTCTTTTTCTGTGAAATCTTGGAAATAGACAATGACCGGTCTATTTTCGTGATGCTTATCAAGACGGTGGATTCTCGCCACTGAAATTCTCGCCTAATTTTCTGCTAAAAAGATCAGTAATCACCTTGTCGCTTAAAATTTGCTTGTCTTCTTCACTTTGTTCCTGAATGCCATAAATGACGAGGCTTTATCTACGACTACGGCTCTCAAAGTCCACAATTTTTTCAGTCTGCTGGCCTAGCCTTTGTCAAGCGGGACGATTCTCTCCTGGAGAGTCTGAATTTGTGAAGATTCTTCATGGACGTCTGCCACCATTTTGTCGAACTCGCTCCAACGATTGTTGAGGGCAGTAACTGCAGTTTCGATAACTACTCGTCTATTTGTTAAATCGGAGCGTTCTCCAAGTATTGCAGATTGACCTTTTGAAGTTGTTCGAACATTTCCTCTACTGTTGGTACGGGGCTTTGCTCAACCTCACCGCATATCATGTTTACAAACACAAAACTGTACACTATCAGAAGACATGTCCTTGGGCACGGCACAATCCATAACGTACGATGGTCATTTCGTATGGTAGAAGTACTGGAACAAACCTGGACCTTATACCTTATATTTCCGACGCCGGCAGCGCTGGCTCGTGGCCGAGTGGTCTGCAGCGCTAGGTATGTTGTTTTGCAAGTAGCAAGTTGGAAGCCCCGACAGTGTACATTTTTTTTGTAGGTTGTTTTTTCTCCTTTTAGGCTGATGTTTTCTAAACACTCAGTTCACCATTTTTGGGCCGTAACGTTCACTGCTCCACGTGCAAGTTCAAAGAACGCGCGCAGACTGACACTGACGCGCTAGGGAGTTCTCGTTGGCGTGCTGTTGCCATAAGCACCGACTGCTTGCGGGCAGTGGGCACAGGCCTGAATCAACAGATCCTTGGCCTGGTGCGAACACGCTTCGATACAGGCATGAGTGAGGCAAGCTCCAAATATAGGGGAAAGCGCATGGCATCTGAGCGTCTGCGGTGACGCGGAGGGCGTTCATCCACTGCTTGCGCCTCGGCATGTGATTGCTACAATTCCAAGCCGCCCTGGGAGGCTTATCTTAGGCATTTTACAGCCGACAACATGGCAGAAGCATGGTATGACGATTATTGAGATTGATTCCGTAAAATGCATAATCTCCGCGGATGACACGAGTTTCTTTTTAGCCAATGAAAGCTGCACAGATCTCATTAGCCGAGGCAATGAGATTCTAGCTAAATGGTGTGAATGGGCTTCGTCAAATGGCCTAATAATAAACCGTGAAAAAACCAAAGCTATTATTTTCCGAGCTAAAGGCAAACAGTTCTATGGGGGGGCATCTTCTTCTTCTATGGGCAAACTTCTATGGGGCGGCATCTCGATGGCCGCCCCATAGAAGTACTGAAAAGTTTCAAAACTCTTGGCGTGATATTCACAGTGCATATGCTCTGTGATTTGCAAACAGACCGGGTAGCAATGAAGCTTTCTAGAGTAATAGGACTTCTTTATCGAAATCGTGAGTTACTTCCCATTAAAACAAGGTTTATTATATACCATGCACTATTTAAATCATGTATTAGCTATTGTTTTTTAGTATGGGGTGCCACTACACTGTCAAACATCTCTAAACTTTCCCGACTGCAGAATAAAGTAATCAAAATAATAACCAATACTGCAATGGATCACTTGGTTGGTACTTTACCGAAATAATTCGAATTAATTGAGGTACAAAAACTGTTCGACTATTGCCTCTGTAAAGCATTAATAAACGAGCGAATCCATAACACAAATACATTACTTAACTTGGCCAACTTGACTCGAAATAATTCTGTGTACAGCGTGAGAAACCTTGAACGCTGATTTGTACCTACCAGCCGGACTAACTATGGGAATAATATGCTCAGCTCCATAACACCAAGATCACTCAACACTCTATATAAAAATGTTGTCGACATAGCAAATGTAACCCCAAAGAGCTTTTTAGCAGTGTTTCTTTAGTGATGTTCACCTTACTGCATTTTAGTTACTTGCATTGCCCCTGCACTGCATTTTATAGAGTACTGTTTTTTCTCGTGTTATATATGCATACCGTCGTGCTATTTTCTCTTTGTATTGCGATTGTTTCTTTGTGTATTTCACTGCAATATTACGTTTTCTATATCCAGAGTATACTACTTACACAAGTTGTAATCAAATGATGAACATGAAAATGTTTGCTGCTGTATTTGCGTTGTACACACTGTTGTCCAGGTCCAGGGAGTTGGAGCTTTGTGAAGCTGCAGTACTGCATCTTTTCTCCAATCCCCTGATGTACTTGTACATGAAATAAACTGAATCTGAATCTGAATCTGATTGATTCATTGTAGGGTTTAGCGCGCCGACGAAGCGCAGGCGATGAGGCGTGCCGTAGTGGATGGCTCCGGATTAATTTTGACCACCTGGGGATCTTTATCGTGCACCGAGATCTCGTACACACGGATGTTTTTGCTTTTCGCCTCCATCAGAAAAGCGGCCGCCATGGCCGGGAATCGAACCCGCGACCTCGTGCTCGGCAGCGCAACGCCTTAGCCACTGAGCCACCGCGGGGGGTATTATAGAGATAACGAGAATGCCCATCCAACGATAATTTCGAATGACAAGCATGGTCTTTTACAGAACCGAAACCGTAACTTGTTTGAATGCTAATCTTGTCAATTGTCCAATCACGGTGCACCTCCTCCCGACGTGACAGCCTTTAGTTTGTATGGCCGCCGCAGACCGCGCATGATAGTTTTTCTTCTTTCGGGCTTTATAAAATAAATATTGCCTTATCGACAGGATAAACGATGAAACGTGTGTTAATTTGAGCCAGCCTACGCAGTGCAACCAAAAATGGGAGCTTGGCAAATTCACTTCAGTGTCCCTTAAAATGACCCTTCGTGTGAAGTGCCAATGCGCGGAGTGGATATTGAGGCTGGTCTCTTTCAGAAAGGATCCTGTGATTAGGCTTTTCCGTTCGGGTCTAGCGCTGGTCCTGCTGATATTCTTTCGCGGTGTTCCTACTTTCCGTCTTTCGTTAATATGCAGCGGTTATAACGTTATTTAAGCAAGAAAAGGTGGCGGAAATCAGAACACGTTACACACACGCAAAAACAAAAACCTCTTTCAATGGTTGTGTGAGGACAATCTCTTGCTAGAAACGTTCAGAAGCGTCGGTAGCCTTTAGTACTGGAGGGCCCTAATAATTTAGGCCCAAGAAGCGCTCACCTCGCCTTCCGGATCTGCGCCCCTGGCAGCCGTCTTCGTCTTTGCACTCAGCGTCCAGCAGCAGACGCACAAAGTCCGGCCTCACCTGCAAAACAGTCGTTCTCTATTTTCTTTCTTCACGCAAATTCTGAGCGCAAACGTGTGACGTGGCTATACTCGGGTGCAACTGAAGGACGGCAGCAGCATCACACCGCCAAGGAGACGAAGCCGGATGCCAATTCGCGCGCGCGTTTTGAGAGAAGATGGCGCTTATTAATTGGCGACATTCTTTCACGCAGTTTGTCGTAACTCGAGTAAGTGATCAGTGGAGTAAGCGCGAAAAATCACAGAAAGGACGTTCAAAATATTGCGCCGCGCGAAGAACTGGCGACTGCAGTGGCAAGGCAGCTTCGGTTGTCCGTAATTTGTATACCCGAGTGTGGTCATTGGTTGTACAGCCGTTACATTTTCTAATAATATCGCAGGAGCGTCGACCGTCGGTTGCGTCAGCGCCTTATCAAGGCAGCGAAACGAGCGAGAACAGTTCGCATGTGCCAAACGGTCTCACCAGTTCAACCGTCGTCTGCTAGATTCTTCCCTCGATCACGACACAATCCCTTCCAGCTAGTGATCATCCGGCTTTTTTTTTGCCGGGTGGTGGCAGCTAATTTACAGCGAAGCAGTATATGTATACCCCCCCCCCCCCCCCGTTTTTATTCCGGTGAAGCCGATTTACTCGGCGCCACTCCGGCACTCCTCCTCGCCATCGCCGACCGCTCTATCACAGCTGCTATTCCCCTCGCCACCACCGCTGCCTCTATCACAAGTTGCGCTATAGGCTGACAACGGCGATAGCGCCGTAATCAGGGGCGGTATTCTGGAGTGTCTCCGTTTTGAAAACGTCCGTTTCGCATCCGTTTTATTACGACGTAGATCCCGTTGTGGGTTGTCTTTGGGTTGACTTTTGCGCAACTGTTTTTCCAAACACACTTTAAACAACCAAACAAATTTTAAACTATTCTTTTAATTTATTTGAAGGTATTAGGAAAACCTAGACATGATAACAGTTATATTTGATGAAGCTGAAATTTTTCATTACCAGAGGACGAATTTCGAAAGATGGCAGCTGCAGCCAGCTTTTTCTGTGGCAGTAAAGCGCAAACAATGCTACAGCTGTTCAGCTCTTTTATGTGCATGACAATGATCTTGTATGAAGATAATAACCCACTGTCAAGTATTTTCACCTCGACACACATGCGGCACGTTGACGCGAGCGTTTCGTTGGCATATTTAGAGATACTTTCTCAGCGAAAACCAGCGTGAATGGTCAGTATTTTCGTTTCTTAACTATGTGTGTGCTTCGTGTCACGTCTACGAATGTTAGGCTAGTATGTGTTGTCGTCAAAAACCACAAAAGGTTATAAATTTTATGCCGAGCGCTTGCGTAATTTCGTTCGTCTACTCGGCAGAATGAAGCTCGCAGACGATCGTTTATTTCACTCTGATGGGGACTTCGTCGATGCACCGGCTCACAGAGGGTTGCGACAGCGATATCGTATCTTCATTAACGACCGCTGACTAAAAGCCACCAATTTCGAAGAAACGAAGGGCGCATATCACTTGGTCATCGACACTGGGCCCGGGCTGCCGTCGGCCAAGTTCGTCTCGCAGCCCGTCGCACACCCACCGCGCAGTCCTCTTCGAGAAGAGGAATGTTTCTGCAGGCATTTCTAACGGCTTAAAGTTATTTCTCGTCCTCCTGTTCCGCCGGCGAGCCTACAACAAGGCGATGACCACTGCATCCATATTAAAACTGCTAAAACTGTCTGCTTGTCTGCTCCGAGAATCTGCGGCTCAACGCAGTAGCTCTTCGATGGAGGCAGTTGCGAAACTCCGCCTCAAAAAACGGCCCGCACTTGGACCAGAAAATCTCTATGCTGAACCCCCCAACTTTGGACGGGGGCGCCACAGCAGCCACTGCAAGAACTTAAAAAAAAAACACAAATATGCCAAATGGCGTTTTAATCTTAAACATTACTTTAAAGGTGCTTCAGTCTTTATTTTTGTACTTCCCTAAGTTATTCGTTGCTTTCATAACTCCGGTTTTTATGTTGCGTTTGTTTCTGCGTCTGCGCTATTGCCTCGTGAGGGCATTCGGGCGCAATATAGGTCCGATCTGGATTACTAAATTTGCAGTTGTCGCTCGGCCTACAGCACACAAGTATTCCAAGGTAATACAGCAGCCGACCAAGTGCCCTGTAAATAGCCCTTCAAGCGTGGGGAAAGCCTTCGAAGCGAATATTTAACTTTTTTCCGCCAGAACACCACAGATGACGCGTAGCAGACGACAAGGCGCTGGCCACGACACATCTCGCTCATGGCACGGTCGAATTTTAACACGAAAGTGTGGTATTCCCGGATACACCAAGATTTTGATGACGTCATATCCGTCACGGAAATGACGCCAGGACAACGAACACATAGGAAACGTGAATGGTGCTGCAGTCTAGTAGAGGTAATGCGAAGTACTTCATCATCACCTTAACCAGCGCCGACAGTTGGCGTAAGCTGCGTCGTAGCGACGCCGACAGGCGAATGGCGCGAACGCCGACTGATTTGATGCGAAGAGAACGCCAGCGCAAAGCAGAACGCGTTCGCGCGTTCTCGGTTCTACCTATCGCGTTCCACAACTTAAGCTTGTCGCAACGCAAACGTCTGCCGTACACGCCACGGAGCAGTAACAAAGAAGTCGCGCGTTTCCTGAAGCGACCCGCTAGCAGGACGTCGCTCGCCAAGCACACCGACAAGACAGCAACCAGCCCACAAATCATGCTCCTTTCGCTGCAGATTTCGCTTTTGTGCTTTACCGATTCCTACGACAAAGGAACCAACCGCAGTTTTTTTACTACTCTTGCTTCGAACGCATATAAAACACCTGCATGGTTGACCGCATTGATCTGCTTTGGCACAACAGATCTATTTTAGCACCTAAATACTATTTTTCGCCTTGGTCACCGAGCGGCAAAGCGTTGCGAGAGTTATTTTGTCACGATGGCGCCACTGTACAGAAAATCCAAAACAGCGGACCAATCGTAGGGCCGCTTTTTGATGCATGGGGCCTATGGGGTGTTTTGCAACTGCTCGTAAGAGACACCCAGAATCGCACGGTCAGTGTGAGGGTAGGGTTATTGAAAGTGTGCGGGCTAATGGGAATTGAGGATGTCATTTGTGGTGGATTTAAAATGTGCTATAAACTGAATTTGCGACAGAACCAGATAAGGGGTTGGAGATCGGCCTCGGTGGCATTGAAACAGCGAGGGCATTCAGGTAGAGGGGCGTAACATCACACGAGAGTTTCGGGGGCATTGCTAGCGTTTAAGATGCATTCATTGATGAAGACATAGGCAGTTAGGTGAGATCCGGAGGAGACGCAATAGTAAGATTTTAGAGGCTAGTTTTTGTGTCTTTTTTGGCCTTGAACTATTTGAAGCTCTGGCGATGAAGAGTACGCAGGGGGCATTGCCGACAAGACGGGAGCAGCAGATTCTCAACCTCAAGCTCTCCTATGCAGCCGTGTGAGCCACCTGATATCCCTGTGAAGATGCCTCAGTCGATTCATCTTCATGTACCTCGGCCCCGATGTTGGCAATATATTTAAATTTGCGCATGATTTCAAGACCTGGTCTCGGAATAGTTAACAGTGTGACACTGCAACCAGCGTTGCAAGTAAGAGCGTGGCGCGAAATGTAATGCACCATCAAGCTGATGCGCTCTATGCGCCCTATGGGTGGGACAAGTAGCATTTCTATGTACACACCTTGCCAGAACTTTGGCTGCCTGAGGTCAGCTCGATAGGCACCGTAATAAGATTTATTTTACTGCCTTCGCATCTGGCCTTCTAAACACAAAAAAAAACGAACAAAAAATACGTGCCCATAGTGAGCAGAGTGGAAGGAATTGCGCCTGTGAGGGGGAGGCTGATTTTCCAGGGCCGACTCGTATTCTCCGCGGTTGTTGATGGTCAAAGCCCCAGCATGACTCTAAACCCTGTGCTCAGGGAGGCGCTCGTGTAGATTCTCATCTGGAAACGCTAGACGCCCCGAGAGCAGATTCCATAACGGGAATAGAAGGTTCGCACGCGAGACGTGTGGATAAGTCGCGGCCCGGACCCCGTACTATGCAGCTGGGGCCAATCCGCACGTGGCGACGAGGCCACGTCACGTGGCAATGTGGAGGCGGCTGCAGGGGACGGCACTGGCAGGCGGAGTTTCGGAAAGACCCGTTGTACGTGCCCGTTGCTAGAAAGCTTCCCGAGCAGCGAAGCTTCGCCGTTTCGAAAGAACACAGAGCACTTCGCAATGCCGAGGGAATGTCGCAACACTCGTGCTGCGCCATTCCCTTCACAAATGTGTTCTTTAATCTTTCGAAGTTGCTGCAATGGGTGCATCACAGATGAGGATTAATCGTGATCGGACGAATCCAGGAACAGTATCAACGAGGATTCACATATCGGATGGTAAGGGTACCTTTGGACCTCGCCACGGTAGCCTGAGAAGTCGTGGGCCCCTGTCAAGCAGCTTATTGCAGCTTTTAGCCCAGGAGACCTTCCAGAGCTACACTACTGATTATCTGGTAAATAAATCTCACTTGACTTGACTTGACTTTTTGACACCATCTTGTTTTTTTTTGTGCGAGTATAGGTGTTGACAAAGAAGCTTGTCTGACCACTAAATGTGCCGTAAAGAAATCACTAGACCATTCATACAAGCGAATCCTACGGAAGCGTGGATGGAAGCTTGCCGTCGGACGGCATGATATCGCTTCTGTCGCGACAAGGGGGTCTAGTACGGGCTGCGCTCCAATTGGCGGACAGCCTTACAGACCGCTTACGAAGCAGACTAATTAGACGTCTGAATGGGAACGGTGCAGTGGTCACGAACGCAGACGAAAGCCTCGTAGCAGTCCAGTTAACTCTAGCCGCGCTTTCATTACAAATTATAGCAAGTCTATTATATGCATTACGGGATTCAAGAAGTAAACCAAAGCACCTTCCCCAGTAATATATTACACTCGATGCTTGAATGAAAAAAACAAGTTAGTTTGTTACTGCACTAAAAAAGGCAAAAAGGGCGCTGTCGTCGTTTATCAGTTTGAACAGGAAGGTAGCCTGCACCGCTGTTGTCTTCATGGCCTGCGTCGTTCGATTTGGGACGGGGCGGGGGATATGTTGGACTGTCCGCGAAGACGGCCACGAAGCCGCCTAATGGGCAAATCGGAATTCATCCAGGGGTGGACGCGGCAAAGGGGGAGGAACAATGGCGCCGGGGGTGCCGAGGGAGGCTCCTGCAGTTCGCATGGCCCGCTAGGAAGTGTTGTGGTGAGTTGCATCTCGCTGGCCCGCCGATGCGGACTAGTGCAGAATTGAAATGTACACGTGAATTCCTATCTGGGCTATTGGGGACAATGTGTGGTGTTCGTTTGAGACCTGAACACAGAAGTTATATAAATCATGCGGTCGAAGGTGGTTAAGTGAAGTTGCAAACCCAACTTTAGTGCGCAACATCCCAGTTTTCTTTAGACGTGGCTGCATTGTGTGATAACATGCATTATGGGTAGTTTTGTGGGGGAATTTTTTTTTTTGGCTCTTCGCTGAGGACTGGCGTTTCAGGCCGCTTTCTAGTCTGGCAGGACATCCAGTACAGCCGTTCCTCGATGTGCCTCACGACAAACGAAAAGCAAAATAAGTGAAACAGCTGCACCTACGCACGTAAAGCGATAAGTAAATGGTAGGCGCCCTTACTCTCGTCTACTACGCGCGCGCGACCACCCAGAAAACACATTTGCTAAGTAATTTAACATCAACTTCGTGTTCACCTTCAAGAGTTGGTCAGAAAAAAATCTCGTGGTGAAGCACCGATGAGCAATAAATGAATGAAACAACTCGTGTACTTTTATATTTAGCAGGTGCTCGACCATAACGGGGAAAGCACTAGGAGTGCTGCTAGTAGAGCACAAATTTTTGGTGGCCATATGAACCATCTCAGACAAGCGTACAAACAACTTTTGATGGTCGTGCAAACAATTTTAGACAGACGCGAACACTGCGCTGCGTTCGAATCACGCCGGTCACCCGCATGAACATATGCCAAGGATACAGAATACAGATGCACGGTATTACAAGCGTGCCCATCACGCTGCTTGCATACTGAAGCCCCCTGTGTGAAGCCCCCTGTGAGGAGAGGCAGTTTTGCAACGTACAGCTGTTTAGAAAAGCGGATGCAAGTGTATGAACTATTTTGATTCGGTTCACACTACAGACGGACACTAGATACACACTTATGAGAAAAATACGTGGGTACGTACATTTCCTGCTCCTATCACAGCCTTGCAGTTGCTGGAACTATATTGTCTGTCCCTGCACACTTTTCCGTGAAAATCGCTTCAAGCACAAACAGTATACATACAAACAGCACGACGGATAGTACAGGTTCATCCCGTGGTGGTGACAATTGCTATGAATACATTGTCACCTTCATCAGTGTTGTAATACTATTCCACAATAATTGCTTAGTTAAGCAAGACGTTCGCACTCGCAATGCTTGGACACAAGTGTATGCTTACGAGTGCCCCTTTACAATATTTGAAGCATGGATCAAGTACTGAGGCTCCGTAAGTTCACTCGGAAATCACAATGGGCCAAGCCGATGTTTCGACTTACATTGTCCTCCATGTTGTCAGCCCTTCGCTTAAGCAGGTTGGTCATGACGCCCGAGAAGTACTGAACTGCTTCCGGACAGAAGATTCGCACGCCCAGTAACGTGCTCAGCCAAGGAAACTGGACTGCATAGAGAAAGAGATGCTATTCTAGCATCAGACAGCTAACACGTGACATCAGGCAATTCAAAGCAGTGATGCGTAGTTAACAAGTTTTTATACCACGTAAAGCTGCAAAGCTTCCTTGCAATAGGTATTTGCCAACCTGCAAATTATTCTGTACTCACGTACCAGGCTCAGTGCAAACCGTTTAACCGTGAAAACAGTGCAAACCGTTTACCACCAGCATACTGCCCGTGCCACTTCTGGCGCCACCGACCCCCACGGCGGTGGCGGCTCAAACGAAGGACCCCGAAGAGGGGCCAAGTCCGGAGGGCCCGCTTCGACGGGCACCCCCAGGACATAGGACGACGACATGGACGTCGCACCGTTCTTGCCTGCAACCCAGCGCAAGGAGCGGCCTCCGACGTCCAAGCCTACAGAAAGGCCCAAAAAGCCAAATCCCAGAGTAACACCCCCGAAAGACGACACATGAAAACACGCACACACACACTCCCGTCATCCCTAAATGTAAATAATGGGAACAGAAAACACCATCCTCCTTAAAAATCTCCTTGAAAATCTTGACGATGTGTATGACATGCTACATGCCCGTCAGCCAAGTAGCATGTGTCTCCAAGACACTCACCTCAATTCCAAACAGACAATTTTTTTAATAGCTACATGGTATTCAGAAAGAACAGGGTTGGCTCACCCACACTTCGGACGGTGTGGCCATTGTAGCCCAAAAATCATTAGCATGCGACCCTCTCTCTTTAAATTCCGTCCTTGAGGCTGTAGTGATGCGTACAATAATATTTAATAGGTAAGTAACGGTAAGCTACATATTGCATCTCTCCTGATTTGGACTAGTGAGCTCCGATTTCGAGGAACGGGTTGACCAGCTACCCGAGCCATTTATCTTCACAGGCGACCTTAATGCGCACAGCTCTCTTTGGGGCTCCTCCCGAACATATGCTCGAGGTCGCCTGATAGCGAAGTTTCTAACATCCTCTGGAGGATTCCTTTTACAAAAAAAAAACCCACATACCATAACTTAGTACACCATACATACCCGCATCTTGACTTGGCTATTGCTTCTTCAGTTCTCTTTCCATGTCTTGAGTGGGTTGTGGGCAGGGACCCATATGGTAGTGACCATTTTCCCACTTCATTAACGTACATAGGTGGAGGCCCAAGCAGTCCATCTTCTCATAAGAGGTTTAATGAATCAAAAGCAAACTGGAGCACACTCACAGAAACATCTAACTACACCACACATACATAAAACACTTTCACGTGGAGGAAGCCGCCCAACTCATCACGGCACACATCCTCGACGTCTGCCAAGCTGCCAAAAGTCCGTTCCCCAGGCCTCCAGTGCGTCTCGCAACCCAAGGAAGCCCTGGTGTAACGAGGACTGTAGGCGAGCGCGAGAGGCCCAGAACAAGGCGTGGGGTGTCCTTCGCCGGTACGCACATCGGATAATCTCATTTCTTTTAAACGGGAAAGGCTTTCTGGAAGCGTGTGCGTCGTGAGCCGAAAAGGGAGAGTTGGCGCGCCTTCGTCAATTCCATCAACTTATACACAGACAGTCACAAGGTATGGACAAGAATGCGTAAACTTAAAGGACAACATACACATAGCCTGCCCCTGGTCAGTACAACAGGGGACACACTCGAAGACCAGTCTACACACTTGCACAACACGTCCAACACGTTTATAGCTCTGCACACTACACAAACACTTTCCTGAAACAGAAAATTGCTTGTTAAAAGAAGACCCTACGTGACAATGAGAGGTCAAGATCTGGTTACAATTCTGAATTTACACTCTATGAGTTGAGGGCTGCCCTGAGCACATGTAAGCCTTCAGCTCCAGGCGCAGGTAAGATTACATACACCATGATACAACACCTACTTCCAGACACTCTTGAAACACTCCTACACCTATACAACAGCATATGGCTTTCGGGGCACATTGCAAAATCTTGCAGGGAGGTGTTCCTGAAGGAGGGGAAGGACCCTTCTTCCCCTGCCAGTTATCGACCCATCGCCCTCAGAAGCTGCCTCTGCAAGCTTCTCGTAAAGATGTTTAACAGGAAACTCGTGACTTCTTAGAGTAGAATGATCTTCTCGAGAGCTGCCAGGACGGCTTCAGGGTGGGGCTATCCACAAACGACCAACTCGTCGCCCCTGAGCCGTATATCAAGGATGCATTTGTCCACAAACAGTTTTGTGCTTTTCACGTTTTTGATCTTGAGAAAGCCTACGACACCGCTGGGCGATACGGGATACTTAGCGACCTAAAATAATTCGGTGTTTCCCGCAATATCTTCAACACTATGTATAGCTATCTGGCGGAACGAACCTTTCGTGTGAAAGTTAGCTCTGCTCTTTGAGATGTTTTTGTGCAGGAAAGTGGTGTGCCTCAAGGCGGCGTTTTGAGCTGCTCGTCGTTCATAGTCAAGATAAACTCACTTCGAAAGGCGTTGCCACGAACCATTTCCTGTACAATGTATGTAGATGATGTCCAAATATCTTTTAAATCATGCAATATGTCAATTTTTGCGAACGCCAAGTCCACCTTGGTGTGAATAAACTAGCTGCCTGGGCTGATCAGAACGGTTTTAAGCCGAACCCAGTTAAGAGCACTTGTGTCGTGTTGTGTTCTCCAAAAGGCGCCGGACCAGGCCAGATCCGGACATCAAACAGAATGGTGTCTCAATTCTGGTCAAAAAAAAGGACATAAGTTTCTTCTTGATGAAAAACTTTCCTTCTTCCCTCATATCAAACAACTAAAACAAAAATGTCTTAAAACAATGAACATTCTCAAGGTCCTGTCGCATCGCTCATACGGTGCCGACAAACAACTGCTGCGAGTGTTTACCAGCTTGGTAGGCTCGCGGTTGGACTATGGGAGTGCTGTATATGGTCAAGGAAGAGAAATAGCTTTAAAAATGCTCGACCCAGTGCAGTAATTGGGCCTTCGGCTTGCGTCAGGTACTTTCAGCACAAGTCCCGTGCGAAGTCTGTACGTCGAGTTTGACAAATGGTGCCTAGGGTACCAGCGCCAGTACGTCGATTTACTATATGCTTTTAAAGTTTCACCAATGTCTCACCATCCCATTAAATGTATAATGAACGATACATCTACATCCCAACTGTTTTTAAACCATCCATCTATTTCTGTGCCTTTCTCGCTCAGGGCGAGAGAGGAAGCTTCTGAACTTTCCGTCTCGTTTTTAGACACTTTCTAAACATCTTTAATTGATTCTGTAGTTCCATGCACATTTTCGCCCTGGATTGTGTGATTTGTCGTCTACGCAATTTAAGAAAAACACGGTGCCCACAACTGCCATTTTGCAGCATTTCATGTATCTCCAGGCGAAATAGGGGGCGACAAAAGTTTTCAGTGGTGCATCAAAAACATCCACTGCGGTGTGTTGTGCTGCACACGGACCCAACTTAAATGATTGCAAAACAATGAATGGGAATTCCAGCATCTTTACGGCGGAAGCATATGGTATATTTCTTGTTTTAAATCACATCATCGAACATAATATTGCGAAGTACATCATTTTCACAGACTCACTTAGCATCGTGCGCACACTATCATCCCAAAGGTCTTGGAAAAATTATGTTGTCAATCTCGTTTTTAAATCTTTGATGTCAGCGTATGCGTCAGGTCTGAGTGTGACCGTCTGCTGGGTTCCAGGCCACGCTGGGATCGCTGACAATGAGTTGGCTGATGAAATGGCGGCTGCTGCTGCACTCAGAAACACTCTAGACATAGCAACAGTACCCTACCCTGACCTCAAGCCACTCATCAGACAACACCTACGTAAAACATGGCAAGCACACTGGAGTGAACAGACAGACAACAAACTACATGTAATAAAGCCACACTTGGGACGATACACAACTGACTCGCACAACAGACACACCGAAGTGACCTTGGCAAGATTACGGATAGGCCATACACACGCAACAAAGTCGAACCTGCTCACAGGATCTCCAAGACCCATGTGCAGCGGGTGTGTAGAGGCCCTATTCGTAATATTCAATCCAGGGCACTTGACACAACACGACGCGAACACTTCCCCCAATTATACCGACAACACGACCCGTTTCACCCATCATATTTTTAGAAGACGAGCCCATGTTTTCCACCAAGCGCGTTTTTAAATTTCTCACAGATGCCGATTTTTTACATCTCATCTCTTATCATGCATCATGACAACCTGGCCCTTTACACCAGTTCTCTTCATTAGCTTGTGTTTCACTTCGTTTATTTTTACTGAAATGTTCTACTTTTACTTTCATG
This sequence comes from Haemaphysalis longicornis, assembly GCF_048455015.1. Taxonomy (NCBI): domain Eukaryota; kingdom Metazoa; phylum Arthropoda; class Arachnida; order Ixodida; family Ixodidae; genus Haemaphysalis; species Haemaphysalis longicornis. The sequence goes on from NW_027526245.1 coordinate 18,591,887, forward strand.
TCGCTCTCATGTCGCTCTCATCACTTTTGTTTGGCCCTCTGTGCCCTTTGTTGGCCTTGCGCCATTGAAATCCAAATATCATCATCATATACTGCGATTCATATGCGTAGTAGCGAAATTAGGACTATGATTGTTTGTTGCTGCTATGAGGCCACCAATTACGGCAAAAGATTGTCTTCTGCTGGCTAAAAGATAGGAGAGCCAGGATCAGCTAATTTACAAGTTTTTTTTCAAAATGGCAATTGTACGAGCCGTACGAGAGTACCTTTTGGAACATTTATACTCTATTGTTTGGAAAATGTCACTTACGCACATTCTATATTCATTTGAATGGCCTGGCGTGCATTGTTCTATTTTAACAGCGAAGCTGTTATGCAAATCGTAATTTTTTGTGTCCGCAGTTAAAACTACCAATAAATTTCTTATCGCGTTAAAGGAGCACTGACACCAATTTTCGGCGTCAATATTATTGCACAGTTCGCTATCTTCACTCAACAGAATACCCTGGCTGAAATATGAGCGGTCTGCGACGCGAAGAACATAGTTCAATTGGATCTCATTTATCGTGCCGACGGAGCAGCGCGCAGAGCGGCACTCAGCAAATGGACATCAGCGTGACATCACCCCGTGAAGCCAAAAGAAGTGACGCGACAGCGCTCGTTAAAAATTAGTGACGTCACGAGCGGCGAGCAGGCGCAACACGCTCTCAAGCGGGTGCCGGTGACGTCCGCACAAAGCGGTGAGGTCAGGCCGGGATTCTGTCATATGCGCCGTTCGGGATGAAAGCACGGGAATTTAAAACAAACGATTTTCAGGCTGTTCAATGTTATTAACTATCACCCGCTGAAGTATTTAAGTGCTGTTTCAGGTTCGCCAGACCATTAAGCATCAATAAAAGAAATAAAAATGTCACAAAATTTTCGTGTCAGTGCTCCTTTAACAAAACCAAGCAAATGCCGAGCGCTCGTGTGTGCGTGCCTTACGACGACCGCCCAGCGTCCCCTGCGCACGTTTGTCAAACCAAGCATACCCCCCTAGGGAAATTGGCCAAGATTGCGCCCCCCTTCCCCCCAAAAAAGAACTCCAGCGTTCGCCGTAATCGTGGCAACAGTTGCTCCGAACGAGAAAGACACGTCATAGTGTGCGCCCGTCCAAGGTGATGTCCAGTGATTATCAGTTCCGAAAAAAGATGAAAGAAGCTCTCACCTAATTATAGCAACAATGATGGAATAAATGTCGTTCCGGCAGTGAAGAACAAACCAATCGGGTGCAATCGTGAACGTAAACATTCGCGATGGTCATGAAGGTTGCGTACAGCTTCGTTGCGCGCAAGTCTTACGCGTTAGTGGGACCTTCATTCATTTTTTCGGCTCTCTTTATTAGTTGACAAAAATTATATGTCTAATGAAAGTTTTCTGACGTAAAAGGGTTAATTGATAAAGGTAACGCTCACCTTTAGTATGCTCCATAGGCATCTGTTATACCAAGTATATGAAGAATCTGTCGCACAAGTGTTTTTTTTTTGCCAAGGGCGTGACGTGTTTTCTTAAAAGTCTTGTACCCAGCGGGACTCCGGTTTCTATAGTAAAAGGTGTTCACTTTCTGCCCTTGCCTGCCGGCATCCCCTCGAAGCAAATAAAACTGACTTGACTTCTATGTACTCGCTACGCTGCTTTCAATGCCGATTTCGCTTGCTTTGGTATGTGGGATGATTGGGAATTCATTCTGCATTTTAGACGTATTAGCCCATCCCTGTAAGACTGTGCGCCCGTATTGCTAAACGTGTATGCGTGGGAGCGCAGCACCGTAAAATTCTGCCCGAATGTCCCTTTCTTGCGAACGCACGTTTCCGGTTTGAAGAGCAGCAACGACGTGAATGGCACAGCCATAACAGCGCCGGTTTCACGCCCCCAATCCAGACTGAAGCTCGCCGCCTTCTGTACATGGAAGTGGTGCTCGATGAGAGCCCATGGTAGCTCGACCAGAGCTGCGGAGCGTCCAAATCCAGCGGCACTGCAGTATTCCTCGGTGATGTTGAAGTCGATGGTTTCGTAAAAGTGGTCTGCTGCGCTTGACGAGTTGGTATCTTGCGACGAAGGCCGTTGAACGCTGTCCACTTCAGCGATAACCGGCTTTGCTTTGCCTTTGCCTTGCCGGTTTCACCCCCTGTGCTTTTTGCGAGTGTATGTTCGCGACCAGGAGCTAGGCGACCTACTCGTGGTAGGAAGACGCACGTTTTCCTGCTTCGTCGCGCTGCATTTTACTTCCTGCTGTTGCTGTTATGCGGCGATGTAGAACTAAACCCTGGGCCCACTGACACGACACTGCAACAACTTTTGGATGGTCAAAATGAAATCAAGCAGAAGCTAATCGATATTGAAAGGTACCAAGCAGATAATAGGGCTGCTATGGATAATCTTAGTGCGCGTATGACCAGGATTGAAACAACTATCGACAGGTTCGATGAATTGCACAATAAAGTTGCTGAGTGTACGTCGAGCTGTGGTTCCTTCCAGGCTAGCCTAGCATCGTTGGTACACAAGGTGGACGATCTGGAAAACCGTAGTCGGAGGTGTAACTTAATTTTTGTTGGCATTGACGGAGATGACGCGCGGGAGCCAAACGCAAAATCTGAAGAGCGTGTAATCAATTTGTGCACTTCAGTATTAAAAGTCGGGCATGTGGAAATAGAAAGGGCACACCGACTGGGTAAATTTAACACTGAAAAACAACGCCAAATAATTGCCAAATTTAGTACGGATAAGGACAAACAGAAGGGTTTTGTTGGCGGCGAAGAAATGGAAAGGTACGGACATTTCAATTTCGGAAGATTTTTCTGAGCCATTGCGAAAGAAAAGAAAAATTCTTTTTGAATATGCCAAGGAACAACAGACTGAGGCAGATAAAGGGTACGTTAAGCGTGACGTAGTCTACTTGCACAAAGTCAAATATGTCTATGACGAATCCGTGGGGCGGGTTGTGAGAGCTGTTTGACAAAGCCGGGACAAGGATGCGTTGTTATCGTTCCTTATCGTCAACTGCAGAAGCCTCCGATGCAAAACAGATGCATTTTTTGGCTTGATTGACATGAGTAAACCATCTGTGATTTTGGGCAGTAAATCGTGGTTAGATAGTAACGACAGGGATTCTGACGTCTTCCGTTGCAACTACGTTAGTTATATAAAAGATAGAGACTGTCATGGGGCTGGTGTGTTTATTCTTGTTGATAAAAAAATACAGTCGCAAATGTTAAGCACTTCAGATGATTCTACTGAGGCTGTTTGGGCGCGACTTTGTTTAAAAAATGGAAAATCACTGGCGGTTTGCTCCTCTTACAGGCCTCCGGGTAGTAGGGTACAGGTTCTAACTAAGCTAGTGGAAGACGTAGAGATGAGAAATTCTGATTCCTTAGTAATCGGTGGTGATTTCAATTTACCCGAAATTATTGGGTGCCAAATGCCACAATGCCTAATGTTTCTAGTGCGTCGGCAATGGAATTGATGAAATTAAGCAACTCATTTGCGCTATCGCAAATGGTGTGCCAACCTACCCGTGGAAGTAATGTGTTAGACTTGCTTTTTACTAATTTCCCTGTGGATGAGGAACCTGTGCTAATCTTGCCAGGCATAAGTGACCATAATGCTGTTTTGTGCAAAGTGAAATCGGAGTACATTAAGGCCACTAATGGTGCATGCAGACGAATATACAGCTACCGGAAGGCTCGAGTCAATGACATTTCGCTGGCACTTGACTCGTATTTCGGCGTATTTGAGACATTGTCAGAGTCACTCAACATAGAAGTATGGAGTTTACTTAAAAAGAAGATGTTCGAGTTGCGTGACGAGTTCGTGCCATCATGGGTCAAGGCGGGGTAGAAGTAAGCCGTGGTTCACGAGGGAAGTTCGTAGGGCAGTGGAAAAAAGGAATCGCGTATACACGGCGTACAGAAAGAACCCGACACATCAGAAAAAGCAACAATTGGAGCACGCTTCAAATGCCGCGAAGTCCGCAGTATCACACGCGAAGGGTGTTTTCTATGCTTCTTTTCATTCTAGGTTAAAAACTAACCCTAGGGAATTCTTGCAATTTATCAAGAGGAATAGAAAAGACGAAGTATCGATTCCTGTGCTCGAACACAATGGGTCCCTTGTTCATGAAAGAAAGCTCGATAAGGCAGAATGTTTTAGCTCCTTTTTCAGCTCTATTTTTTCTGCCCGCGCAACTAACACGGATCCAATGTTTCACTACGGGCTTATCGGAGGGGAATCCATGAATGACATCATCTTTGACAGAAGGGGCATTCAACTACAACTTGAGCGTTTAAGTACCACTAGTGCCAGCGGGCCCGATGACTTGCCGAACTTTCTGCTCTCCGCTTGTGCAGGCCCGTTGTCTAAATACCTATGTGTGCTTTTTACTAAGTCCTTGACAAGTGGTTTATTGCCTGCAGACTGGAAAATTGCCAATGTTGTTCCAATTCCGAAATCGGGACCTCGAAAATTTCTGTTCAATTATCGGCCTGTGTCCTTGACTAGTGTCCTCTGCAAGATATTTGAGCATGTACTTTTTAGCAACATCATGAGCCACTTGAACAGGTTATCCTTATTGATTCCTCAGCAACATAGATTTCGAAGTGGTTATTCTTGTGTTACTCAACTTACAGAATTAACACACGACTTAGCATCAACCCTTGACAAAGGGGTTGTGCAAATTGCATTTTTTTATATTTAAGAAAGGCTTTTGACGTAGTTCCTCATTGTTTGCTGCTTGAGAAATTGTCTTGGTACAACATAAATAAAACGGTTGTTGAGTGGATAAAATAATACTTAAGTTGTAGGACGCAACGTGTAGTCGTTGGCGGTGAACGGTCGCACGGTGTTGATGTGTCATCGGGGGTGCCTCAAGGTTCAGTTTTGGGTCCGCTCTTGTTTTTGTTATACATGAATGATATTTCCACTGGTATATCATCTTGTATCAGATTGTTTGCAGATGACTGCGTTTTGTATCGTGTTATAAAAGGTCCCGATGATTACAATGAGCTACAGAAAGATTTAAGCAAGGTTGCAGAGTGGTGTGATAAATGGGGCATGGGTATAAATCTTGACAAAACGGTGCAGATGTGCTTTACTAGACAAAGGTGGATTGATTGATTGTGGGGTTTAACGCGCCGACGCAACGCAGGCGATGAGGCGCGCCGTAGTGGAGGGCTCCGGATTAATTTTGACCACCTGGGGATCTTTAACGTGCGCCGAAATCTCGTACACACGGGCGTTTTTGCTTTTCGCCTCCATCAGAAAAGCGGCCGCCGCGGCCGGGAATCTAACCCACGACCTCGTGCTCAGCAGCGCAGCGCCTTAGCCACTGAGCCACCGCGGCGGGTGCTAGACAAAGGTCGCCATATGTATATACGTACAGCATTAACGGGACAAATCTTGCATCAGTGTGTGAATATAAATACCTTGGCGTTCACTTGACCCAACAACTATGCTGGCACCGTCATGTTGACTATATAATCGCTAAGGCGTGTAGAGTTCTTGGTATGTTGCGTAGAAATGCGAAGTGCTTTCCCCTAGAAACAAGAAATTTACTTTACAAGACTAACATAAGGCCAATTCTGGAATATGCTTGTACCGTCTGGGACCCCTGCACTGTGACCGACATAATGAAACTAGAAAGGGTACAAAGCTTAGCAGCACGTTTCGTGGTTCGAAATTATACTCGGTATTTTAGCGCATCCCAAAGAAAAGAAAACTTAGGCTGGAATACCCTTCAAAATCGTAGAAATACATTCAGATTAAAATTTTTGCACAGTATATATCATAATAGAAGCGGCCTCAATCGTGATAGCTATATAAAGGCACCAGAGTACACTTCTGCAAGGCGCGATCACCCACTTAAGATTAAAAAATATAGACGTAAAACAGAACATTTTAAGATGTCCTTTTTCCCTAAGACGATCAGTGAGTGGAACAGGTTGCCTAGTGATGTCATATCGCTGTCTTCAAGTGATGCATTTGCTTCAGTCGTGTGATTTGCATTTTCGCATTTGGGTTTTCATTTCCTTTCAGTGCTTTCTTTCTTGCGCCACCAGAACCATGTTTTGCTTCGCACATGTACGATTATGTCTTTCTTATCTTCTTTGTTGTCGTTGTTGAGCATACATTAACGGTTCTTGCTTTTGGTTTGTGTCAGCGATTGGTTTTGAACTGTAATTGTTATTTTCATGTGTTCAGTATGAACTGCTTTCTTTCTCTATGATTTATATGTACAGTCGTCAAAAGTGTTAATAATAACAAAGAAGCGGGTGGCAGCCTACGCACGGAGCGGCCGGTTACGATAGCTACCGGCACATCTTTGGCAGATGAAAATCGGTGCTCCCCAGGCTGGCTTTCTGCACTCGGCCGCTTCGGCGCATGCGCACAACTTCGCTAATTACCTAGGGCGGTATGGCAAGCTGTCGCTCTGGGAATACGCTGGCACCTCGTTTATTGTTGCTGTTAACACTTTTGGTGACTGTACTTCTTCCCCCCCACTGTAATGCCAAACTGGCGCTGTGGGTACCATGATAAATAAATAAATAAACACTCTCAAAGGGGCCATGAAGACAAAATACAAGGTTTGTTCATTAAAAAACTGCTTTGTCCTCATAATGACCCCGACGTTGTCGCAAACTTAAACCAGGGATGGAGACAATGGGGGAGACAAGGTGGCGGCTCCGCGGCCGCTTTCCCGCGGCACCGCGAGAAGCACGACTGGACGGGACCTCGGGTTTCGTTCACTTGTTGAAGGCGAGCACTCCTACAGCTACGCTTTCACTGCCCACCTGCATTGCGTCAGGGCCGCCCATGTTGCGTTTCTTTGGCGCAAAATTGAAAGTTTCAGTATTTTTTGCATATTTTTTGTTACAAAAACATTCTGTGGCTGGGATTGAATGGAGTGGGTGAAAGCATGGCTGCCTTGGGACGTGAAATCCGCAGCCGTTATTGCCCAATAAGCGCACAAATAGCCGTGCCACTTTTGAATACACAGAAGACACATACGAGGAGACATGCCAACTGCTCTTAATCGACACGCCAACCGACAATCATGTGTTTGGGAGGAAGAGCGCTTAACTCTATTGTGTCCGGAAGAAAGGCCTAGTTAAGGCCTGTGTGCATTAGACGACGGTAAGGATTAGACATGTACGCTTCCATAAAATTTTCAGGGACATGAAAAAAACGAGTTATTTTTCATGATTTTTCCAGAAAAATATAAAGAATTGAGATAGCTCATTCCGCACAGATCTAAAAAGCCTTCGACATACTGCTTTAGGCGAAATCCTTAGATGTCTCACTAAGCGCGAAAAGTGACCGTAATTGCTGCGACTATACGAATGTAACCAAATAACAGCCGCTGTAAAAATAAAATAAGTGTAACATATATATATATATATATATATATATATATATATATATATATATATATATATATATATATATATATATATATATATATATATATATATATATATATATATATATATATATTGTAACCACTGTAGTTCTCCGCGGCACAATATTTCGCTGATTCCAATCTTATGTGCAATCATCATCACCTGTCATCCTTTTCAGTAACGCTTCATCTTCGTCACCTGTACATGATCATTTTCATCCCTGAGGCTAGTGCTGCTGGGCTGCGCGTTCGCCAAATAAACGGCGTCTGTCTCCTCCGCTCTATCAGTGAGCGACGTCTCCTTGAAGGCCTCTTACAATATATATATATTTATATATATATATATATATATATATATATATATATATATATATATATATATATATATATATATATACATATATATATATATATATATATATATATATATATATATATATATATATATATATATATATATATATATATATATATATATATATATATATATATATATATTTGCGTTCAAATGGGATATGAATGCGGGTCATGACGAGCCGCAGCCAAGTTTGCTTGCCTGCAGCACCAACCCTGTATCGTGCCAGGATGGAACAAGAAATCACCGGATGCGTGCCGCATGACACTTGAACGTGACAGCACCGAAACACAATGCCGCAGTGAAGAAGTCTTCAAGAATCGCTTGTTTTCGTCTTCAAACGCATTAAGAGACATAAGTGCCCAATAAATTTTCCGTTGGAACTGAAAAGAATATAATTCTTACACGCTGCGTCACAGAAGTCCAAGCGGAGCTTCCGCTCTCAAAATCTCCGTGAAATTGCGCGTCAAGGCATTGATTTCAGAACGTGTTTCCCTCCCTGCAGATTGGTTGCATTGCAGCAAATTTACCGGAAGAAACTGTGTTTTTTAATACTATACTGGTTAAAAAAAACGAAAACGTTTTTCCTAATGCTTTCTTGTTTGTTTTCAACGGCTCATATCTCTAGTCAGGATACCTTTACTCCTATAGTGTATATGGGAGCGTTTGACCATAGCTCGGTATACGTATGACGATGGATGGGTATATTTAAGCGGTAAATAGCGCAGCCAAAAATAAAAGACAGCAAGGACGCACGCCGGCAGAGTGTGCTGGATTTCACCCAGTTAGAAGTGACCCCGACAATTTGTTGAAGCCGCTGAAATTTTCAAAGCTGGTGGCAGATGTAGTACCTGGTTCCACACTCGCAACCCAAAAAGGTTGCGAGTGTGGAACCAGGGGACGGTGAGCCCGGGCACCGCCCTAGCTTGTTTTGTCTGCCTTGGTGGTGTGAACATGAGCTGTTTTCAGTCAAGCAGTAAATGAGTGTTAGCGCCTTGTCCGTATGCGTATTTCCTGTCCGGAGTTTTTGGTTGCGCATTTCACACTTTAAATGCCCTCAACGAACGAGCCCAAAACCAAAATTTGGCATCCGTGCACACTCACAGCACACGAAGGCCCTCCACTTATGCTCGGCCGAGAAGAAGCGCTTCGCTTGCAGCACGAACGGGTTGTCCACGTCCCGGTGGGAGTCCAATCTGAAGCTGAAGGTCGTCTGCGCTATGACGTCCAGCCCGAAAGCGCCGAATATCCTGCGTGGGGCAGTGCCAGGGTAGAAGGCGCTATTGGGAGCCGTGTCTGCTTCTCCAAGGAATGCGGCATAGACAGTCTAGCACAAGTTAACTCCATGTGGCGCGTAGGGGGCTATGGCGCCAGTGGATCAATTCCCACACGCGTATGGAGGCGAAAAACTAGGAGAAGCGCTTCATTCCTCTCTCATTCCCGACGCGCACGCTTCATTCACGCTTCATTCCCGACGCACACGCCTCGTTCGGCTTGACGGTGGTCCTCCTAACAATCCCATCCCATACAGTACCAAGCGTGCTTTGTGTTGTTACCGTCACAGGGGATTCAGCTGTTTTTTTATTAATCAGTTAACCAGTATCGCGCCGTACTTAACATTCCGTCCTATTTTGCTGCCTATTCGATCCTACACTAGATGAACACTCCATTTTACGGTGCATATAAGTGGTTACGAGACACGCTGAGAGGAGGTGCGACGGGATTCTTTGAAGCTTATAACATGAGCGAAAAAGCCGCCGCGAATGTATCAGCCACCATTAGCTATATTACTTTGGCTGGAAGTTGGTTTCTTACGTGTCATATAATTCTTACCGGCTGTGGTGTTCTTTAGCACGTTTTTGTTTTCTCTGCCTGTGTTTGCCCATTGCCTTTTACTGCTGCCAGCCTGTTTTCGTTGACGGTGTTCAATTTCGATATCATTTAACAATGTACTAGGTCTGTTTTAATCAATAAAATTTCAGTTGAGTGGTGTCTTGTGTGGCTCCCTTGTCACGTCTTCACCTAATGTGCTGATGCGTTCAAAATGAATGGCTATCAACACGGTCAATTGTCCATGCTCGTACAATGTAAGTCTAATCCGCGCGCCGTATAGCCAGGGTGTAGCTCAGGCGAGTGAGGCTCAAGTAGTGGTTACGTCAAGAACGGCGTTTTATGCACGCGCAATGCTTTGTGATGGCACTAGTAGAATTCAGGACAACTTACATGCATCATCCTACCACTAGTTATAGTACACGCACTGGATACGGTTTTCATTCTGCACCTCTGGTTCGTTCCTTGGTCTGTGCACACAGGGACTCCACGATAATATCACGGGCCCCTTCTGCAAGCGGCTTCTCATGGCCTTGCCACCAAACGCCGTAGAGGTATTCGACTTGGAACAAGACTGATGGCACAACAGGACGTTCGGAGAGACCAGAGTTACTATCCGACCTTAACAATATTATTTCCTGGTGCAACCTCTCTCACAAGGACCTTAACGTCAGAGTGGTTTCTTGGTCGAGTTGGTCATTCATCGTGTAAGTAAGCGCAAAATGAACAAGGACAAATTAAGTCAAACGAAGCGCCGTGTCCCGTTCACTTCGTTTGTCCTTGTTCATTTTGCGCTTACTTACACGACCTTAACGTATCTAAATGTAAATCAATGAGAGTTTCGCGTAACAAACTACCTAGCCCTGATTACTTTCTCAAAGATACCTTACTGGGGTCAGTTTAATCCTGCAAATATCTCTGTGTGCACATAGCCAATAACCTATCATGGGCGCACCACGTGAACGTAACATCCAATGCAAGCCGCATGCTAGGTTACCTCGCTTCATCAGTTTGGGGCCCTGGCCACGTAACACTGTCTAATAAAACTGTTCCGCAAGCTTCATACTTTCTATCACCCCACTTCCAGTGTTACTACCATGTAATCCAGCCTTTATCTTGCTACTCCTGCCACTCGCCGGAAACTGGCTCGCCTTTGTGCGCTGCATAAAGCGTATCACCACAACCCTGTACTTACATCACGTTGGCTAAAATCTCTCTTTCAAGTGCGAATGCACTTTATAAGCGACCCCAAACCTTCCACCGCCGGCGGCGGCGGCGGCGGCGTCCGCAGTCCTCCTCTCTATATAAAAAAAAAAACAGCATCCGGCGCCAGGTTTCGATCCGAGGACTTTGCGGCCGCAGCGCGACGCTCTACCGACCAAGCCACGGACGCGACGGTGATATCAGTGTTAGTGACGCGCCTTATATCTTTAACGCATTCAAACTACGTCGTCAGCGGCGTGCGTTGGCGACTCAGCGGCGTTATAGCGGCTTGATAACTGCGTGGTGTACACGTGATACTACAAACCCGATGGAAGAGATGGAAGAGAAGGCGGCGAGGTGGTGGGCTGCGGGGGCCGAGCGCAAGCGCCGCAAGCGGGCCGACAACCGTGCATTCGCACTTTCACATTCTCCCCCTCGGGGAAATGCGGGGGAATTTTTTTTCCTATATCTGCACGCCTAGACCGTCATTACAACGTTTATATTCCGTGCCAGAACACGGTAACATACTCGCATTCTTTTTTACCACAAACGTTCCATGATTCGAACAGCCTGCCCGCGTCATTAGTCACCATTACTATGCATGAACGCTTTGGGGACGCGCTCAAAATATGTAGGCGTTCATTTGCTCAACGCTTTTTTTTTCTTAGTTTTTGTTTGCTATTGTACGTTTACCGTTCCCATGTGTATCGCAAAAATTTTATGCCAGTTTTTTTCCCCTCACCAGTGCTTTCTTTGTGCATTAGGTTGTCATTATGGTATATTTTTGTCGCGGTGCTTTCATGTTTTATTCTTTCTTGATATTTTCCATATTTTGTAAGCATTGCGGTTTACATGCTGTTTTGGAGTGTTCTATGCATGCATGTACTAAATGTGGTTCGCTTTTCGTGCGCTCGTTTGTATTTTGTCTCCTAAACCCACTCCCTCTATAATTCTGTATGCCCTGAGGGTACAATAAATAAATAAATAAATACATTATTTTACTTCTGTTACAGTGACGCGCTTACGAATGTAGAAGGCCATCGATATTTATATACGTACATATATGTTAACGGGGATTACAAGCCAAAAATATAAACGGTGGGTAGACAATCCGTGAAGAAGTGGGATGTAAGGACGGGCGCCGAACGTACCAGGTGCTCACAGGTGTCCTAGTATACAAGGTATCACGGAACCCAAGGTGCCCTCGCACACAAGAACACTGCGCCTGTCCTTGCATCCTGCTCTATCGGTGGTCGTCTGCGGTTTCCGCTGCTTGCGCACTAACTCGCCTTACAAGTATTTTTAGAACACCGACACGCAGTTGCATTTAAATCCTGCTCGGAGCATGCATAAGTACATATGTCCAGACATTAGGCACATCCATACCCAAGTATCTATGCGCACAGCGTCTATTTATGATGTGTTGGGACTTCGTAACTAGCAGGCTTTCTTTGCACTTTCGACAGTTGGAAATTTTGGCAGCTTTTGTGAAGTGCCACTTCACCTATGAGCGCAACGTTATAAGACGCACAGCTTGACGTTGCAGGGCTTGACCCCGGCGGCCGCATGGGCGAAGTTCCGCAGCGTGTCCTTGGTGCACTCGCTCACCGTGGCCACCATCTGCGGGGAGAGCATTGGACATGGCTCAGAGATTGTGCTGTGCCGGGTACAAAGCTCAAATCTTAAGCGATACCCCCACCCGTAGAAACAGCATCGCCCCGATGCGCTCAGAGTTATTGAAAGAAATGAGTGGGGCTGCATGCGCACGACTCGAATGATGCCGGGGAAACGAGTCCATCGTTGTCTACCTCGCAGGCTACGTCTGTAACCTGGCGAAGCTTTCTATATGGCCCAAGGTGCATTTTAAGAAGCTTTTCGTAGAGTCCTCGCGTTAGCACTCCATTTTGCTTCCCGAATGACGCAGGCAAAGTCGGCTGGACGGTGATGCACCTATTAGGCGCGGCGTTTAGCTAAATGGCAGGCCGGGTTTTAGCGGAGAGGGCTAACGAACTCAAGCGGGCAAGGAGGGGGCACTCGCATTTACACTGTCGCCTTCGAAGCACCGGCTGACCAGAGAACACGGCCCATGTTTCTCCTCGGAGATTGTGCAAAGCACAGTGATGAGTACAGACCCCAAACAGGGTGTTGCCCGACTTAGTCACCCATAACCGATACCCACGCGACAATACATAAATTGTAATAATGAGTGACCGAAGTGCACTTCCGTACGATTACTTTGAGCGACATTCCAACGTCTAAGTGGGTATGCGCCACCGGCCGACAAACGTCATCGCCTGGGCGCCGCACAAGTCGAGGCCGCCGGCTGGTTCACCTTGCACTGCTTGCGCTTCAACCCCTCTCTGGATGACTCAGCTACCTTACCATTACGCCATATGAAAATAAATAAATAAATAAATAAATAGAAACAACTAATTTACCGTTGCCAACCACGGGACTTGCGTGTTCTTAGGATACTTTTCAGCGGGCTTTTCCGCCGTCAATGCCCATTGACAGTACAGAACAACTAATTATCTAAGGTTCGTACGGGTTACCTGCTTCCGCGTTACGCTTGTACTCTTATTTTGTTCCAGCAACGTTGATAGGAAGACAATGCTGGATTATAAAAGCGAGTAATGTGCGCGGTAAGCGCAATGAAATTTTTTAAATTTACAGATAATTTCAACCCAAAAGGGGTAACATGCCACATTGCAAACCTCGGACGACGACATGCGTGGTTATATCCCGCAAGCATACGGACTCGTACTCTTGGGTTTCATAGCGGCCGGGTGTTCGTCGATTCCATTACGCAAACGGCAACGTTCCGAAAGTATGCGTCCACCTGCTTCATTGTATTTCTGTCTTCAAACACTGCAATGGATCTGAAATGCGGCGGTTTCACTTTTAGTTATAACAAAATGAAGCGATTTAATTATTGCTTCGTGCTCATAACTCTAGGCAAGCTACGGGAGAAGACGCCCCACTCAGCTTCGGCTGTCGTAGTTGGCGAGAGGAACGTATTCGGTGAATTGGGCAAAAACAAAAGTCGACAACAAAAGGGCGCAGTACGCATCGTATTGGGAATTTGTTCACAAACTCTTTCTCAACACGGAGCCTGCTCTGCGTAGGGCGCGGCGAAGCGCACGAATGAATGATTGATTTCTGTACACAAGGCTAGGCGTAATCCAAACGAGAAGGGGTGTTCGTCGAAAAAGGTTCGTTAGAGTGGTGGTGAGTGCCGATAAAGGCGATTTTTCACGCAGCACCAAAATGGCTTGAGCTCTTGGTGAAGATACTAAAGAATGAATCTTTTGCGCAGTTATTTATGGGGAACATCGGTCTCGGGATGAAACAACATATTAATCAGGCAAGTAATCTTTCCCGTTAGCACTGGCCATGTGCCTTAATTAGAAGCCGTATTTTTGAAATACGCGCAGTTATGGACAATCAAGGAACGTCCTCTATTCAGGACCCTTTGTCGTCCAAATGTCCGCGCCTCAAGCTAGTTGCATACATAGCAATTCTTGCTTACTCAGCCATTCATAATGCTTATCCAAGCAGTTTCGCAAAACCCTGCGTCCTGTTTTTAGTTGCGGAGTACCTTGAGACCGCACAATGTCCGTCCGTGTCTGTGCGCAAAGCATTTACACTCGCAAAAAATCAGACTGGCACCGGAAGGATTCGACCCTGTGTCTGGTAGACCAGACAGAGTTAGTGTCAGTCGTCTTACCCATTCGGTTGCTACCGCGAGTTAGTGCTCGAGAGTCAAACGGCTTAGGCTATGTTCACACTACCGACTCAACGGCGATATCGTGAGCTATGGACGTAAAACGTCGGCGTGTCACGCAGTTCGGTTGGATGAGGCCTGAAATGACGCCATTCTTTAAAGTTATTGCGACAGTTGCGGCAACAGTCTGAACCCGGCCTTACTCTCTCCCCTGTAACGGTGGGGAGTACCTTACACGCAAAACACAAGTTACCCTGAACGGGAGTTTTTTGACTGGAATACGTCTTTTAAACTCCTCACGGCAGGCGGCCTGCTCCCACGTGTGGTAGTATGATGGTGGAAAAACTGCCAGTTTATACCGGGGGAAACAAGCCGTCGTAAATAGGCGCATTTACCACGATTCTACCTCTTCACAAAACGCAGTATCTGGCTGTGAATACTGCATTTGTCCTAATGGGGGTATTAAAAATTCACACGCCTCCTCCATCTCCTTCTCCTCCTTCTTCATCCCTTCCTCCTCTACCCCTCCTTACAAAATGGCAGCCAGTTGGTGTCGTGTGTCGTGTGTCGTGTGAGCTCAAACGTCCCTGAAAATGTATTGTCGGTGTGAACTTGCGGCCGTGAAGTGCTTCCCGACAATCGAAGCTCGTTGCGAACATTGTGGAACCAGCCTGCACTGACGTGCGACGGACTGCAACGTCGCCTCCGTGTCACCGACCTTCGAGCCGACGGAATGCGCCAGCGAGCCGGCGCGAGGCCTAAATGCAGTGATCGCTGTGAGTGGCTCGTTAAAAACAACGCGGTTGTGCCTAGCGTCACTAAATGAAGGCTTTTTGAGTATCGGCACTCTTTCATTTCATTATTATGTGCTGCCACGATTTTCATTGGTTGGTCGGCACCACGTGATAATTGTTTTACATATGAGCGCAGCCATTTTGTTTCTGGGTGCCTCTTCTCTCTCTCGCGGACGCCAGAGCGGCTGGTCGCACTGTTACCGCCACAACGGGTGGCTGTTTCGTTGGGAGAGATGGCAACACTGCAAACCAGAAACAAAATGGCCCCCAGACACTTCCGGGTGCATGAAGTGGCGGTACTCTTAAGCGTAGCTTATTTAGAGACGCTAGTTGTGCCTCTGCGAGGTGGTTGAAGGTAAGATTTTCACGTTTTTTATTGTACCCAACATTTTGGGACACTTGTGCCCCTTCTAGTGTCAAATAAACTCAGCGTGTTTCCCGCGCCAATGCACGGGCGATTCTCCGCCACTGGAGGTGAGCGTTGTGCGTGAAAGACGGCGCCATGCCCGGAACGTCATTGGAGAGGCCGAAAGGTGTGAAAGCAATGCGTATTTGCGCGGGTCTCGAGCAGAACACTCACTCATTCACACTGGCGAGCAGAATGAAAACTGTCCGAACTGTGAACGGCTGTAAGGTGTTTTTGTTAGGCTGTGTCTGTGGTTTATTGGCAGGCGAAGGAGAAGTTGGCCGGTCAAATGTCGCAGGGCGGTCGCTTTTCTTGAGAAGTGCGTGTGGTGCCAGCCGCGCCTGCTACGAGGAGGGCGGCTGCCGCGTGCCGCCGGCGATTAATTGCTTTCACTGGGAAGGGACAAGGTGGGGGGCCCGTGGGAGCTCTCCGTATACGCTAGACGCGTTTAACTATAACCAGCAAGCTCCATTCGAGGAAGCATTTTGTAGAGTCGACGGACGACTACTTATTTTATATATTTATTTATTTATTGAAGGGGGGGAAGGGGGGGGGCAGGCGCAGGCGCAGGCGTCCGACAGACCGAAATTTTTACTTAACTTTGGGTGAAGGGAGAGAGGGTCAGTGCGGGTGGTAAAACCTGAAGCTCGATCCCAGAACACTACACGCAAGGAAAAGAGGGAAATGAAGCATTTTGAGAAGTTGGTCGCCACAAGGGTCGCGCTCCCTTTTGAACAGCAGAGCACTTCGTTTTGACGAACTAGTGAGGGCAGGTGTCTCGGACGGAAGGGCAATTTTACGTAGCTTTAAATAAAAATTCAGACATTACGGACAGTTGGACAGACAAGTTCAGCGTCTTTACAATGCCGTTTATTTCGTTTTTTTTTTTCAGGTCAGATGCCCAATATGCTTCTGTATTTGTTGCTGCAGATTTGAAGCGTTTTGCTATCTTTCTAATGCATGTGCTGCTGTGGCTTCCAGGAGAACGTACCAGGAGGTGCGGCAACGTCAGTGTTTGGGAGGATGGTGCAAGCAAACAGCGCACTGACGACATGCTGACCCCATTGTTTGCAAATGGCTAACATTTTTTTCGTTGAGTGTTGTAGTAGATAAAGTTCTTACCAAGATACCTTTTGTTCTCGATGTAGGTGTTTAGTGGATTCAGTGTTTTTATTGTGTTCTTACGTACATCGTATTCGTGTAATTTTTATGCAATAAATTGACTGTGCAGAAAACAAACTCTTCACGTTTCCCCATTCAACGTTTAAAGCGGAAAAAGACTAGAAATTACGTAATCCTAAGCGAAAAATGAAAGTGCGGTCTGTGCGCTCATTAAGAACTCCCAAATACAATAATAAATTCATCTCTAGTGCATATATCGAGCGCAAAAAAACAAAAACAAAAAAGTACTACCTCGAAAGCAGGTCAACACTGCTCCCAACGCGCCCCCTGAAAACTCTCAGTTGGAGGAAACAATACACTCCCAATGGTACCCCTGAAAACTCCCACTCTAGTGGCAGTAAAATGAAACTCCCATATGCTACTGAAAAAACTGCGGAAATAATGGGAGTAAGGCGAAAGTCCCCTTGGAAGGAGTTTTGAAAACTTCGAATTGGTACTGAGTTATGCAACAAGCCATTTACTCCCATTCCGGCTGATTTGTGTTCTGCGTGTAGGGCCTCCCAATTTCCGTCCGCGTCCATCCGTGCGTCACCACCATCAAGCGAAAATCAAGAGAAATTCGATTTGAGCCGTGACTTGCAGTTTCATTTAGCCGCAACTCACAGCTGAAATCGGATGTCACTCGCGGCGCAAATCGGATGTCATTTCGAGTCCCCGTACTCCGCACCCTCGCCATCATGCACGGATGCTTCCATTTTTTCTCCTTCCTTTTTGCGCGCACACTTTCTACCAGCAGCGCTGTGCAGTCGCCTCGCCTGCTTGATCTTGGACGTGCTGAAGACGGGGGAGACGACGCTGCGGGTGGCGCGCCACTGGTCGTCCATCAGCGACACCAGCATGTTGTCCAGCACCGGGTCGCCCACCTGCCGGATGAACTGCACGGTCCCGGAGCAGAGACGATGCTTTTTGAGAAAGCGGATACGATTCGCAATGTACTACACCCCATGAGAACTGCAAAACATATGCAAAGACTTCCACAAGGTGACATTGCTGAGCATGTAGGTTTAAAAAGAAACAAGATTTAAAATGCAGCCACCGTGGCCGGGATGAAACCTATAGGACACGGGATCGATCCCGGCTGTGGTGGCCGCTTTCTGAATGGAGGCGAAAATGGAAACGCCTGCGTGTCGAGATTTTGGCACACGTTACAGATCGTTAAAGGTCGAAGTTATTCTGGAGCCCCCCACTACGGCGTTCCTCATAGCGCAGTGTAGCTTTGGCTCAATAAAGCCCGATAATTTGATAAAGAAACAAGTTGCTTGAATATCATGTAGTAACGCTAGAGTAATAAATAAAATCAACTTTAATGTCCAATGACCTTAGTGGGAGGTGAGTGATGTTGTGGAGTTTTTTTTATTGAAGGCATCCAAGGCTGTTCAAACGCGTTGAAGTTTGTGCGCAGCGACGTCATAGTCGGTATCAGCGCTAACATTTTGCAAATCGACATTCTGTTTTGCTGCCAAGCAGTGCCTTGCTTTATGTGACGGCCCCAAATCGTAGCAGGGTTAAAGCGCAGCGCAATGCCTTTATCTCCGCGACAGGATGCTATATATGACCACTACAAGCGGAGTTGCTACTCGTCACGCTACAAGACAAGGTGTTCGGCAAGGCGGTGTTCTTAGCCCCACTCTCTTTTTTAGATGCGACGCTCAGAGCATCTCTTGTCGGCGGCCCTGTCCTTCCTGCGTGCGTCCGTTGTTGTCCGCGTGCGTCCGTTGGTGTTGTCCGCAGCCACATTGGATTGGATTCGATTGGATTGGCTTGGCTTGGCTTGACTTGGATTGAATTTGGATTTGATTGGATTAAAGTGGATTGTGTTGGATTGTGTTGCGTCATAGCCGCGGCACTCTCTCTCTCTCCGCGGTCTCCTCTCCTTCGGGCGCGCTGCGCCTATAACCGGTGTGCCGCTCTCCGGTGGCCCTTCGGTCTACGGTTGCTCTCCGCTTGCGCTTGAACCCCCCTCAGCGTCGCATCACACCAGGGTTCCCGCGAGGGGAGGTGGGCGTAATTTTTTTCACCTCACATCCAATATTTATTTTTTTCCTTTTCTTAAAATTCAAGAACCAATGAAAAAAAGCTGCTGTTTCAAGCTGTTTCAAGCACTTGACGAGGTGGCTTGCCCGGTTTAGACAGCAATGATTGGCGCACATTTGAACAAAAAAGTAACGTTCCACATACTCGCACCAGTGTTGTACGGAACGGCGTTACAAGGAACGGCGTTCCTGGAACTAGTTCCATTTTGGAGGAACGGAGGAACGCCACCGTTCCATTAAGTGTCGATGGAGCTGTAACGGTAACTCCTTAGGTTTTTGAAGGAACGCCAGGAACGGCGTTCCTGTCGTTACAGTGCTAGGATTTGGCTGTTTTTGATGCCAAGGTTCGAGTAGAAAAATCCACAAGTCGCTCCTGCGTTTCTCTTCCTATAAGTTGGTCAATTTGTCCGCCCATCAGCCGTACGTGCTTCCTCGAAGGTCAAAGGCAGAAGAATAACCACGCAGCAGGCCGCAGCGTGTGCTTGCTTTCATGCTGGTTGAACTTACGCGGCGTTCGACGGGTCAATAGCGTAGCCGCGAGAATGCTCTCAACTTTCATCGTTTATCTGGGGAGGCCAGGATGCGTGTCTGGCCGATAGATTTGTTCCCTGGCGGGGAAAGATAGTCTAAAATGGGATCTGGACATTTCGGTGTCGGACATTCTGGTGCAGGACATTTCGGTGCAGACATTTCCGTGAACGACATCTTGGCCCAGACATTTTAGTCACGGGATGTCTAAGGCATTCTTTGAACATTTTAGCTTTAATATTGTTATTTCATGACTTGACAAGAGTTTACGTTCGAGGCTTGTGCTTGCTCCGCCGTGCGTGGAAACGAACGCTAAAACCCTGTCGAAGAATTCCCACGTAAAACCCAATTTCTGTAGTAGATGGTTAACATTAACGTGGTTATTTTGCATCCGTTCAACCTTTTTTTTTTTATTTTAACATTCATGTGAACAACCCTACTACTTTAAAAATTCCCAAAGCGCTTTGATTTCACTTCACCCAACGGTGCAAGACGCTGCTGCTTTTAGTCCATTCCTCCCCACCCCCCCCTTTCAGCAACACTTCCGCGAAAAAAAAAAGCAACAGAAAAGCGAGGTCGATTAAGCACGCGTGCATTCAGTTTTAATTATTTTCTCAGTCTATCTCGTCTTCGTTGCATTCGGTGTCGGTTCTACTTAAAACTAACGATCGCACTTACGGTGGCGTTACCTAGGGGAGCGCAAGGCTGAACCCCATCGTCTACCAGCCCTGGTAAAGAGAGGGGGGTGTAACTTGTGCTTCACCATTGCGTCAACTGGACTTTGAAATCTTGAAGACGACTATTGCCGCTGTCGTCCCACTAGACTATTCAATTTTTTTGCTCCTTATAATGGGAGAAAGCGATGTATGCCTGGGGTGTTCGTGATATGCGCGACTTGAAGAGTTAATTCCCAATGGGGCGACTGAAGGCGAAGAAAGAGCGATTCCTGGAGTGGGGGCCCCTTCGGTATGACCTCGAAGCGAGGAAGGGCATAGCCAGCAAACGGTAGTGGCCATTGTGTTCTCAGCGGCTTTTTGGGTGGGTTTTTGTTGCACAATATAGAGGTTTCGTGAGGTCATGGTGAATGTAAAGCTTTGTCCTGTATTACTGCGGTGACGCTTCGGAGACCGTGAACTCCGCCACGCCTGTAGGATTTTCAGGGGAAACCGAAAATAATAAGACTGAAAAAGAAATCTGGTCAGCATTCAAGCGCACAGTGGGAGGGAGGGGAGGGGGGAGGGGGCCGCTGGGACAATGAATCAGAATGTGGTGAATGTAGGCATGTAAACATAAAACGAACGTTGGCTTTCCCCGAACAGGATGGGTGGAATTTGTATGCACAACCTGTATGCGCTTAATCAGCATTTGCGACGTTAGAAGCTGCGGCTGTTTTTTAAAAAAAGGCCCGTTCTTCCTCCACGACAATATTCTAGACCAGTGTTCGCAAAATCATTTTAGCAAGGCAGCCCAGCCTGCGTAATTGTCTTCATAAGGTTTTGTGCATTCTGGGGGGCTAGCTAAGGTTTGTTACATTTTGGATATTGAGAGTGTACATGTAATTAATGTAATTTTAAAGTGTGTATTTTAAGCAAAATACAGAAAAGGCGTTAGACCATCGTAAACACCGGCTTATTGTCTTCGCTAAAAAAGAGCGAATATAAATGAAAAAAAAACGTGTGCTAAAGAATTTAATCCGCTGCATAACAGGTGTCCCCTGGAAGAAGGATTAAACAAAAATACATAAACGTAAAATTTCTAAAAGTACCTGGCAAACATCAAAGATGGCATCAATCAAAAAATAAATTCACTGCTCCTGATTGTTGTCCATAACCCACGTCAAGCGGAAACATAAATACATATTACGGCTGTCGCAAACAGGCAAGCACATGATAAATTGGTCAGCGAAAAGTTTGCGCAACGAAATGTGCGTACACCGAAATGTCCGTGCACCGAAACGCCCGTACACCGAAACGCCCGTACACCGATATGGCCGTACACCAAAATTTCCGTACACCGAAATGTCCGTGCACCGAAACGCCCACACACCGATATGTCCATACACCGAAATGTCCGTACACCGTCTGGAGTTTGTCCGGTGCTCCCTGAAAAGATTCACCTAGGAGCGTTTATTTTGACTATTTTTATCTCCAGATAATCTGCTGCCGGCGGTGTTAATATCCGTATAATATACGTAGTTCGATGTCAGTTTTATATTTCCCACTTAATTTCGCCCCAGGCCTATCCGACACTATATTTTAATCTAATAACCTAATTGTAACGTTAATGTAACGACACGTTCCAATTTTCGAAGTGGAACTGCAACGCGTTCCTTTCACAATAAAGGAACTTGTAACGGGAACTCGTTGCAAAATTGGGAACGAACGAGGAACGACCTTTCGTTTCTATTTTAGAGGAACGTGTACAACACTGACTCGCACGCAGTATGCATTTTCATTCGTATAACCTCATACAGCATACACACCATAAACGCCACGACGAACACAGTTGAAGTAGCAATTGAACACGAAATTGAACAGAAATGGACTCTCAATTGAACAGAATTGAACATGAAAATAACGATACCCGCTATATGTCTATTTAAGATAGCAAAAGGAAACAAAAGAATCCTCTCTCTGGAACTTCGTATTGTACAGTTGTAAACATCAGTTAAAGAATAAAAGAAATGAAATATGTGACCGCATCACACAAAAAAAATGGTGAAAACGTTTTTTTTTTTGGCAAATAGCAATATGAATCTTTTCCGCTTCAGAATTGTTCAGCAGTTGTGGAAACACAAAAGATAGTGATTGCACGTCATAATTGTTGTGTGGTATCGGTACAAACCATGTCTCGGTAAAACGGGTGTCATGTAAACCCGTTTTTCTCTTTGTATCAGATAGTTCAGCCAAATACAGATCATTATTCTTTACTCTTAGGCAAAATGAACGCGCTAAATGATGATCAGAAATTCTTTACTTTCATTATACGTACTGGAGAAGTACTTCTGCTGTAGTATGCAAAAGTGGCACGTGTGCAATGTTTCCTACAACTCTTTTTGTAACAAAAGCCTGTTCAATGCTTCATCGTAGCAAATCGGATATGGGGTAGGTTTAAAGAATCATATAGGAAAATTTTTATGCGCCCAGGTTGTCACTTTCTTCTTGTGTTTCGTCTGTGTTTCGTTGTTCCCCTCTTTGTAAAACAAACCTTTGTTTGTTTATTATGCCTACAGTTTGGTAAACCTTATTACTTATTGCTTCGACATGCTTATCCCAACTAGGATTACTGGAAAGATGAACCCCTAGGGCTCTAAAAGATTCCACTACCCAAGTGTGTTCGGTACAAAGTGGTATTTTGTTTTGTTTTTTGGACGAAATAGAATCGCTTTTGTTTTTGCTAGGTTAGTTGTTAGGGCATTTTGTTATGTCCAGTTTAAGAGCTGATATAGGCTGCGGTTGGAGATCCGGAGTTGCTACCTGTCACGCTACAAGACGAGGTGTTCCGCAAGGCGGTGTCCCTAGCCCCAATCTCTGTTTTTCACCTCACATCACATATTTATTTTTTACTTTTGTTACAATCCAAGAACAAATCACAAAAAGCTGCTCTTTCAAGCACTTGACGAGGTGGCTGGACCAGTACAGACAGCAATGATCGGCGCACATTTGAACAAAAAGTTTGATTCGATTTCGATAGTACTCATTCCTGTCACTAAGAGACTGGTGTCGTCTGCGTAACAAATTAACGAAGGTACTGGATTTTCGAATAATGTGTGAAGATCGTTTATGCAGACACGGAAAAGCAGCCGCCCTAATATACTGCCCTGAGGGACACCTGTGCTTATGGTTTTTAATTTAGAAGAAACTTTTAACGACACATATTGTTTACGGTTTTTTAGGTAAGACGCAATCGAATTCAGGTCCATGCCATGCACTCCGTAGAACTGCCTTTTTTTTAAATCAAATTACTATGCCTGATTGAGTTGAAGTCTATTTATCGACAAGTCTATATAAATCTCTAGAGTCAAGCTGTGGCTTCGGAAGCTACGAACAATTATGACTGCGTAGCATCCCACAGCCAGGAGCATGTAACGCCCTGCATTTACACAATAATGCATATTTCTCGAAAGTTCGAAATGTAATTGTTATAGTAACGCAAATTGAGATAAATGGTTGGGCGAAATTTGGAAAACTAAAAAATAAGACAAATAAAAAAATACGGAAAATGGCAAAACGTATAACACATGGCATTTCCACGACATTGTAGATTTCGCGAAAGTTTCGTCTGTAATCCTTACAATAGCGTAATTGGAGATCATGGGTCGGACAGAATTTAGAGAAACCTCACACTTAAGGCAGGCGGCATAGGAATGGTACGCATTAGTAGATAGTTATCTCAATTTCTGCAGAATTGTTTTTCCTTTTGTTTATGTAGCGCAGTCTTAGTTGAGCAATTTTTTTCTAAAACCACTTTGCAAGCTGTTTAGAGTTCAGTTCTTATTGAAGAATTTAGACAACCGGGAGTGCATCAATTTTTCTGCAACCTTTGAAAATAGGGGAAAGAGTTATATTGGTCTGTAGTTTTTGAACACGATATTATCGCCTCCTTTGGAAGTTAGAATTACTTTTGCTATTTAAATGTTTATCGGAAATGATCCTGTGGATAGAATTATCTTGATTACATGTGTCAAAGAAGGAGCAGTGACTTCTGCCGCATACTTAAGGGGCTTTTTTTGTAGTGTGTCCACATCTGCAGCATTGCGGTTTTTGGATGATTGATAATTGTGGACACAACTTATTGCTCATCAGTGGGCGAAAGAAATATCAGGCTCTCGCTTGGTGTTCGGTTTTAACTTTTTCATCATTAAGTTGTAGTCGGCTGTTAAGTAGAAAATTGGCTTAGGGAGAAGTCAATAAATAAGTCAGCCAATTTCTCTTGGGATACCTTTTCACCGTCATAGCCGATGACCAGATTTTCATTCTTATTTAGGGAACGCGGTAGTATAGAGTTCATTGAAGCGAAAGCTACAACAGCCTAATTCTCGCCGTTTCGCTGTGGCCGATGGCCGCACCACGATACGAGCGGTTGCCTAGCAACCGCCGCGCTGTCTGGCATGACGTCAGAGGAGGAGCCGGCCAAACCGCGTTGCAACGACAGAGGAGCCGGCGTTGCGTCGTATACATAGAATGGGCGGCTCGATGGGAGAGAGAGAGAGAGAGAGAGAGAGAGAGAGAGAGAGAGAGAGAGAGAGAGAGAGAGAGAGAGAGAGAGAGAGAGAGAGAGAGAGAGAGACGTTTTATTCCTGGCCAGGCTTAGTACGGACCGTGGCGCTGCAGAAGCGCAGCTTTGTAGGGCCGAGCCCTGTCGACCAGGGTGCACTGGACTGGGCGTCCGAGCCCGCGAGGGCAGCCAGCCAGGAGTCGCGGGAGGGGGGAGGGTAGAGAAGAGGAAGATTCATCGTGAGATAGCGGAGAGACTGAAAGAAGCCAGGCAGCGAGCTGGGAAGACGGAGGAAGAACGAGCCGCACGCCTCGAGAAGCGTGGCAAGTACGAAGCGGCAAGGCGAGTGGATTCAGATGAGGATGGTTCGTCGTCTAGTTAGGCGTCTCGTGCCAGGGCCGCGGGTAATGACGGAGGAGGCAACGAGCTGCGGGGACAGAAAAAGAACGCGCTCGGCGTATCGAAAAGTAACTTAACGAGAGGTAACAACCAAACCTACACATCCAGACGTACGAAGCTAAACGATACGATCTAACCCTACAGACAACCAAGCTAAACTATAACACCCAGGCATAACTGAGCTAAGTCACAGGCAATTTTTTGTATGTATGTGTGCGCGTGTGTCCGGATGATAGATTTTCTTCTGCATCTGCTTTTCTTATTTGAATTATTCATTTTAGAATTTAACCCTGATGACATGTTCACCAACCATCGTCCTCTGTCCGAACAAAAGATTTTGGGCATGTGGGCTGACAACAGGAAGCAAAGCCTAGCTGTTAAAGCTCTGCTTACATTTGTTGGTGACTCCTCTTTTGATTCTCGCCTCTAGGTTGCGACAGAATTGAACAGACTGTGAAATAATGTCTGAGCAGTTTCTTTTTTTTTTCATGGATGATATTCATGTGCTTAAAAGTGAACTGTAGTCATCTGATGCAGCGCCCCGTTGTACATGAGACGTTTATTGGTTTACTGCTTGTACATAGTTCATTTGTCGCTTTCATTGTCATTTCCCATACCTTCCATATTCGTTCCTTTCTCTTACTGTCCTCAGTACCCTCCCCCCAGAGGGAAGTAGCAGGCCCAAGATCAATTTCTCAGGCCGACCTCTTCTCCTTTTTCAATAAACATTTACTCTCGCTCTCTCTATGTGAAGTAGCAAACCCAGCATTATGCAGGGCTGACTTCTTCGGACTCATTAAAGAATTGTCTTTCACTCAATGCGTTCAATAATTTAAACCCCTTTCATGGATATTTCTGAAAATGGAGTGCTTCAAGTGTGGTTCTTACGAACGCGTCGAAGCAAGGCTACAGTCGACACACAAGTCAGATCTCGGGAACACGTGTATTCGGCCTCCGTGGGGACCCGCAGCTGAATCCAAAATTGGCTCCGTGAACGACGTGTGTCGCCATTGATCCCGACGCCGCCCTGGTTCGATCTCCGACCTTTTGAGTGCAGGGTACTTTAGGGGCTCGCCTTGTCGTCGTATTTCACTCGCTGGACCCAAGTAGATCAACACGGCGTTCCGTTGTGGTGGCTGTCATCGCGGCGTAACCCGGAAGTTTCGAAATCCAAGCGGTTAACACAGTCATAAGCCTTCAAAACCCGTGAACCGCTGGCGCTTGCCATACGTCTCCCCGCTGTTAAGCACAAAGAAAACTGTAGGTACATTTGAGGCAAAATATACGTAACTAACCGGCAGCGCCCGCGTTTATTTAGTTGGGAACGCTCGTTGGCTTGATTTTTACAATAGCAAGCGAAGAAAAGTGGCATTGCAACGGCGGCACGCGCGAGAGAAAAAGCAAGCACAAAAATTACCCCACCTTCCCGCGAGGGGAACCCTGTGGAGATGCGACACATCCTGGGGGTTCACTTGGTGTTTCCGTTGGGTTGATTCTCTAATTGCGTGAAACGTGTGAGGAACGCGTATGATGTATTCTTTATTTAACACGCGGCGTAACGTTAACGATGACGGCCTTGTGGTCGCTGAAATGTACGAGTAGTGGATGGTGAAGTAACGGGACCACCGTGCAATTTGCAGCGAATATCAAGTCTATGCACGTGCCCCGTATCGTTGTTGGGGCACTAGTCGTCATGCACTCCAGCTAGTACTTGACCGCCATGTGACGCACGAACCAATCGTGCCTGCGCACGTCCACGTTGAAGTCTCCGGCCAAGAGGAACGGTGTGGTCGAGTTGACGCTGTATATAGTGAGATTCCTCCAACGCGTTGTGCACGTACTCTTCGATTTGAGCACGTTCACGCCGCTTCGCAGCCTTGTCTTCAGTGGTGCTAGCATTCCTGTTATCACAGTGATCGGTGCTTGTTACGGTTGCGCGGGCGATAGCAGAATTGTTAGGCTCCATTCAACGCATCGATGGAAATCGGCACGCCGGTGCTGGAACGACCGCCGCTATGACGCAACGTGGCGCGGCTATGACGCAACACAATCCAACACAATCCACTTTAATCCAATCCAATCCAAATTCAATCCCATCCAACCCAAGCCAAGCCAAGCCAGGCCAAGCCAACCCAATCGAATCCAATCCAATGCCCCTCGCGAGAGAGTGTTCGCTATCGGAGAGGAGAGTGGGTGAGCGGCGGAGAGCGCAGCTCGCGCGGCGAGGAGAATGGGGGAGGGGTGTGGACGGACAACAACAACGCCGTATGGAGGGACAAGGCGAGTGAATGAGATGCAGTCGCATCTAAAGAACACAGCTCCCGCAGGCGCAGTTTCTTACAGGGTGCGCGCCAGCACTGCGAAGGCAGGAAATTTTAATTGCATTGGGTGCTACCAGTGAGCGGATAACGGCGCTACAGCCCATCATGGCGAATCACTGCTCTGTACTTCCGACAGCTTTCACATTGAGGGGAAGGGCTTTAATTTTTTTATATATATTCTCACCCGTCGGAAGATGCTTAGATGGCCCTAATTTGGTTCTGGCTCTTAGCAAATGGCGCGTCCCATAGTACCAGTGCGAGCACACTCATGGCCCTATTACGATCGTCTGTCGCCCACTCCGCATATTTCCTCCACTCGGCTGAATGCACGGGGGGCACCGCAAAGATTTCACACGCGAAAATTGCTTTCCAGTATCTCCTCTACAGGGAGGTTCGAGTGTAGGAGGGATTCATAATGCCGGGATTAAAGCTCCTGCGTATAGTCTGAGCACGATTGCAAGGGCTTCGTGACTCGTATAACGTGAAAGTTAACGCCAGGCGCAGAAAAGCCCGCGTCAATGGCGCGGCGCTAAAATTCCGGTCAAGTGGTTGGAGGATTGATTGATTGATTGATTCTGGGGTTTAACGCGCCGACGCAACGCAGGCGATGAGGCGCGCCGTAGTGGAGGGCTCCGGATTAATTTTGACCACCTGGGGATCTTTATCGTGCGCCGAAATCTCGTACACACGGGCGTTTTTGCTTTTCGCCTCCATCAGAAAAGCGGCCGCCGCGGCCGGGAATCGAACCCGCGACCTCGTGCTCAGCAGCGCAACGCCTTAGCCACTGAGCCACCGCGGCGGGTTAAAGTGGTTGGAGGAGAGAAAGATTTGCATCCGTCAAGGAGTCTGTAACTGGCCCATGGGCGCTGCGAGCCTGGAGTCGTAGCGAATGGGCACCCAGCACGGTGCCGCCACTAGACCACCGGGAGGGACGATAAATTAGGTGCAGCCGGCCAGCGCAAGGCGCTCTTCGGAGCCGCCGCCTTCCACGAGTGCGGGTGGCCCGTCCACGACAGCTCCTCCCCGGCTGCGCGGTCCGCGTATGGGGCTGGCTATCGGCGCTGCGGTGTTACAGCGCCCTCATTCGTTTTGCACGGCCAGTACGAGTGAAGTACCGTCTGAAAGAAGGCTTAAGTGCTTCCCTCTGTTCTAACAAGGGCGCAAATGACACCGTACTTTTTCTGACATTTTAAGACTTGAACTGTACCACAGACCGCATGAAATATTGTTCTTGAATAACTGAAATGAGAAGAACAATCGCTGTAGGTTGTATCATCTTCTTTGGGCCATAAGCGAATTTTGTTTCTTTCTGTGGGTGACATATAGTTGTCAGGAGGCTCCAGAAACGTATGGGGTGCAAGATTACGGCTCCTTCATGGGTAATACCAAAATATGACCCCGTGAAGCAGACAAACTGCCAGGCTGAAGATTTCATGGGCGTCCAACGAGTACACTTGCCTGAGTGTTCGGAAAGCAGGCAAAATTTTTAACCATGATATCGCTGAGCAACTCTGGGTCCGCAACCATGAGCGTCGGTGTAGACGTCGTGAATGTTCTGCAGAGGCGAAAAAAAGGACAGTTTTATTACTTTCATTTTTCAGCATCAGAACGGTAGTCTTCCACAGAACCATACACGCGGAGGCTGTGCACTATATCACGGGACTATAATGACTCGTAGAGCCCGGAACTTTAGGCAAAATGCCTATTTTTTCCTTGAGTCCGTATCAAGCCTATTTGTCATATAAGCATGAAGGGGAATATTTTAAGCAATACCTTATTGTGCCTATATGCCTATTCTGACTATATGTGCTTTTTAGCACCTATTTTGACTATGTATAAATACGCCTATATGGGCTTTTTATCCCCTAAAAATGCCCTTTTTTGCGCTATATATGCTTGTTTTGGTTTTTAGAGTCGGTGGTATGCTCAAACTTCTTTCGCTTCAGTGGCCCGCAACGAAGTGTTTGTCGCACCCCGTTAGCAAGAAAAAAAATCGGCGAGCCGTGCCAAACAAGCCCAGAAACACATACCGTGCGCACGCCACCGCCACCTGTATACCTCGTCACATCGGCCACGCCGCCAGAGGCCCGTACGCAGCGAACCGCAGCGAACCGCAGCTAACCTTACCGACGTCACAGTTGACCACACAAGCTGTTCTAGTCCTTCCGACGCGCTGTGTCCGCGGACCAACGGCGAGAAGTTTTGCCCATGTGTCCCTTCCATTTTTCACGCAAAAAAACACGGCAGCGATGAATCTACGTGATTCAACGGTGCTGTTAAGAGCTGATCAGGTCGTTCTGCTCTGTCAAGGAATAAATACCTGCAGTAAAGAGCTTTCTTCGGTTAGCAGCTGTGTCTTCAAGCAGCAGTTACCGATTGTCCCTCTTCCTCCACAACCCATTGCTACGACTTTACAACTCGACTAAGGGCGGGAAACTACTACAAATACACTCGCCGGTGCTATACTAGCAGCATTGCAGACGATATAAGCATCGCATACCAAATTGTTTACACCATGGTACAGTTTAACGTGACTTGGCACATTTGTGTGCTTATTTCACACTCTTAGCAAAAACCAGTTCCGCAGCTGAGAGCTTGCGCGTCACTCTGACTAAGAATGCTGAGCTGATTTTGAAGGTCCAGGACTCGCCAGCCACAATCCCCAAAGGATCGGGACCTGATAGAGCCATTTCTGTCTGACAATCTGCGCTCATTCTGTCTGACAGAAAATTCCTGGATTCCCTGTGCTAAAAGAACTGCCGAAGCTTGTGAGCACCAAACATAATGATATTTTAGATGTAATCAGGTCATGAAGCGTTCCCAAGAAGAAGCACGCTCCTCCAACTAAAGTGAACGTTGAGTGTCGTTTTTTTCGCACACAATTATCGACCGAAATGAGGTACAACTTCAATCCGCAAGTAATTGCGTGGGTATGGCTCGCCATTGCTTTTAAGCTTTTCTTTTGTTGTCGAAACACCCTGCGTTTCACGTAAATCTGCTAAAATAACAACTCTTGTGTGATTTATTTTCTTGAATTATATAAAATTACTTTCCGACACTACAATACTTGTGGGCAGATTTTACTGCAAACCATAAATTAGTAGCAAAATATCCTGCTCAAGTAAATACGAATTGAGCCTATATGTGCGTAAACGACAATATTTGGTGCTTATAAATGCCTAAATGGCACTTTTCAGTGCCTATTATAGGCGCCCAAAACCGTACTTTTTCGCGCCTAAAGTTCCGGTCTCTAATAATGAGACACAGCAAGGCAGAACAAATTAGTCAACAACATTTTCAAGGACGGCCAGTGCTTATTTCGAATAGCAACTACCTCAACAGTACAATACCTACATTGTTAGAATTCACGTACGTCAGGAAAAAAAGTCTGTCTAAGGAAACAGCATGCCAGAGTCGAGAAAAGAGAAGTACAAACAAAAACAGTATAGTACAACACTTCGAGATACTTTCTGTTTTTTCAGGACAAAAATAGCTACGCCGACCCTATTAGCAGCTCCACAATGAACGAAAGTCGTCTAGGGTTTGCTTATTCACACGTTCGCTAGGTAGCGCGTTCCACGCGTTCATAACACGAGAGAAGTGGGAATGCTTACAGCGTTGCTTTGCGCACGGACTGACCTGGTGCGTTCATCATATTTTATCCTACGAGAGATGCGGGCAGGCGGATGAATGCAGTCGTTTATGCACCAACTCCGCTGTTACGCATGACGACGCATAGGGGCTAGTTGGGATAGCAATTCGAAAAAATAAAAAAAGTACACCCGTTCCACCCAGTGTGGAATCTGCAGAAACAATTGAGCTGTGATTCTTTTGCACCGGCTGGGACGTGAACGGGCGGTCGCCCCAGAAAGGCGGCGCCGTCTCTGCGAAACTCTGCGGTTCGCACAGTGCAGCGTGACGCCAAAAGCGGGAGGATTCCCCCACTGCTTTTATTTTAGCGGGAGGGAGGGAAGGCCGTTCTGCGAGAGCCTTGCGCCCTCTGTCGGTGGTTCTGGGAAGCGATTTCCGCGAGACGGCCTTCGGGTCTCTAAACCTGCTCCTACCCCTACGCACGGAGTAACAACACGAGGGGAGGGGACACGGTGCATTCTTGGGCGATTAGGTGGCTTCAGAAGCGTTTGGACTAGGCTGAGCTAGCGGAATCTGTCCCGGCCAGTGTTCTTTGGGCAAAGATTGGCCGCACATGGTCGTGCTGCCTGGGGTTTTCAGGTTAATTTTTTTTTCTTTTAACACAAATTGACATATCTACCGCAGTTTTGGTTGCGGGTCACCCGGTAATGTATTTGGTTTCTAAACAGTTGAGGTTACAACAGACACGCTTAGTTGCAATATGTGTCCTCAGGACTCCAATAATTGGAGAAACACAGACAACCTTATAAACCCGAATGGATGCGGTATTTTTGTCCCAGAATGAGAAAGTAGGAGAGGCGCCAAAATCGCTCCTTTATTAGAACTGTAAGTTTATGCAGTTAAAAGCCTTCCGAAATTGCCCTTTCCAGCATATCAGAAAAATTTAATAGCCAATTTTATCCTTGCTGCATTATTTCTAGTTTGGCATTTCAGGCTACACCAAATGCTGGGTGTAGCCAGGGGGAGGGGGGTAGGGTTCCAAAATTTTCTGAATGCTGTATCCTCTTTCGCCCCTCTTCTCAGGTTTCTTTCCGACCGGAGCTGCAGGTACCTTGTAAAACCATCGTATATTGCCAGGGGTAATTACCGCATTAGTGCGCGCGAGCCGCGGGTGAGTTGTTGTCGAGAGAGTTGCTCTCGCTCTGAGGTAATTCCAAGGGTCATCGGGATTGCATGCAGGGTCACCGGGTCACCGGGAATTGTTCGGGGTTGTAGGTTTGGAACCCTCAAAGAAAAGCGCGAGCTCGTTGTCGCCAGTTGCTTAATCCCAAGGTTCAAGCTATCATGGATCCCCGACAGTTCTATGCGGGACAAGGCGACCAACAACATAAAGGCAGAGCTGGCTGCGGTGCCCGACCCATCCAGCGAAAAATTTCCCACCTCGTCCGCGCCCGAGGATCTCTTTTCCTTTGGGCTGAAAACCCTTCCAGCCCAGGCACAGGCTGAGCTGTCCGGTACCTGCTGGTACCAAATGTCTACCCGCTGTCGCAGATGAAGAACGTCTAGGGACTGAACCAACTTTCCGTCATCAGTACCCCCAAGCGCTTCCGTGGAACGACTCTTCAACATTACCAACGAAGTGTTGACGAAACGGGTTCGTCTGTCTGACTCCAACATCGAGATATGTCTTGGTGAATTCAAAAAGGGACTCTACTTAGTTGCGACTATGCATTTGGGCATTTTTTTCCAGTAATTGTTTTCGCATTTTTTCATTAATTCCACTTTTTTTATCTGTTCTGCCAGGTCTTGTGTCTTTGTTACGAACTTAACGTTTTTCTGCTTGAAGAACCAAGGAATCTGTTGTTGCTGTACCACGGCACGTATTTTCTTAATAAAATGGATTGTTGGGCGAGTTGGTTCATGGCTTCAAGAAAACTAAAAAGAGCGCAAAGGACGAGGACAAAGAAACACAGTAGACGGGACGCGCGCTCACTACCAACTAGTTTATTTCGAAAACCCTTCCCACATATAAATGTCAATGCATCAGGGGCACGCCTGCGCACAGAAGACCTAAAAAAGGCAAGGCACATGCGCGCTACCGATTACGGCACAAAAGGCGGAACTCACTCTCCCGCAAATACACCGATGTCTGGCTGACACAATTTGTGCCCCTTTTTTTAATATGGTATGCCTCCAAAAGTTCACGTGCCACCGTATCCCTGCTGCGGCCCAGTATCTTCAACTGATTAAACAGAGGCACGCATTTACATTCTGCGCAGTGCGCCGGAAGATTCGCACCGGAATCCTTTGTGAGGGACAGCTCATGTCCGCGGGCCCGGTCATTGACACATCGGCCGGTTTGTCCTATGTAGGACTTGCCGCAGTCCAGTGGCAACTCATATACTGCAGCCACTGCGCAATCCACATAACGCAGTGCGTGCTTTTTACCACAGGCAGCCCCTTTTCTGGCATCCCCAGGGATGCGCGCGCACAACTTTGCCAGCTTTCGCGGCGCTGAAAAAACAACGGGTACATTGTGCCTGTTCGCCACTTTGTGCGCCCAAATGGCAGCAGTGACAGGGCAAGCGCAAACCCTCAACTAAATTTTGTTAGACAGGCCACACCCCTATATGCACACTTATTATCAGGTCGCTCATGCGCACCTAATACACACCTTGGCAAACTGCAAAAGATGCTCACTCACATTTCTACAGACACAGGAATATAATGCTCGTGCGGGCCACGCAGTGAGGGGGCAAGTGCGCACTAGTCTTGTTTTTTATTGGAAGGTCGTGTGGTGAGCGTGTACCACTGCCGAAAGAGGCTAAGGTTCTGCTCAGGTGCAACGACCCAGGCGCGGAAAATTTCAGAGGCCTATCGCAAGGGAGGCGATTGTGTGAGTGACGCATCGGCGTCCCTTCGCAAACAAGAGCTTTTGTATCTTTGTATAAATGTGATTGAGCTACTTTTACAGTTTGCAATGGTTTGTATTAGGTGTGCATGAGTGACCTGATAATAAGTGTACTTATTATAAAAGTTACTTGTTACTTGTCCAATAAAAGTTACATGAGAATTTGCGCTCTTCTCGCCATTCCTGTATGTGCTGCATTTCTCGCGCAAGGCCCCTCCCTGTTTGATCTCGAAAGATGCCCCAGTTAGCCCAACATGTTCATCATTCTTCGCTGAGGTGAAGGATACCGAATTTTTTCGGTTTTTCCTATTCGCCTAATGGAACAAGATGCACTGCACTATTTTTTTACAGAAGTAAGCAACATGATGAAGAGGTTAGCACCTTACCCTACAATTGGTCCATGCTTGCGGTACAGTTCCTCCCATATTAAATGGACAGGCTGCGGAAAAAAACCAAAAATATCACAAAATGAGAATGACGCCTACATTATATGGCATCTCAACAAAAGCCTGCAAATGTCCTGTTAGGATTTGCAGTGCTGTGCAACATATTAGGACGTCGTAATTTCGATTTCCACTCTGTGCATTCAAATTTTCTACAAATTACAATGTTGATTACCGAAGCTGTGCTTATAGTAGACATAAATCCATGTCATCGCTAGCGTAGAAAAGAAGCACTAATGGCGACACCGTATGGCATACTGAAGGGCAAAGGAGCAGGGGGGGGGGGGGGGGTTACATTTAGTCTTACTGCCCGCTCTCGAAAAATAGATGTTAATAAATCGAAGACGTCGATCTATAGATTGTGGCCTGCTTTTCGCTTGCTGCCACACGCGAAAGCGTTTTCGGCAGTTAGGTGACATGCTGAACCACCGGATGAACAATCGAGGCGAGACCGGAACATGAAGCTCACTTACAACTTATATTTTCTAAGGAATGGCAATACATATAAAACACCGAGGTGAAGATTAGTAGAGCATCCATTCGTGGATACGTAGGAATCTATGAAAATGTCATCCTGCACCGTCAAGAAGTGGGGACCCAATGACCCAATGGCCATGCCTTGCTCCAGATTTGGATGTCAACAACATGGCGTTTCGCGCAAGCCCCAGTGGGGCAAACATGATTGGAATCGTCCGAGCGGTCCGCTTTCCAGGTTTAGCAGCGGCAGTGCCGCTTGTTTTGTCGCCCACCGGTGCGGGCGTTCCCATTTCTGCCGCCCTGCGCTGTCAACACACACAGGGCGTCCAACTGGTACGGGGAGTCAGTGCCCCGTCCGGACCGCGGGCGAGGGCCGCGCCCACAGAGGTAGCTGGCGAGCAGCGTTCGACTGGACGTCTCTCTGGCAACGTCGACGCGAAAGTTATTGCTGATATGCTCCACCTATTCCCCTTCATGTCGGCGAGTTGGTGGAACATATTTAAGAAACAATAGTAGCTCAAAATACAGGACGAAGGAACACCGTACAACTAACGGGTGCTGTGACAAACTAGCGTCCAAACTATAATTTTTTTGAAGAAACAACGGCTTTTATACACGGAGAAAAGGTTGCAGCTCAGTCGGAATATGAGGATGTTCTTGCATCAGTAGGGCTATCTCTTAGTCGACAAGTGGCACAGACGTGGAGCTAATGGGCGTGTCCTCGGCTCTAGCGTCATGAAAAGATTCCAGCACCTCCCATCTAGCTTGTCATGCAAGAAACGCAGTGTGATTAAAATTAGGTTGATGTGATGATTACGAAGTTTAACACGCAGGCGCTACACAAGCGTTGAGGCGTGCCATAGGGGAGGGCTCCGGATTAATTTTGACCACCAGGGGTCCTCAACGGTTAAGAATGAGATGGCATTTGCAGCACTTGCAAAGGTCCTTCAAACCTCTTGTAGCATTATTACTAACGCGAAGTGGAAAGACGCTTTAATAATTAAATGGCGAGGCTTGGCAAAGCAGGATTGACGCCTATTATGATCTCAAGCGTTTGCGATACGTTTCTTCAGAAATAGAAATAAGGCAATCGAGAACACAAAAAATACCTGTTCATAGGAGGAGTGCACATGTCGCTGTTTATTGGCACAGGGCATTCCACAACCTTGTTAAGGTTTCATAGAGGCATAACGTTAATGTGGTTTTCAGTAGACCGTGCAAAATGCCCAAGGTACGCCCGGTGCGGACCAAGGCGAAGCCAAGCCCAAGCCCTTGCTCTAAGAAACATGCAGTTCAGTACAAGGGATGTAGTATGCTAACTCGCACTTAGCTGCCAACGAGTCAAACTGGCCGTTGTTAAACTGAAAGGGTACAAGTACACAACTGGGCTGTTAATAATAATGCGGGAGGACATTTAGCGGACCATTGAAAGCGCTCAAAATTATATCCAAGTTTCTTGCACGCCCTAGTGACAAGGTGGAAGCTTTGGTTATACTTAGAGTGCGATTAAACGAGGACAACAGAAAGACCAGAAACATGAGCGCTTGTGTTTGTCGTCTTTCTGTTGTCGTTGTTGAATCGCGCTCCAACTTTTTTCTCTAACAGACCCGGCGCCGTGGCTTACTGGCTAAGGCGTTGCGCTGCTGAGCACGAGGTCGCGGGTTCGATTCCCGGCCGCGGCGGCCGCTTTTCTGATGGAAGCGAAAAGCAAAAACGCCCGTGCGTGCGAGATTTCGGCGCGCGATAAAGACCGCCAGTTGGTCAAACTTAATCCGGAGACCTCCACTACGGCGTGCCTCATCGCCTTCGCTGCGTCGGCGCGTTGAACCTTACAATCAGACTTTCTCTAACGGAAGGTGGAAGCTCTTATACAGAACAGCACAGAATGCAACCACGAATTCCAAATAGATGGTGAAGGGGAGTCAGGCGGGTGGAATATAAAGATAAAAAGATAGCGGTAGTTGAAGCCGGTCTACTTGCTGCCGTTGAAAAGATTATTCTAAAATCTGAATCGCACACTGGATGAGTGCTACCGGAGTGCTCACGTATTCACCCTCACGTGCTGATATCATGGGAAACGCTTCGCATATTTCACGGGACATTTTGCCTTTAGCGCGGAACAAAATCGTGGTTTTGTCAAACGCGACCTAACACTTGCACCTTGCACGGTCTGCCGCAAGATTTCCCACTGTGGTGACCTTTTGGCAGGCATATCTATGTTCACGCAGTCTTTCGTTGATACATCGGCCTGATTTTCCGGCGTAGAAACGACCGCAAGACAAAGGTATTTTATGTAAAACACCCTGCGCTCAAGTCACAAATTTGCGCATGTTCCGAACCTTGCATGTTGCCTTACACGCTCCCTTTTCGTTTCTTAACTGGAAAGTCTTACAAAGGCCACCGAGCTTTAACGGTGCAGTGAAAACAACGCGTACTTTATGCTTTCCCCCGACTTTTTTTATCCGCGGGAAAGCATAAATTACCCGTTGTTTTGTGGACGGGCTTCGACCACCGCTATATTTATATTTAACCCGTATGACTTCCCTTCCCCATCTATTTGGAATTCGTGGTTGCATTCTGTATTGATCTATATATATGTTTTCGTATTGTTCCGAATAAATCAGTTTTAGTGCGCCGTCTTCTTGTCAAGTAGACGTTTTTTTCGTGTCTGTCTCTGTGTTCACATCAAGCGCAACTTACCTTCAAAGGCTTGCATAAAAACCTGTGTTTCTTCAAATAAATTTTAACTGCAAGTTAGCGCCGGTTTGTTGTACGGTGTTTTTTCGTCCTGTATCTTGCACTATCGTTTCCTAAGTAAGCCGCGCACGTACCAGCTGTCGGAACGAACCCTATTCAACTAGGCCACATCTTTATTCGGAAGTATATTTGATTCCACGCTTACCCAATGCTCCCTGATGTGTTTGGTCAAGATGGACTATCTGAAGATGGCACGAGTAGTTTTCTGGCTTCTTTTCTGTGCCCTGTTTTGGGGTTTTTGTTGCCTCGTCATCTGTTCTGTTTATATATTGCATTTCCGGAGGAAGTAAAATCAGTTCCAAGTCTACGCTTTGTTCTTCCTGTCTTTCGTCCTTGCCTCGATTGCTTGCGCTGTGGTTCAGCATGCATCCCTACTTGCAAGAACTTTCGCGGTGCCATGCACGCACGACTGCCCCAGCTGGAGGCCACGACAAGGAGCGCGCGCAACGCTCACCGTGTAGTACATGCGAAGCGTGTTGCGGAGGAACTGTAGGAAGCCAGCATCTCGCACGCCTCGGGACGCCCAGTAACGCTTCCGACGCTCAGCGATCCTGAAATGTTGAAAAGGGAGAAAAATGGGGGAATTTTCTTTAGCCACCCCGCGACCAACATTCACCGACATACGGTGACAATGCCCTCGTACAGACATATACATTTTAGTTTTATTTTGTTTATGCGGGTTTTTATTACTACCAGGGCCGAAGCAATTTCTAAGAGGATCTAGGTATGCTAGATGCAAGCAAAGAAACAATGCAGCGAATGCAAAATAAATTTAAGTACCGCTTTGAGTACAAAGGAAATACCAGATAGCACAAAGATGCATAAAAAAGCAGCGTGGTTAAAAGGTCCCAATTGCGGTAATGATTTCAAACGATATCCATCATGGTGACGCATACGCACGCGTAAAAGTAAAACCAACAGAAGAGACAGGGTTGTTGCAGTGATGACACAACCGCAGGACATTACCGGAAGCAAAGCGACAAATTTCCGATGCGAAAGGGAGTAACCTCGCCAAAACTTTTCACAGCATGTCTGAAGGGGGTATTCAGAAATCTGGACGGGGAAAACACAGGGATAAGGATACACGGAGAACACTTGAATCATCTGAGGCTTGCAGATGACATTGTCTTGTTGAAGGAGACGGCGGAACTCCTTCAAAAAATGCTTGAGCAACTAAAATCAGAAATCACGGCAGTGGGGCTGAAAACAATCATGAATAAATGTAAAAAATGATGAATAAGCAAGCCGAGAACGCAACGTCCCCTTCGGCTTAGGAAACGGAACGCTAGAAGAAGTAAAAGACTATCACTACCTCGGACACACAGTTAGTGCCGACACCAACCACGAGAGAGAAGAGAGAGAGAGAGAGTAGACTTTATTGGGTTCCAGCATGCGGGATTCCCTCCGGCCGCGCAGGGCGCGGGGTTCACCCTATCTCACGTTACACTAGAAGTCCTAGTGTCACGCGGGCCTAGACCTTAAGGCCTTCGTGCCCCGGCGCCGCTCGGGTTACTGAGGGTGTCCCCCTTTCGCCTTTGCAGCGCCAGTGCGGCCTCGAGCTGCCGGACGGCCCTTCGCTGGTCTTCTGGGTCCGTAGACCCCACACGCTGTTCTACTTGCGGCGGTAATACCGGACCGTCCGCGCTGTCTGCGTCACATCCCCAGAGTATGTGAGCCAGGGTGGCTCTCGCGCTCGCGCACACACTGCACATTTCACTCACGTAGAGTTCGGGGCACACGTGTCGCGCTAGCGATGGGGTCAGCACAGTCTCGGTTTGGAGCTGGCGCAACCTCACCGCCTCCCACCGAGTAAGATCCCTGTGCGGAGGCGGGAAGCCACGCCGTTGCTCCCTGTACCACGCGAGGATGTCGCCGTAATCAAGCAGATGCTCCTCGCCTTCTTCGGTCGCCGTCGCGTCTTCGGAGGCGGGCGCGGCCGCGGTCCGGCACGTGGCGAGACCACGGGCCGCGGCATCCGCCTCCTCGTTGCGGTTCGGAGATCCTGGTATCACGTCCCTACCCATGTGGGCCGGGAACCATTTTAGTGTCAGCCTCGACTTGGACTCGTCGCTTGCCAGCGCCCTAGCAGCCGCCCCGCACACGGCTCCGCGCGAGAAGCTACGGATGGCCGTCTTGCTGTCACTGAGTATTGTCCGCACGCCCGGGGAGCGCGCCGCCAAGGCTATCGCCATCTCCTCGGCCTGGCTCGCGCTCCGCGTACGCACGCTGCATGACGTGACGATCTTGCCCGTCGTTGCGGCGACCGCCGCCGCCACGTAGGCGTCCTTGTTCCTGACTTTGGCCACGTCCACGTAGACGGCGCCCTCGTCGTTCTGATGTTGCAGCAGCAGCGCCCTGGCTCGCGCCGCTCGTCGTCCCTCGCTTTCGCCGGGACCCATGTTCTTTGGCAGCGGATACACCACCAGTCTCCGCATGGTTGACTCCGTGAGTGGAGACGTTTCGTGGTCTTGTTCCTCGGGGGAGGACAGGCCCACTCGTTCCAGCAGCCGCCTGCCGACCGCGGTGCGGCCCAGGCGCGTCAATTGAGCAGTACGTTGGGCTTCGCCGATCTCCGAGAGCGTGTTGTGCGCTCCCAGAGATAGCAAGGCCGTCGTCTTGGTGCCATTGAGCAGGCCCATGGCACCCGCATACGCCTTGCGGATGGCCGCATCGATTCGCTTCCTCTCCGCTTCCGTCCACTTGTGAAATGCCCCCGCGTATGCTGCGTGGCTAACTGCAAATGCCTGCAGCAGTCGCAGGAGGCTCGCTTCTCGGATTCCTCGGGACCTCGACGTGACCCTCTTGACGAGTCTCGTCGCTATCCCGATCTTCGTTACTATGTGGTTGGCTGCCGTCCCGTTCGTGCGGTGGGCGTCCACGTACATGCCCAGTACTCGGAGGCTCTGGACGTGCGGGACCGGCGTGCCGTCGCTGGCTCGGACGACTATGTTGCATGCCGCTTCTTCCGCGGCCCGCTTTCTCCATCTTCCCGGTGGTGGGAGCACCAATAACTGGGACTTCTGTGGCGAGCACTTCAGCCCCGTGTCTCTCAGCGTGGTCTCCACGGCGTCGATCGCTGCCTGCAGTCCGGCCTCGATGTCGCCGTCGCTGCCGCCCGTCGCCCATATCGTGACGTCGTCGGCATAGATGCAGTACCGGATCTTCGGCCCAAGTGCGTCAAGGCTCTTGGCGACGTCGATCATCACGATGTTGAATAGAAGCGGGGATATCACGGACCCTTGCGGGGTTCCGACGCTTCCTAGCTCCCTCTCTTCGAGTCGTTCGCCTCCCACCTCTAGCCTCGCCGTGCGACGAGTGAGGAAGGATCTTACGTAGTCGTACGTGCGCTTGCCCATGTTGAGCTTCGCCACGCAGGCAAGGATGGCCGAGTGCTCCACCTTATCGAAGGCGCTCTGCAGATCCAGGCAGAGAATGGCCCGGTTGTCTTTCTGCGGAACGCCTCCGGCTGGTTCTAGTACCTCGCGTTGCAGCAGCAACATCGCGTCTTGCGTCCCCAGGCGAGACCGGAATCCCAGCATGGAGTCGTTGTAGTGACCGTTCTCCTCCAAGTACCGCTGCCACCGGTTGTTGAGGACGTGCTCCAACACCTTGCCCACGCAGGACGTGAGCGAGATGGGGCGCAGGCCCTCTATTCCCGGCGGCTTGTTGGGCTTGGGCAGTAGTATAGTCTTGGCCGTCTTCCACTGCTTGGGAAGGCTTCCGCTCGTCCAGCAGGCGTTGAAGTACTTCGTCAGGGCCGAGACTGCAGCGTCGCTGATGTTACGTAGAGCCTTGTTTGTCACTTTGTCCGGTCCCGCGGCTGAGCGACAGTTCAGGGCGTTCGTTGCCTGGCGCACCTCCCACTCCTCGATCTCGCGGTCGAGCAGTGGGTTGGGCGCGCCGTCGTATTCCGGATGCTCCACGTGGTTTGTGGCCGGGAGGTACTTGTCGTTTAGCCGCTTATGCATCTCCGCCTCGCCTAGCTGGTTGGCCGCGGCGTGGAGGATCTGCGACATGCGGTGTCGTTGATGTTCCTTACTCTTGGTCTCGTCCATGAGGTGGCGCAGGAGGGCCCACGTGCCTCCCCTATGGAGTTGGCCGTCCGCTTCGCTACACATGGCATACCATTGCTGGGCACATAGTTGGCGGCTGTAGCGCTCGATTTCCTTCCCGAGTGCCGCGACGCGTTTGCGCAGCGTTCGGTTGTGCCTTTGTCTTTTCCATCTTCGTTGTAGCGATCTCCTCGCCTCCACGAGATGGGCGAGGCGCGGGTCCACCCGATCGGCTTCCTCCGGTACCTCGACTTCGGTCGTGGCGTCCTTGGCGGCGGAGACAAGGCTCGCCGACCATCTCTCCACGTCGTCCACCTCGCCCAGATCGGCTTCCCTGAACTTGTGCCAATCGGTGAGGAGCTGACGTCGTTTGGTCGTTCCGTCGACCACGCGAGCGTGGGCGAGCGGTATCGTGACTTCGACGATGTGGTGGTCGCTTCCGAGATTCCAGCCCGTGTTCTTCCATCGAGCAGTCCCGCCTCGCGGCAGGTGCACGAACGAAAGATCGGGCGTGGTGTCTCTGGCTGTCGACGTTCCGATTCGAGTTGGTTGTGCCGGGTCGGTGAGCAGCTCGAAGCTCGCTTCTTCGGCGTCTTCCAGTAATCTCCTTCCCTTCACCGTTGTGCGGGTGTACCCCAGTTCCTCGTGCGGTGCGTTGAAGTCCCCGCAGACGACCGCCGCGGCCCCAGAGCCGTGGGCGGCGTCGCGGATCTTGTGCAACAGGGTCTTGAATCTTTGGTTTCCGTGCTGTGGGTTGCTATATACATTCGCTATGTACACCGTGGTCGAAGCCTTGTTCTTGCCTCTTCCCTTCTTGCCCGCAATGATGATTTCCGTCACGTTGGCTTCGATGGCGGAGTCTTTGTAGTTTAGGATTTCGTCCTTGCCTACGCTCGTGATGCCTTTCCTCACAAACGTGCACACGCCCTGCGCGGCGCCTTTCCCACAGGTGCGGGCGCTCGGCGGGCGGGCGTACGCTCGGTAACCCGGTAGCGAGGTGATCTTGGGGTCTTCAGCGTGTGTTTCCTGGATCGCTATCACGTCGGGAAGCTCCTTCTGATCAAGCGACCGCAGGTGCTGTTGAAGTACTGCCTTGCGGCACCGGTAGCCGTTAGCGTTCCAGTGCCACACCACTATCCGATCTCCTTGGGGCCGTCTATCCATGTTTGGGTAGGGTTTCCATCTGAATTTGGGCTCCTTGACCAATCATGTTGAATTGGGTCACTATGAAGTTCTTGAGGTCCTCGATGGATTGCTTCACCTCGGCGAATTCTTTCTTTACCTCAGCAAATCCTCTCTCGACTTTGATCTCCAGGGCGCCCACCCGTGCGGTGAGGGAGCCAATCTCCCTGTCGTGTATCACCAGGCGCGCGTTCATCTGCCTGATTCTCGTTTCGTAGTCGAACCCGCCGCTAGATGGCGGCGCCGGGTTGGTGATGTCCTCTTCTTGCTGGAAGCTTTCGTCCTCGCTGTCGTTGAGGGGAGCCGGGGCCCGCTTCTGAAGCTTGGGTGGTGTTGGTTTAAACGTCGGCGTTCGCGGCGGCGACGGCATTTTCGGTGATGCCGGTGGCGATGATGTTGCCGTTGGTAGTGTGATCTTCTCGACCGGTGGCTTGGCGCCCAGCGCCGTAAAGCTGGCCGGCTTCGGTGCCGATCCTAGCGTCCACGTGGGAGTCGCCTTCTGCCGTTCTTGTGCAGCCAGGAGCTTGTCGATAGTCTCCTGCTGTTTCTTGATAGTTTCCTGAAGTACTTGGATAGTGTTCTCCAATTGCTTCATCCTTTCTCCTTGCGGGGAAGCTTGCTTGGCCGCTGGCATGGCCGGTCTGCCGTTCGTTTCGCGCGCCCCGCCCGCCCGCGTGCCGCCGCTAGGGGCGCCCCCGACATTCCCGCCAGGGGCGTCACCGTTGCCGCCGCGCGCGGTCGCCACGGTCGCCCACGACCTTGAGCTGCGTGACGTACTTCTCTTCCGTTCACTGCTCTTCCCTCTCTCCTTGCTCTTTCCCCGGCTTGCGCTGCGGCTCTTGTGACGTGTTGTTTGTGCGCCAAGTTCGGGGAACTCCTCTTCTTCGGGAAACCGGACTTTGATCGCCTGGCCGGCAGATTTTGCCGCCTTTTCGGCCGCCATCTTGTGCTCTTGCTCGCGCTGGCGGACTAGGAATGGAGTCTTGAACCTATTCTTACAGTTACCGGTGCCCGAAGCGTGCGGGCCTCCACACAACTTGCAGCGCGGTCTGCACTCCTTCTCGTGGTTTGGACCCGGGTTGGATCTTCCACATGCGAAGCACACTTTCGCGTTAGGGTTAGGGCAGACATCCTTTCGGTGGCCGACTTTGCCGCACGTGCGACACACTTCTTTATGTTGCCTGTACAGTCTGCACCGTACTATCATGCCCCCGAATATAACGTGCGAGGGGACTTTGTTACCCTCGAACAGGATAATTACCGATTTGGAATTTCCTATTCTCTGCGCTGCCAGTGCCGTTGGGTTGCGTTCGTTCACCACAGCGTTGTGGATCACCTCCGCAGAGTGTGCCTGCGAGATGTAGTCAACCACTCCTTTGGCCGTGTTCTCCGGCGCCACGCGGTACGCAAAGATCTCGAAGTTGCGTCCGCCTATTGCGATCTCCCGCACGCGGTCGTACAGCCCAGCGCGTTCTTCGCTGGCCGTGCCGACCACGAAAATGTTCTGCACTACGTTCGGACACACGATGTCCGCAAGAAAGGCGTTCGACTCCATC
The DNA here is from genome assembly GCF_048455015.1 of Haemaphysalis longicornis. Taxonomy (NCBI): domain Eukaryota; kingdom Metazoa; phylum Arthropoda; class Arachnida; order Ixodida; family Ixodidae; genus Haemaphysalis; species Haemaphysalis longicornis. The sequence goes on from NW_027526245.1 coordinate 18,636,279, forward strand.
CTAGCCGCGACGGCCATAGCCCGAAGTAGCTCGAGCGGATCGGTCTTCCCTACCAGCAAGCCGCCACGTGGCCGCACAACCACTTTGTGCTCTCCGATAGGCATGTTGGGCATGCGAGCCGCTTTCGAAAAGGCGACGTTCAATTTCTGGGCAAACTGCGCTCTCGTAGGTTGAGACGACGAAGAACGCTTACCGGTTTGCTTAGCCTGCTGCGAAGGCGCTTGCAAAATCTTCTTAGTCGACCGGCCGCGCCGAGTGGCGACGACCCAACCGTTGTGGCTCTCCGACGACGATTCCTCGCCGAGCGGCGTTCCACTCATAGTTATAACCGTGCGGCCGGAACCGCGGTCCAAAAGTCCATCACAATCCACCGCTGGAGTAGTATCCATGTCCGGTAGAGGCTCCGATGACGACATCTCTTCGCGGATGAAGTCCGAAACAGTCGCCGATGCGGCCGAGGCCGCTCCCGTACCACGCCGGCCCGTTAGGCTTAGTGCGGTCGCCACCTCGGTTTTCGGAACTGTGGGCGTACAATGCCCAAAAGTCCACCGATTTTCAAAATTCTTTCAGCAGGTCGTAGCGGAGATCAAACTGAATCTTTACACACGTTTCCGGTCAAGATGGGGCAAGTAGAACCGCAGATCTTCTTCATCCCGTGTGGAGCCGATGCGAAGCACGTCCGATCGCCTCTGACGCTCGCAGCGCCCCCACCACGAGAGAGAAATCCGGCGCAGAATACGTATGGGTTGGGAAGAACTCGGCAAGCGCTCCCAAATAACGAAAAGTAAGCTACCTCTGTCACTCAAGAGAAAAATGTACAACCAGTGCGTACTTCCCGTGATGACATACGGAGCTGAAACTTGGCGCCTTACTAAACAACTAGAAGGCAAACTCGACTAGATGATATCATAGTGCAGGTAAAGAAAAACGAATGGACTTCGGCTGGCCACATAGTGAGCCGAACCGACAACCGATGGACTATTAGGTTGACAGAGCGGATACCAAGAGATGGGCCTAGGAGAAGGGGTGAAATAGGGCTCCTACGCTGCCCAGGGGGTGCTGCGAAACCGGCTTCCGAGCAGTACTTACGGGTAGTACAAAGCTGCGGGGGTCCCATAGAATCCCGTGTTGACAGAGGCAAATTGAGCTCGATACTCCAGATTGTTTTGTGACATGGTCTCCAGCCCATCCCGGACGCGTCCGAGTCCTCCCGGCGATCAGCTTGACATTAGGGAATAAAGATTTGCAGCGCTGTTTACAGCGTCGACGGAAGTGCTGGGACGGTGACGGCACTCTACCATTCGCAAGTTCACCGATTGATGGTCGTGTGAAGGAAAATTTGAAGTGAAATCTTGTTGTTTAAACTAGTACACTTCTTGACAATGACTCTTCAAAAACTGCCGATCAAACAAGAAGAGTTACGGAATCAGCGATGATCAAGCGTAAAAGCCAGCGAGTCTCGCGGACCGCAGGCTCTTCCGCTGCGGTGAGCCGTGCTTCTGCGAATCTGCACACTTATGCGTGCACTTTCATTAAACACTGCTGGTTTGCGTCGTCGTTGCGAATAGGCGGTGCAGAACTCGCTCGAAATTTTTTGCGTGGCTCAGTGACAAAATTCAGCGAGCGTCGGAAGCGTGAAGTATGTTTTGTGATCCCCAAAGTAGTGGCCGTAAAACGAAGTGGTCGGGCGAACGGAGGAGCCATTTTGTTTTCTTATTCGCTCTCACTTTATTTATTTTTGCTCTTGCATCGTATATTTCCACTTCGCACTTAATAAGCTAGAATAGGCGTCAGGAACGTTTAGAGGTGTCGGACCGAGTTACATAAAGCCGACACGGCGAAGGGCTGGACGGCAAATCGAGTGGAGGGTGAGGAGGCTTTGAAGGCGAATTCAGCGAATTGCCAATAATATCTGACAATAATCTGGCGAAGTGCAATGTAACTGGAAGCAATTAATTCTCTGTTCTTGTCTCGCCGTGTAGCCCCATTTGAGGAAAAAACTGGCGTGTCGGCGTTCAGAATGTTAGCGACGACCCCTGCACTAGAAAATAATCAGCACAATCAGTGACGATCGTATGTAAATATTTGGGCCGCGCACCGTGTATGCGGCTCTGTTATGTAACTTTAAAAGTACATATCTAAGCAGGCAACGGACTTGCGATTCGGTGCTTGATTGGCGTCCTTTAATTGCGCTCAATTTGCTTATTTGACGGTATTGCCTTACCTACTCGCTAGTATACGTGTACCCTGCCATTCGCAAACCGTGTGGCGTAAAACTGTAAGCAAGAATCATTTAGTTTGCGCAAATACAAAACCAAATTTCCACGCGATTTCAAGGCGATGCCAGGCCAGCAGCGTCACCTGCAATCGGCTGTGCTTCTCGCGCCCGCTTGTTCCCGCTTAAGCAACCTTTTGCAGTCACCTCAGGCTGAGCAGCGTTGTGTTTATGCTACCTGTGAGCGTTCCTTTGTCGACCGCATGCAAGAAGAAAGAAAGGTAATTATCGTCAGGAAGTCACACCACCCGACTTGGCAATACTGTCCCACGCCGCGACGATCACGACAGCTCGCCTCAAAAGAAAGCCGATAAAACGGCTTGTTGTAGCGGATATCATTTTGTTTAGGCTCTGCCACCACTTTAACGGCTATTTCCCTAAGTTTGCGGTCATACACATGGAGGGCGGCGAGGGTCAGCTGCTTTTGTACTAGCTAGGCGCGTTGGACACTAGGGGGCGCTGCATGTCGCCAAACTCCAGCGCAGGAGCCTTAAGTTCAGTGGCCAGCAGTGCATCCGAACGGCGCAAAACAGAAGGGCTTGGAAGTCAGTGTGAAAGGCTTTCGTCCTGCAGTGGACCTAAGTAGGCTGATGGTGATGATGAGCCTCCAACAAAAGCTTTCAATGTACTTACGCCCGCGATACCGGTGACACAGGAGGCTCAGGCGAGCCTATGTGAACTCCGTCCTCAGCAACGAGTTTTCTTTTGTTTAGGTGCGGAGCACCTCAGAACATCGCAATGTCCGTCCGCGTCCTTGCACATAGCATTACAACCGCAAAAAATCACCCAGGCCCCGGCAGGATTCAACCTGTGCCTGGTAGACCGGACAGAGCTAGAGTTAGTCGTCTTAATCACTGGGCTACGACCGTGAGTTACTACTCGGTAATTAAATGGCCTACTCCCTCGCCTGTAACGGTGCGGAGTACCTTAGGACCTCCAGAGGTCCCTCCGCGTCCATCTGTGCGCATACCACCATCAAGCGAAAATTAGTGCGGAAACTACCTAAAACTGCTAAAACAGTGCAAGCACACTCCAAAACACTTGAAAACAGGCACAAACATTACCTAGCAACAAGACAACGCGCGAAAACACCGGTGTAGTCAGGTTGTGATCAAGTTGTAATACACAAGGACTGCATCGAACTACGCTAGATGACGGTACGCGGAAACACGAAATGTCGCCGTGGCGCACGAGGGAGCGTCACGTGACAATCGTGAAGCCTAGTCATAAAAAATAATAAGGAAAAATTACGCCCCCCTCCCCTCGCGGGAACCCTGGTGTGATGCGACGCTGAAGGGTGTTCCATTGTGCGTTTCCGTTGGATCGATTATCGAATTGCGTGATTAATCGTCGGGTAATGCGAGAGAGAGAGACAGAGAGAGAGCAAGCGTAGCTCGTACGACCGTCGACTGAGAGACCGGCCGGAGCGCGGCACTCCGCTTATATGCGCAGCGCGCCCGACCCTTATGAAAATGAACTTTTCCTTTCTGTTTACTTTGTGTCTCCTGCATGTTGACTGTGTGGCCTTTCTTTTGACTTTTCCTTTGTGTTACCTCTAGGACATAAGCAGGCTGTGTACTTTTTATAGACTGCCGGATAAACAGCCATGATGTTTTACCTTTATATGTACTATGGTAAAGACGAAGTTTAAATTTTTATACGAAGATTTTATTTCGGATGAGAAGTATGAAACTTTAAAACTCACTTGCTTTCTTCTCTTTCTGAGTTCCGCAGTGCTATTGCCCATGTGTGTACTCAAGGCAAAATGAAGTCAAAAGACTTTGGCCTGTTTCCCCTGTGTTGCCTCTAGGACAAAGGGTGGAAGATAGAACTTGAATTTGCTGTCTTAATTCTTTTTCTGTGTGCCGTAATGCTGTTTCTTATGTATGTACTGAAGGCAAAATGAAGTCAAAAGACTGGCTTGTGTCTTTTGTGTTGCCTCTAGGACATTGGGTGGAAGTATAACTATTTGTTGCCTTACATTCTTTTTCTGAAGAGCCGTAAACTAAACAATCGTGCTGTGCTTCCTTAAGTAAACATAAAGTCGAGCATGTAAGCCTTAATTATACTCGAAAGGTTAAGTTTTTTGGCTTGGCTAGAGATGGTAAGAAACAATGCCGATGGTTTGTGGAAATTCTGCAGCACTGTATACATTATTTCGTGCTAGTGAGGTCTGATAAATTCGCAGAATTAATATTACGAACTGCTACGTTTGTATGAAACAGTGGCGTAAGAAGGATACATATTGAACGAGGCTGTTCGAAGTGCCTCGTCCCTCCCATTACGAAAAAAAAGTGGGAGGGAGAAGAATATACAGACCAGAAAAAGTAAAAAGAACACAAAAAGCCGAATAGAAAACGAAGCAATGAAAACAAAAACAACCTAAAAAGTGGCTTCCGATTGTCCTAGTCGGTGTTTTCCTTCAGGGTCGTTCTAAAATGGCTCATCCTTGCAACTAAATGCTGAAGCGGTGTACTGTTTATTGGGGTAGAGCTTGCGGTAGAAATATATTGCGACAGAAAAAAAAGGGACACAGCCAGACGAGAGCAACAAGAGCAACAACAATGTCAAAATATAACCTAAGGCAGAAAAACTTCAATTAAAACATGGTTTAAAAAAAAAAAAAGATCACTTAGCAGGTTACGAACCGCTGTCCTTTCGGTTAGTAGACGAGTACTTAACCTCCAAGCCACCAAAACAGAGCGGGACGGGCTGTTAAACGTAGGTATAAATATTTGAGCTTACATAGTTTTGCTAAGGCTCCCTTTGAGTAAATTGTTTGCCTGCGTGGATTTGACAAACGGTGATTTTGCGTGCGTGCGTGCGTGCGTGCGTGCGTGCGTGCGTGCGTGTGTGTGTGTGTGTGTGTGTGTGTGTGTGTGTGTGTGTGTGTGTGTGCGCGCGAGCGTGTGTGTGTGTGTGTGTGTGGGTGGGTGTGTGTGTGTGCGCGTGTGTATGCGTATGCGTGTGCGCGTGTGTTTGCGTATATCTGCGGGGAATAATTTTTTTATCCGGCCGTTCTGTGTGTGAAAAGCCCACAAACAGTGAATGCTTGGACGCTGAACAAAACACAAAACAGTCAATCTAGATGTAGATGACGATGATAGTAACTTTGTTTGTTAATCCATTTTTATTTGCTTTTGAGTAGCAACAACTTACGACAACAAAAGACGTTGCCCGCATCAAGAAAATATACTGCCATTATATATATGTTTGCAATTATCAACTTTAACAAAATTCTATAATGGCGTTTGCCTAGTTTGCTTCAGGGATGATCATGAAGTAACCAAGTAATTGCTAAAACTCTATGACTGCTAGATAGCTAACTGTAGTAATAAGTCTAGTCTAGGCTAGCATATATGCAGTCATTGTTATAGGTGCGCAAGAAAAGTCGTGGCTGGTTCGTTGTGCGTGGTTTTGGTGGTTTGTTTTCGATTTGCTGGTGTTACGTGAATTAGTACGTGCTCCTCCTGCCGTAATATTACGTGTTAGTGCTCTTGTGCCACCTGAAACATCGTGAGTGCTGGCAAAGCGCCTGTGTCGTCGCCGTACTGCGCTGCTGTAGCAAACGCACATCGAGGTCGCCATTTGACAAGTCGCCATTTGACATTTGACCTGACAAGTTGTGCGTGCCTACGTGAATCAAGAGTCTCTACTGCAAGTTCCAGTCTGTCGACGCGACGTGTGAAAAATGCTGCGTGTTCTGCCGTAAGTGATTGTTTATCGTGGTGCATGTTAAAATTTTCTTACGCGTTGCCGCAGCTCCGTTTTGTTAAACGTGTTGAGTATTTTCCTTGGTGTTCGGCTCGCCGCGCTTCTTTTATTGTAACAAAAGCTTGATGTGGGCGAGTTGGTACATACTGCTAAAAATTAATCGGCGCTAAAACAGGGACGAGAGGAACACGTAACTCACAACACGGTGCCGAACTTCCAACTAGAATTTATTGAAAAAGATGCTGCCTATATACACAAAACTAAAAACCTAAAAACGAGAAGCAATTGTCACGTCTAAATGCATCACGTGTTTAAAAAAGCCACTTCTTTATCAGTCAGCGATAAGGACGGAGTACTCACGCAGTTATCCCCTGCTTGTCTAATAATCCCTGTCCCTGTAATAATGCCTGTCCCTGTTTTAGCGCCGATTAATTTTTAGCTTTTATTGTAAATTAGCGGCTGCGTCGGCGCGGTCACATGAATGGGCTTCCAGGAGCGGCGGCCAGTATTAAAGTGCAACAAGGTCGAGAACTGGGCTAGTTGGTATACATTCATGATTTACCAGCGTAAATTAAACGGGACGAGAGAGGAGTACACAACACGAGCGCTCGTGTTGTGTACTCCTCTCTCGTCCTGTTTAATTTGCGCTGGTAAATCATGAGGCGGCCAGTATGCTGTGTGAGTGATCGACCCCCTTGCCATTGCCGGCAACGAAAATGTTATGCTGACGGCCCAGCGGCCGCCGCTTGGCTTGGGTGGATTCGACCGCTAAAGCTTGTTGCATGAAAAAAAAAAAAAAGAAAAAGAAAACTGCGTTAATGGTTGTAAAACAAAACGCCCACTCCCTGATTTTTTTTTTTTAGGAGGCAGTTGACCCACAGTATATTTTTTACAGGACGTAGGCGGCTTAGCATTGTTCTAACGGGTAGTTTTAGTTTACGGGTAAAGAAATGCAAGGAGGCTGCATTACATTTGTAGTTATAATACGTAAGAGTTGCATATACGTTGAATTTTCAACATTAGGCATTGCTAGCAACTTTATAAGTAGTACCGCATGCACAAGGTCTTTAGGCAGTGAACATTTGACCAGATAATTGCTTAGACGTCGCAGCTTGAAAACATGCTGTTCCAGCCTGCATTGCTGGTGCAGTCACAGGGCAGCTTTCACTGTTTAAATGCAAGAAATTTTTCCACCTTCCTAAGCTCATCCAGCATCGTCATGATCAGACAGAAATTCTTGTGTGGTGTGACGTTATTTGTAGCTGGCTTGCATAAATTGTGTTTACCGTAACATGTTGAGCATGGGTTGAACGTGTTGATTCTTAAAAATATGCATGTGATGGGGATACAATCACGGTGCGAAAAAGATTAAACAGGGCATGGGCTTGCCACCGTGCTCCTTCGCCATCCCGTTTTTTCGTTTTGTCAGCATTTCAACTTGCCTACCCCTTGGTGGTATTGGCACGCTGAGAAGTTCACCATGTGCCTCAGAGAATTTTAATGGCTCCATGAAGACAAAATACAAGTTTGTGTTATTTGAAAGATTTCGTGTGTTATGGTGCCCCCAGCACTTGTCCAAATGCAAACAATGCTTTATTCACTGAGAAATTAATTAATTGAAGTTAAAATTTTGGTTTTCCCGCTAAATCGTGCATTTTAAGGGTCTGCAATGACATCACAGTAACCGACTGCTCTGCAGCCGATTGGGAAGCCTTCTTTACCGTTAGTCAACCTAGATGGTGCCACCATAACCGCGGCAAGCCGCTTTCTGCTTTTGGTTTGTTTTTACCGTATTTAAACCTGGCTTGTTTTTGTTCAGCGAGAAAATAATCGTTTCGAGAAACAGTGCTCGCTCCACAAGTATGGAAGCCGTAACCTTGTTTCGCACCCTCTGGACCAGAGAATATGCTTGCACAGTGGAAATCCGTGGCCTGCGCTACATGCAGCGCCGCCAGTGGACGCCCGTGGAAGCTAGGTGTTGCATTGTGGTATACCACGAGGATGAGAGTGTTTTGACCATAAGCTTGCTGCTTCTGGTTACCAATAAGCGGGGCAGTGGTTCCCCGCAGCGACAGCGGTACGCTGCGAGCCTGGAGCGCAGGAGTGTGTTTGTGCAGCGGTGGTAGCGGCCTGGCGTTCTGCGCAGCCAATGTCGCGACATCGTGTGCTCGCGCGCTGTTGTTACACGTGCCGTTCCGATGCGATACAAATAATTTGCATGTAAGGCAAAGTCACGCTTATCTGAATAAAACGAGCATTTGCACGAAGGAGTAGCCAACTTTATTCCATGATATAAACTAAAAAAAAAAGAGGAGAGCCGACGAAGTACTGATGCACTGCACCACACGCAAACGTGCCTGCAAAGGCGTCCTTCCTGTTTTAATTTACATCCTGGAATAAAGTTTGGTGTTCCTGCGTACAGAAGTTTCTTTTATTCTGATGAGCATGACTGTGCATTACATGAACACTACTGTGCCACATCGGAAGGGCACGCGTAACAAGAGCGAGCGCTTACTATGTCGCGAAATCGGCTGCGTGCATAGCCGGGCTACAACTGTCGGGCTCGCTCCAGGCCTAACGGTTGGAGGCTCGCTCCTGGCTACAAGCGCTCCAGGCTCGCAGCGCCCTGCTGTCGCTGCGGGGAACCACAGTCCCGCGCATCGCCAACCAGGAGCAGTAAGCCTACGGTCAACACGCTCTCATCCTCGCAGTATACAATGTAACACCTAGCTTCCACGGGCGTCCATGGACGGCGCTGCATGTATTGGCGGCCACGCGCTCGCAGTGTCACGTTTCAATCAGTGAGCACTCTACTTATTTTTTACCTTGAAAGAACTGAAGGTGCCTTTTTTGTACCTACAAAAGAGAAATTCTGTCATGTCCTGTCAGAGAGAGTATTTCACGGCATTATACCTCATATTTATGGCTTGTTTACTACTTGAACTTCCATTTTTACAGGGCCAGGTGTTTGACATGGAGGATGTACGTTGTGAGCTACCAGAAGAATTGGCTGCCTCCTGTTTCTATCTATCCTGCACGACCTGTAAGTGGAGTTCATTACGGCTTGTGCTCCGCAGTGAACATAAAAAAACACAAACCTCGAAGGAGTCAGCAAAGGGACGTGCATGGATGAGCGTTGGCGAATTGAATGCCGCAGGGTTTCTTTTGCACTCATTCATTTAGATCGAGAACATTTTCAATAAAAAACAGGAAAAGCTAGGATAGGGATCGCAAAGCAACACCTTTTCCATATCAAACAAGTCTGCTGGTGCAGCATACAAAGGAAAACGGGGAAAAAGACGGTTCCCTTAAAAAAGGATAAGATTGCAGGGTGTGGCCAGGTGCTTGTAACAAAACATTTTGTAAACAAATCAAATGGCGTGGTTGGGGGCAATATTATGATTTTTATAGTAGGAAAAACCTGCATTATTTCCGAACAGTATGAATGCTCTGTGTGCAAACATATGCAAAAACGCTTGTGTGTTTTTAGCATTTGAGTGCACGTTAGAGTAGTCAGCTCAAGTTACTGCGGTAGCTTTCCTCATTGCTGGTAAGCATAAACCCTGAAATTAAATTTGCTGTATTCGATCGCTTTAACCCTTTCACTGTCACTGATGTCCAGGTTTGTCTTCGAATTTATCCTCCACGGTGTCACTGACATACCGGTGCGTTTTCTGTTGTGCGTTGAAAAATTTGTGCCATGGTGCAAAGTTGGCGCACCTGCACTGTTTGTGCTATCTGTCAAATCTTTCTAGTAGCTTGTATTTTCACAAAGTACAGAGCGACCGCGCCCAGCTTTCGCTGCTTGGGGGTCACTCCGTGCACTGTACATCTGTTGGGATGAGTGACCACGTGGCACGCGGGCAATAATGGGTGCAAGTGTGCTATCCACCACGGTTTTCTAGGGTTGTTTTTTATTTCTGTTACCGTGTCTGCTACCCATCGACACAAGGAAATATAAAATGTGAGGAGCCAACCTAGAGGTTGGTCTGTTCATGGTGATGTACATTTTGCTTTTTGTAAGCAAGCACAGACAAACTAGACAATGCAAGTGCTGTCTCGTAAACGAAATGCACAATAAAACTGCTGCCTTTATAGGTTCCAAAGAACGCGTAGACACAAGCAACTACTCATGATGACGACTGATCAATGCCTGTCTTAGCATGTTCATGCAATTTTATGTTGCCTTCCCTGCCCCCCCCCCATATTGCTTTGTTCCCACAGTGCTGCTGCAATAATCTCATCTCAAATGTTCTTGCGAGGCTGTATAAATGCCCGTCATGAGGAGGCCGTGAATCTAAACAGTACTTATTTCAGGGTTGTGTTGCCTATGTAACAGTATGTCATATTTGATGTTCGTAAGCTCATTAGTTAATTTATGTGGTCTAAATTTTGTGGCTAATTTTGCAACCTAGAAGTTGTACCTTCTCTTTCAGAATACTTGGTTTAATTTTGTATGGAAACACTCCTTTATATTTATAAGCATAACCAGCAAATGTTTGAGACGTGTTTGTTTAAACCCCTTCATATGCGATCAATGCGTTTGTCATTTCAGGTTCAAGTGTGGCAGTGGCCATCCCGTCCTGTGAGGGGTAAAGATGAGGAGACACCTGGTGTGGCAGGCGGCAGCAGCACGTATGGATCCAACCTGAATAAAATAGTCAGGTTTGCAAGAGTCATGTGATTCATGTGATTTTTGTCAGCTTGCTCTTACAGAAACTGCAGCATGAAATGGTGACTGTGGAGCTGGCTGACATTTTCCACATGCAGCTGGCTGTTGGGCGCTGTTATTTGACAGCATGCAAAGGGCACTCAAAAGGTGGAAGCTTGTGGGATACGTAGAGGACGGAAACATAAAGGATTCTTAGAGGACGCAGAAAGTCGCTGGCGAAATTTCAATACAGGGGACACACAAGGGACGAATGCGGTCTGTTACCTTCAAGACATATAGGGGACACACAAAGGCCGTATGGTGTCTGTGTTGCCTTTGGGAGATAGACTGGACGCATGGAGGACGGAAACACACGGGACACTTGGAGGACGCAGAAAGTCGGTGGCGAAATTCCAACACAGAGGAAACACACGGGACGCACGCAGTCTGTTTCCTTCGGGACGCAGACTGTCTTTTGACTGGACATAGAAATTTTCATAAGGGGAAGGAGAGGAGTCCGCGGAGAGAGAGGGCGCTGCGCATGCGCACAGCGCGCTTGCGCCGCGCGCAGCGCCGCCCACCGGCGGAGTGAGAGTGCGCTGCGCCACGCGCCCGCAGATGTTGGGCGAGAGTGTTCGCTATTGGAGAGAGGAGAGGGGGTGAACGGAGTGAGACGCAGCTGTGCGGACGCGGACGACGACGATGACGAACGCAGGACAGGGCAGCCGGCAAGAGATACTCCTCTCAGCGTCGCATCTAAAAACTGATGGGAGCTCCACTCTCACGTGACAGGCAAGCGGTAGTTCTTTGCGCCTCATGTGGCCCTTCGCCGACGCTGCGTACGTGCGTCTATCCGTTTGGTTGCCGGGCCGTCCGCGTATTCGAGTTTCGGCGACGAGTCGTTGTGCGCAGCTCTGCCTGCAACGCGAAACGCCCAGTGGGCTGATCGTGCGGGCAAAGCGGTCGGACGGGACAGGCAGAAAACATCTTCGTTTATTGAGCTTTCGGACCCGTCGAAGTTCACGCCGCAGTGGGAGAGTTGTGTGCCGCCGCCGCGTCCAGAAGTGGAGATTACCTTTTTAACTTTGCCGCTCAGGCAAAGTTGAAAAGGTCAGGCATTCTAGGTAATCAACCGTTTATTGCCAAGGCGCAGTCAGTCCACAATTCAGCAAGGTCCCTCCCAGGCGTAATCTAGCATTCGTTTTTTTTTTTCATATACGCATCGCACCGATCGAGCGGTCCAGCCGGTGTACTGCTTGCGACGCGAGGTGGTCACACCCAACATAAGGGTTCTGAACCCTTTGTTTTCCAATGCACTGAAGTAGATAACAACATACCACCACGCCGGAGCACCGAAAAGGCGAACGTATGCAAAAGCGCGCGCGAGCGAAACCAAAACTAGTCTCACCACCTCCCAGTCGACATGACACTCGTTACGTGCGATAACTCAGCAGAATGCCAAACGCAAACGTCACAGCACACCTGGCAAACACCGCGCAGCCGTAGGCCGCTCCGTGCTTGTGAATGTTTACGGCGGCGCGTTCGAGCGATCCAACGTCAGAAGTGAAATTCGGCGTGCAACTCGTTAGGGTGCTTCGTAAGAATCATAGAATTTCTTAGTATACTAGACAGGAAACTGCGCCTCGTAAGCCATGTCTTCGTGGGGGTTCATGGGAAGACATCCTTTTAAATGCAGAGCATTTCTTTAACTCACATGTAGCGTCCGCCGTCCGTCCGCAACAGCTCAGCGCGCAGGTGCGCCCTCTCCCCCACTCCTCCTCTCCTGCATCACGCTACCCTCCTCGCTCTCAACAACAGGTCCGCAACCCTCCCCCTACACTATATAAAAAAATATTACTTATCGGCGCCTGCTTTCGATCCCACGACCCTGCGCGCGGAACGCAAGGTACAGGGTGCTCTTCCCACTGCGCCACAAAACCGACACAGAATCAAAGGCTATGAACGCGCCTTATATCCTTGACTCATTCAAACTACGTCAAGAAGCTGCTGATACAACGCATTCACTACCACCAACTCCCCAAACACTAAACGTTAACGCAATACACCCACCCCCTATGCGACGCATTTACTCGAGTCCCCCTCGCGGGGAGATGGGCCCAATTTTTTTGGCTTGGGCTTGGCATGACAACTGGATTCTTAAGCAGTTTTTGGGATTTGCTTTCTTCAGTATGCATTCACACGTTTACGAGCTACAAGGAAGCCGAAATCCTTCCGTCTCTGTGGTAGCCGTGTTCAGTGAAACAGCAGGCAATGCGTGATCGCACCTGACGTTGCTCATGCCGCAGTCGAAGGACGTATGACTGAGCAGGTAATATGCCGCCGCGAAATTCGTAGCCGACAAAAAGAAGAAACAAAACGTACTTCGACGAAGACAAGATACGGCAGATACGGGCGCTTGTATGCGTCCTATCTTGTAATCGTCCGCGACTGTTTAACGCCACGTTTTCATTTTTCTTGTTAAACTAGATGGCGGTCGCGGTGCACCGGTTTACCACGAAGGCAACGTTTTCATTGGCACGCTCAAAAAACTTTCGAAACTCTTCAAACAACTTATTTTTTTAAATAATGGTAAAATTAATAAAATCACAGTCTCTAATGAGTTACCCCCCAAATAATAACATTGTTCGTAACTACAACCTTGGCCTGCGGAATAGCAGGCACAACCGTTCCGGCAAAAATACGTTGTACTTCTTCTTTTCTTAGTTTTAAAACAGCCTGTTTTTATTTTCCACTTACATAATTGAACGCTATTCTTCGCGTTTTTGTGGCACTTTGTTTAAATTTGCGGTCACTAAAACGTTTCATATCCAAGCCAATGATGAAACTAAGGCGAGCGCGATGTATAATGGCGGCCCATGACGACACAGACGACCTTGATGTGAGCCGCATAGGCGCTAGCGCCAGATTCCTCTCTAGTGTATACTGTAGGAAACTCTATTGTAAGAATGCGATCGAAGTCTCGTCTTGCTTTGAACAGTGACAGCGGCAGTACTTCCACGATACGAAGCTTGCAGCGCAACGCTGGCGAACAATCTTGTACGGCGCCTTCGGCGACGGCGCTCGCCTCCACCTCCACCGGTAGCCAGCCGGAGCCGCTAAATGCTACCGCGGGCCTGAGCGTGGTGGATCTTCCATAATGCATTGCGCAGGAGGAGCCCGAGGAGAGGAGAAAGCGGCTTCAGAGGAGGTTGGCTTGCCGAAGCTGGGCCGCCTGACGTCATGCTCCCTCCTAACATTTTTCGTCCTCCATGCCCGTATATAAACGGGTTCCGGAAATGACAAACCCTCTTCCCGCCATGGACGTAAACGAACTTAAGAAGCGTTACACTGCTGCTCAACATCTACGAAGGCAACGAGCTTACCCGAATACGAAAGCGTGGCAAGCGGGGGCAAAGCGACTAAAATCGAATGACGGTCGGGGCGCAACTTGGATGTCATTTCGAGTCCTCGTACTCCGCACCCTCGCCATCATCTAAGGAGTGGAGATGTTGCCATTTTTCAATGTTTGGGTGTTTGCTGCTCCAAAGCTACGCCTGGACTATAAGGAACGCCGCAGCACTTAATTTCGACAACCTGGGGTACTTAACGTGCGCTCTACACGCGGGAGTTTCTGGTTTTCATTCTTCTCAATCTGTCGATGGTCATGGACACGGATGTAGTGAAACCGTACCTGGAAGCTGTTACACGTGAACCCAACGATAGACCCTATGCAAAATGCGCCCCGCCATCTCACTTCGACTGCGGTAACTAGGTCCGCCATTTTGGTACGGTCATTTGAAACCGAAACCAAGTAGCAAAACATAGAAGTCGGGCATTGACAGCTCTTGGTGGTGGACTACAATGCCAGAACATTGCTGCGTGCCCAAGTGCACGCAACGCGGAAATACCGGTCCAAATGGAGAAAAGGTAGGTGAAGTTCCACGCTCTTGAACGAACTTTATGACGCGAACTATGCCGGCGCGAGCAAACTTTGTGACACGGTGGGCGGGGTGCACTGGGAGCGAATATTTGTCGTTGGTTCGCTAAGCGCGGGATTTCGTAGTCGCTGCCCGGATGAAAAATACAGCTGCGTTGGAGTACTGTGGTCCAGCCTTTGTATTTTAAATGAAGCCTGAGCGTGCGCCACGTATTTATGCGACTGACAGCGGCGCTCGAGCGGGGAAACAGTACCACACGTTGTCAAAATTAGGCTATGTTTCTTCACTGGTCCCTGTGGCTCTGCGCCAGCTTCATTTCATTGTTAAGTGGGACCGCTTAGCCCCTACACCAGCCTTTATCTTACCTAGGGCTGTAAACAAACTTTTCTTGCCGCACTACGCCGTCACGGCGCGGTTGAAAATTTCCTCTGTGGCGGGCGCGCACGGTATGGGAGTGTGTTGTTGGTTTCTTTTGCGTTGCATTTAGCTGCGTGTCCTTGCGTAAGTGTCGTACACTGTTTTATGTTCATCTAACGTTAGAAAATTGGAGCTGTTGCACTTGGTTCCCGCTTTGCCGGGCTGACAGGTTCGTTGTGACGTCAAGTTAACTTGTTGCCCATTGTCATTTCAGCCACGATGTATTTAGTGCGGAATATTTTGCGACTAAAATACACTATCACTCCTCTAGTTTGTCGCATGCTGCATGCATGCCTCCGACGTAATGATAGTGGCCGTTGATGTAGGTAGCTGAGGCAATTTTTTTTTTCAAGTTTTCTTAAAAAAAAAAAAAAGAGAACGGCCAGAGCTGCATCAGTCCGCCGCACATCAGCTTGAGTGCTTTTGCTTTTTTTTTTGTATCCACAGTGAAAATCCCTGAAAATAAACTACTTCGCTGATTTACAGCGCGATTTACAGCAAGATTTGAAGCGCCACAAAAGCACACGGACGAAGAACAGAGTAGACGAGACAGGCGCTATTCGGCTACGCATGTGCTTATATCCCTAGGAAAAGAGACGGCGAGAAAGAAGGAGCGTGTACATACACAGACGATAACAAAACCAGATGTATTTACAGCACGTTTTTCAGTTTTTCTGTAAAAAGTGCTGTAAACATATCTGGTTTTCTATACATATCTGACAGGATGTTTCGGTAAAGGATTGCCCATAAGGACAACTGCATACAAAGCCTTCGCCGTGGTATTCCAGTCACCGATAACAACCTGCGCACGTTTCTTTATTGACTGCCTCTTCGATGTTCCGCTTTACTGTAGTTTATTACGGAGACATTTCTGCAACAATGAAGTTTAATTATTTAAAGAACCATGCATTGCAGTGACGTATCCCCCGGTAGAGGTGCTTAAGCGGCGATGTTATGCCTTTTGCGACCATGGAAGCTGCCAAACCGACCAGGAAGCGGCAGGATCCAACTGGGAAGATGTGTCCTCTCTCCACCCCCGACAATGCCGACTTATGTTTGCGTTGAAGCTAACTGTGAGAGGGTAAGGCTCTGAGGCCACAAAGAAAAGGAAGGGTCTAGCGTTCCGTCTAGACGGAACGCTAAAAACTGCTAAAGTTCCGTCCAGACTGAACGCTAAATGAAAACCAGCCGATTAGCCGCCGTGTTTCGTCCTGGGATTTGGTGTAGCGGTTCCGCCGCTGTCTACGGGCGCTGTAGTCCCTGGTTCGATTATTGCAACTTCTTTTTTTTAAAAGACGATAGTCTTTCTTGGGCTACTTAAACCCAGAAATTTTGGTCTGTCTGTATGTCTGTCTGTCTGTCCGTCTGTCTGTCTGTGATCCGATTCAGCCACCCGGCCAAAGCAAAACAATGCCTGCGCAATAGTCTTATATAGTCACAGCTAAATCTACCTGTCTATGTCCGGTGGAATGTTCATACTTGTCCACATTGTTGAAGAAGAACAAGACATTACGCAAATATGAGACAACAAGTCAATACAGAAGTGATATTTGCAGTGTTGCTTTATAAAAAAATCAGACATGCTTGAATTTGCGAAAATAAATACTTCATCAACTTCAGAAAAAGAATTCACTCCGCCGTCGCCTGCTGTCGCCCGCGCCACTATAGCTTCTGGGGCCATTTTAAGAAATCAACCGGCAACAGTTACGCAAGGTTCCACTAGGTAGGTTCCACGTTCTGCTTGCAACGCACGTGGAGTACGGAAACGCGGTTCTATAAACGCTGAAGTAGGGCGCCTCGATCAACGCGCGTCTTCGCCGTACGGCAGCGTTCGCATCGAGACACCCGATTTGGAGCAGTGGAACGCGGGAAATTTAAAATGAATTAAGCAAACCTTTGGAATCTTTACCTTGGGAGGAGCGCGACGCAAGAGGAAGAACATGAGAGGTGAGCGGGAAAGCGAAGGGAGGCATTTACTTCGCAAAAGCCGATAAAGACTATCGTCTTTTGACGGCATTTGCAACGAAAGGAGCAGATTGTCACGCGTCTCACGCGGCAGAGAAATGAGGCTCAAGTTGATTCATTGGATTTCCACACAATATATTTACAGAACAAAACCACTCAAACGAACGAAATCATAGCGACTGAACACACATATATATCACACTAAACAGCAAAAACAAGCACGACCTCACACTACCAACACTCTACTCCTAAAGTTACTATAATACATTAACTGTCTCCGTCAGATTCAAGCAAATCCTACCGCCGGTACCACGGTGCGATGCCGATGACGTGGCCCAGTGGGTCGGTTGGGTTACGCGTCACCCAACGTCGCCAAACGTCGCGATGGCCCGTGCTGGTGCGTCGTGGTCCGGAGCTGCCCGCTGTGCGATGACACGGCTTCGCTGAGCAGCGCGGCTCAGCAGGAGGCCAGCAGGGCGAAGCTGTTGGTCATAGGTGGTGCGGAGCTGCCCGCTGCCAGACGGTGCGATGCCGCTGGTGCGTCGTGGGGCACGGCTCGACGGGTCGTCGGCGGTGCGATGCCGCCGGTCAGCAGGAGGCCAGCAGAGCGAAGCCGCTGGTAATCGGTGGCTCCGGGCAGCCCGCTGCCAAACGGTGCGATGCCGCTGGTGCGTTGTGGGGCACGGCCCGAACTTGCCACCGTTCCTCCCTAGACCTCGTTCCACTCTCTCTACTTCAACTTTGTTCTCTTCCTCTTCACCTCGCATTCTATCGTGTGCGGCTTCCATTCGCTGAACCAGCTACCTCCTCCTCCTCTTCGATTACCCTGTGTTTCTTCTCCATTGGTTACTTCAAAATCCTTCTCACCATCCCGTATGCTGATTCTTCTTTCTCTTCATCTTGTCTGACAACATCTTCTGGGGCCAATCCCCCTTCGGGTATGGGTTCTTTTGACCACATGACACAGATACGCGGCCAATTTTTTTTCTGTCGTGTTTAGCGTTTTGTAATAGATATACTTCACGCCCGCTTTGCAATTCACGTGACGAGAGCAGTCGGTCTTGGCTTTTTACTCAAGCGGCCGAACTGCTCCCGCTCACTGGAGCCAAGGCCGACGTCATCACCAGTTACGCCCGATCTCCTGTAATTATTACCAGTGATTAATAATTAATAGTGACTCCGGCTAGTCAGTGAGCGGAAGTGGTTTGGCCGGTTGGGTAAAAATCAAGACCGACTGCTCTCGCTTAATTATTGGGAAGCGGGCGTCGGGTGGTGGCTTTGAGATCCGTCCGGATGTGTATCATCTGTACTTATTAATAATGATTAATAATTAGTGATTCTGGCTAGTCAGTGAGCGGTAGCGGTTTGGCCGGTTAGGTAAAAATCAAGAAAGACTGCTCTCAACGCGACTTGTGTTTCCTCTGGACGGAACTTTAGTGACAGTTGCCGTTCCATCTGGACGGAACGCTAGACACAGCCTAAAGAAAAACACGGTGGGTCGGAAAAATTAAGCCGTCCGTAAAAGCTTTTTGAGCACCGGGACCGTCGATGGTCCGACAAAAGCGCGGCATGCGAAGTTCCTCCATAGACGCACCAGCTCCTCGCCCGGCCTACGGCCGAGTGAGATCAACGGGAACCATTCAATTCTCAGTCCAGACGAGGCCCAGCCTGCTTCAACCGTTCCCTATCGTCCTACGCGTGCGTATCACGAAGCCACCGCCGTGCAACTAATTTAGCGCAGTGAAGTTTCCTAGCCCGCTTCAGGAAAAGTGAAAACGGCGGCTTCCAGAGGTGGACTTCTTTCAGGAAAACAACACGAATTGTCCAACGAGGGGCCTACGGGGCTTACCGCAGTGAGCGCCACTATTGCGCTTGTGCCCGCTGTCGGCTGTTCGCCGCAGGAGCCGCTCGCTGTGATGGATATTAATGGCGGAATCGCTTTTAGCTTCGGAAATACGTCGTCACTGAGCTCCTGCTATGCGGCACCCTAGAATTAATTCTCTGGTGGCGTGTTGACTTGGGAATGTGAATTGGATGGCCTTCTGAGACATTAATGCACTAACACTGTTCGGTTTCATGGCAAACGGAGGGTGTACTGCACACACTCGCGTGCGAGGGGAGACAGCGAGTGGTGAGTCCGAGCGCGAGTGAGTGCGAGTGGTGGCGGCTGATGGTGAGGGTGAGTGAGTGCTAGTGGTAATGGCGAGGGGAGAGCGCAAGCTCGCGTGAGTGCGAATTCTGATGGCGAGCGGTCAGCGTGAGCGCAAGTGAGTGCGAGAAGTGGACAGCGCGTAGTAAGCGTGAGTGCGAGTGAGTGCGAGTGGTGAGGGGGACTGGGGGGCGTGAGTGCATGCGGGAAAATACATTTTTCTCTGGGAGTGTGAGTGAGTGGCGCCCAGTTTTGCCGAGGTATGAATGCGACAATGTGAAGCTCACAAATTGGAAGAAGGCAGCTATCCGTCATTGACTTTCTCGTTGCCGCACTGAAAGACACTCAAGCAGACTATTTTGTTATGAAAGAATCAATCGCGTCGAAGCTTTAAAAATTTACCAGTTTGGAGGGGCAGCGCATCAGCACAACAGATGGCCATCTCTTTACCCCGAATGGAAGGTGTCCATCGCGGGTGAAGATGAACAACCGCACGCATACTCTGCTCCCGCGACGTACTTCTAGGGATGTACTTTCCGGCAGACAATGGCCTTAAAGACATTTTCATGCCATGTAATTCTCTTCTTACGCCGATCAAGCCTTCACAGTGAATCAAGGATTAAAACAACTTATCTAAAGCGGACATCATCGTACTAACTGAAACTTGGTTGCACCCACAAGTTCGAGGTCACGAAATTCCACAACGAAGTCCATTTTTGTTCTATCCATGTGACCGCACGATACGGCTAGGCGGTGGGGTTTTGTTGGGTGTCTCTGAAGGTTTCTCCTCACAGCGCATGCATGTTATCAGAAACCTCGAGATTGTGTGCGCCCTTGTGGAAATAGGGTCCCTAAAGTTTATAATTTATGCTTGTTATCGTCCCCTGATTGACTCATCTGATTTCGTAAACGAGCTACACGATGTCTCACGGTACCACGCCTGTTTTTGTTGGGGGATTTTAACCTGCCGAATGTACAATACGCTGATGAACAACCTATTATTTTTTCCTTCCCTACCTTCGCTCACGAATTCCTAGATATGTGCTCTCTTTTTTCGCTAACTCAGTCAGTCCAGGAGCCAACAAAAAAACAGCTAACACTCTTGCTCTAGTGCTTACAACCATGCCTGATCGGATTTCTAACCTCGCGCACTTACCAGGTTTGAGAAATCATTCTTTACTTACGTTCGGTCTAAATTCATTGCGCCCAAAAACAATGAAACTAAGTAAACGTATTCGTAACTATAACCGTGCGAACTTCGACGCCATCAACAACGAACTAGTCAAATTTCTTGACACTTTCTTAGATGATTTTGCTTACCGAACTATGGAAAATAAGCGAAGCGTATTTCCAAAAAATGTTAGCGAGCTCACGAACAAGCACATTCCTATATATATTCACTTCATCACTTCAAGTCGTAACGCTCCATGGTATACAAACAACCATAAACATTTATCTAACATGAAAAAAAAAAAAAAAACGTCCGTACAGATCAGCGAAACTTTCAAGGGATGCTGGGCGTTGGACGCCTTTCAAACTGGCTAATGATAACTATGTTGCGGCACTAAGATAAGCCAAAGTAACCTGTTTGCGTACCGTATTACGCACTATGCTAGTTACTGACGCCTCATGATAACCTAACTGACAGAGATGGTGCCGATACTCCTTCGGAGGCGTGCGCTAACGCTTTTAATGAAACCTTTGTGCGCAATTTTTCCTTGCCCGAAATGTTTGCTTACCACCTTCTGAAGTTTTCAACTACCCTGATAGGATTCCAATATTTATAGAACCAAGTGGAGTAGCCAAGGTGATTAAATCGCTCAAGCTTCCCTATGCGACTATATTAGCCACAAATTCTTGCAGAGCACTTGTGCCGATTAGTCCGTCATTTTAACAAAGGTGTTTCAGCAATCACTTGAGAGCGGTTGTTTGCCTGCCGACTGGACGGTGGGGAGGCGGATTCCGCTGCGTAAGTCAGGAAACAAAAACTCACCCCTTAATTACCGACCCATTTTACTTACTAGCATCCCTTACAAAATACTTGAACATGTTCTTGTTTCACACCTTGTTAATTTCTTAGAATCAAATTCGTTTTTTACGCGATCACTGCATGGTTTTCGCAAAAGTTACTCATGTGAAACACAGTTGGTATCTTCCACACATAAGCTTCATGCCTTACTTGATCGATCATCATCTGCTGATTGCATATATCTAGACTTTTCGAAAGCATTTGACACCGTGGGCCATAAAATACTAGTACCACAAAAGTCACGCCAGTTTAACATTTAAACGATACTTCTTGCATGGCTTGAGTTGTTCCTAACTAATCGTCGCAGTTTCATTTTCATTTTCATTTCATCCTTAAGGGACCGAATGCATTACATAAGGAGGAGGGATAACAGGGTTTGCAGGAGTAGTATTAAACGAAACAGGAAAAAAACAAGGTAAACATAAAAGCCGGAAAATACAAAACAAAGAATACCTGAAATAAAAATTACACAAAAAATGCACAAAGGTAACAGTGAAGTCAAGCAAACAGCCTTTTAAAATGCAAACAGCGGTTGAAGCATCAATAGGACCATCAAGGCAGAACAGTGCAATTATATCGTTAATACATCATGTGCACGTCTTTTCAAACCCGCCGCTGTAGCTCAATGGCTCAGGCGTTGCGCTGCTGAGCACTAGGTCGCGGGTTTGATTCCCGGCCGCTTTTCTGATGGAGGCGAAAAGCAAAATCACCCATGTGTATGAAATTTCGGCGCACGTTAAAGATGCCCAGGCGGGCAAAATTAATCCGGAGCCCTCCACTACGGCGCGCCTCATCGCCTGCGTTGTGTCGGCGTGTTAAACGCTACAATCAATCAAACGTGTTTTCAAGCTCATCTCTAAATTGTATGTTATTGGTGCATATGGCGATGTCCGCGGGTAAAGCGTTCCATAGAGGAATAGCGTTAGGAAAAAAGGACGAGACAAATGCTGACGTTCCGCCGGTTATCGGGGCTAATGGGCAAGTGTGATTTAAAGAGAAAACACAAGTTTGTTTCATTTAAACGATTGCCTCGTTAGAGTCATACTGGCACCACTTTTAACGTAAACTTCGCTCAGATAAGCTACATTATTAGGAAAAAAAAGGGAATGGTCATGCGACGCACTATACTCGGTGACAACTTAAGAACGGCACCGGAAGTTGGCGCTGTGCCTTATCACCGTAGCCGGATGTTTCTCCGCGCGGCGCAAGTAGGGCGTTACTGGGAATATTTTGAACATGGCGTGAGCCGTCCCCGTGATTGTTTGGACTTAATATGCTTATAAACGACTCCAGTGACGACAAACAAACTGCGCGAGACAGGGCAGACGATATCACGCATTCATAGCAAACCCCTTTCAAAACGCGCGCGCACTGACGTCACGGGTCCCGCGCTTTTGCGGAGTGATACACTACATTAGGTGGTGCCGTTCTTGAGTTGTAACCGAGTATAGCTCATTTCCCGCAACAAAACCTATGATGTCACATGTGACAGCTCTGGGATTGGCGGAGCGCGGCAAAAGCAAAAGCAAATAAGGAGAGCTTATAAGCTTGCCGAACGAGCATTTTGTGCTTAAATTTAGGGCACATTATTTTCAAAGTCGTGAGAATTGTGGGACAAACAGTGGAAGTTACGAAAGCAACCGTAAACAGAAGTGCCGATGCGTACTGTTGTTGGTACTGCGCGCACTATGCTTGGTTTAGCTGCACAGGACTGCCGGGCTTTGGGGTTGTTTCAGACGACACTGGCCGATTGACGGAAGCGACGATGTCTTACGTGACCGTATTTGTCGAGCCAGCACCATGTTTCACGAAAAGGTTAGTTTCTCCGTGAATGAGAACAAGCCAGGTTTAAATACGGTCAAAAACAAACCAAAGGCCACGGAGTAACAAATTATTGCTTTGTTCCAAAAACATAACCGGGTTGCTACGGTATGGGGGCGCCATCTAGGTTCACTAAGGGTAAACAGGGCCTCCCAATCGGCTGCAGAGCTATGGTCCCAAGAAATATCTTTCTAGAGACCATAGCAGAGCGGTCGGTTCCTGTGATGTCATTGCAGACCACGAAAACGCACGATTTAGCGGGAAATCAAACTTTTAACTTAAATTAATCATTTTCTTTGCGAATGAAGCATCGTTTGCATTCCTACAAGCGCTGGGGGCCCTATAAAGCAAGAAATCTTTCGAATAACACACTCGTATTTTGTCTTCACGGCTCCTTTAAGCGGGGTGACATTCTGTGAGGCGGCCTTAGTAACGTGTGTCTTTGTTCTGGCCGATAAAAAATTATGGAGGAGGCATAGGCGAGCAATGACGCGGGGTGATTCGAGGGCCTGGAGAGAGAGAGAGAGATAGTTTAAAGGCAGTGACGCTCACGTGATTTGAACATTGCGAGGCGATAAAGCGTGCAGCGCTGTTTTGGATGGATTCGATCGGTAGGTATGCTTGTGTTCGATTTAGGTATGCTTGTGATGGATGCCAGAGGGCCGATGCATATTCCAGTTTCGGACTTACAAATGTTAGATAAGCTAGTGTTTTTATTTTTGAGAAGCAAGTTTAAGGTTACGGCGAAGACATCTGAGAGTGCGCGAGGCTTCATAGCAAATTGTGTCGATATCCGTTGCCCAAGAAAGAGATGACGTCATGTGCACCCCGAAGTATTTATATGATAGGACTGAGCTGATCTGTATGTTGTTGGCGTTGTAGGTGTATTGAGATATGGGATGTTTCCGAGAAAGTCAGAGAGATTTAAATTTTGTTAGGTGTAATGGCATGTGCCATTTTATACACCATAATGAAAAGCTGTCTAAGTTTTATATCAGGTTAGAATAATCATCGGCAGGGTAAATGATTTGGTACCATACGCAGTCATCTGCAAAGAGTCTTAGGTTTGCTGTAAAGTTAGTGGGCAGGTCATTTATGTATATTAAAAAGAGCAGAGGCGACAGGCTTGCATCTGGTTGCATCCTGCGGGACACCGGACGATACGCTGGTTAGGTGCACATTAGTCGAGGTGAATTGCGTCCGTCCTTTTAGGAAGTGTTCGATCCATATTATCAGGTTAGAAGGAATGTTTAGTGATGATAGCTTAGCTAGTAGGTAGTTGGGGCTGACACGATCGAATGCTTTCGAAAAATCTAAGAAAATTGCGTCTACTTGATGGCTATTGTCCAGTTCCTGCAGTATATCATGTATGAATGCGGCAAGCTGGGTCTGACATGAGAACCGTTTTTTTATTTGCGATAGTATGCCCGTTGGCATAAATACTATGCTACAAGTATATGTTAACTCCCGTTTCGCGAACAAACGCAAGGAGGGAGCGGTGGTGGGGTCCCCATATCCACCGATGGAGGTCAGGTGGTCTGCCAGGGTGGAGGCCTGTGCCTCGAAGGTGTCGTGTTCTGGCCGCTTGCAATGAAGGGCACGCCCACAGAAAATGCTCTGTAACGGCATCTTCGGCAGGAGCCGTGCAAAAGGGGCAGCTCTTGTCGAACGGCGCGTGGTAGCGTGGTGGCCACTCCCGGGTAACAGCGGGAGAGAGGGCTACACCAACACGAAGTCTTCGCAGCAAGACCTCCTCCCAGCGAGCGAGTCGGCTAGGGAGGTCCGTTCCACACGGTGGAATTAGAGCTCGTGTGGCGCGACGAAGATCTTCTTTCCTTTGTAAAAACTGTCCTGGGGTATCTAATGCCAGTAAAGGCAATGGTCGTAGAACAAATGCAGTGTGGCAGGCACCATCCGCCGCAATGTGAGCGGGAAGCGTATTGCGCCGGACCCACGAGAGCCGCAGAGGGCAGGGGTACGTATCCAGTATGTCATGAATGTCCCTCGAGATAGCCGAGTTGTTATTCTCTCGACGTAAATCACGTATGGCCGCCGTGGAGTCTGTATAAATTTGTAAAGTAGTACGAAGTTTTGTGAGTGAGAACCCATGAGTGAGTGAGAAACCGTGCGCGTGAGAACCCGCCACTCTGTCTGGTGGCCCAGAACTGTAGACTCTACTCTGAAGCCGTCGCCAATTCGTCACGGCGCGCACGGGATACGGATTGTCTGGCCCACCGCCTACCAAAAGGGATAATCCCCCATTGAGAAAGAAGACGGCGCCGCCGGATTCCGGGACCGTCTGCGTGACGCGCGGAGGTGGTGGGATTACCGGCGTCGAAGCGCGTGCTGCGCAAGACACCATTGTTAACGCGCTCCGGCCGGCACAGTGCACTGTCGCCGCCTTTCGCTCCCGCTCCGCGGAATCGCGCGCACCTGCTCGTCTGCGAGCGTGCCGTTGACCCAAAGATGGCGGCGCCTCATTGAATATTCCGTGGCGTACTGAGTGACAGCTGTCTACGTGAATTTGGGCACTCCCTTATGCGTGTACGAACGCTACAGGGGCGTTCCCGAGAGAGGGTGATCTCGAGGTTTTATAAGGCCGAACTTGGCCGTTGGAAATCGTTCTTGTCTGAGCGCCGAGCTGGGCAGTTCCCGGCGGGACAAGGAGTCTCGACCGTTGAAGCTAGGTTGGGATTTGTGAGCCCCCTAGGATAAAGGTTAGGATCGCGTCGGAGGTTTAGGGTGCAGCGCCATACCGGGTAACTAGAAGGATCCTGCGGCGAGACAGGGTCTCGGCCGTCGTTTCTCGAGCGGTTTGTGTACGCTCCGAGAATAGGAGAGTTAGACGAAGTTGAGGAACTCGAGTGATTTGTTGCGCACTCGGAGCTAGCGTCTAGCTGAAGTTTGAAGTTTTTCCTTTTTCTTCTCATGTACCCAGTTTTCCTACTGCTAAATAGCTGTATATAAATAGCTAAATAGCTGTATTCACTAAATAGCTAAATAGCTGTAAATCACTTCAGTGTCCCGACACTGAAGTGATTTGTAAACATTCCGGGATTTCGAGCGCAAATTGTAGTCCGGAGTCCCTAGGCCCTGTTTCGACAACTCTGTGCGCGTTTACGAGAATACGGACACAGAAGAAGAAAAAGTGCTTGTCTTTGTCTTCTGTGTCCGTGTATTCTCTGCGCTTCAAATCCATGAGAAAGCCTGATAATCGCCGGAGTGCTGATCCTGCTGGTGATCCTGAAATTGGACAGCACCAATGTCAGGATCATCAGCAGAGGCTGGTGGTCTTGACCAAAGTGGTGGTCCTCACCACCAGAGCTTGCTTTTCGACTACGGTGTCGTCGTTGAAAGACGTATTTCGTGCTTGCAGCAAGAAAAATTGCATGCCTTGGTCTCTCTTGTCAATGACGAGCTTTTCAACCCCGAGAACACTTTAAAAAAGCCACGAAAACTTAGCTAGCAACGCTGAAAGAGGCATGTGGAGGGGGAATTAAAAGAAATACGAACAACGAAGCGCACAGCCTCCGACGCTTTGTGCACCGTCTGGCTGCAAAGTCAGCACACTGCGCGCACGCGCACTTTTTCGATAGCGTTTGAGACTGCGGACTACCTTCATTTATGGTAAATACTTGATCGAGAAGTGTGCATGGTCGTTTATTTTGAAGGGCCTTTTCCCGTGGCGTCGCGACTGAGCAGGGTGATTGTTGATCCGCTTATGCTATCTGAAATCACGGTGCTGCGCGCTTGGCCCCGAATATAGCAGATAACAGGGGCTCCCATCCTGCATAGTGGCAACGGGGCGCAAAAAAGCGCCTAAACATAAACGACCGGTGGCGATTCTCGATTAAGGATTTACCATAACAGTGAACCGCGCTCTCAAACGCTATCGGAAAAGCGCGAATGCGCGCAGTTTGCTGACTTTGCAGCCAGACGGTGCAGCATGCGTCGGAGGCTGTGCGTTCCGTTGTTCGTATTTCTTTTATTCCCCCGTACCTAGCTTACCGTGACGAAAATTTCGTACTCGCCCGGAGCTTCGACGAGAACCTTGCACGGTTAGAGGCGGCACTCGCGGCCATCGAAACGTCGGCATTAACGCTCAAGCCTGAAAATCGCCACTTGGCGTACACGCAACTGAAGTTTTGGGCCGCGTCATCAACTACTGCGGAGTACTGCCTGACCCAGAGAACTGACGGCTATGTCAACTTCACAAGGCCAAAGGACGAAAAGCTCGATCAAAGATTTCTTGGCCCAGAGGACGTTAGATTGATTTATGCAGATATCTTAAAACCAAACCATTAGGTGTCCCACCAAAGGGGAAGAGAAACTGTAGCGGCACCAACAACACGAAGGATACCAAAATGGCGGCCGTTGTAAAGAAAATAAATTGTGGTCGTGTGGGGTTCGAACCCGACTGGCCAGAGCACGAGGCGAGTGCTCTAATTACGGCGCTAACTCATTACCCTGCAGTGCGGAACAGAAGTAACCTAATACGTGCCCTTTCAAAACAGGTGCACGTAGCGGCACGTGTGTAGAACGGTTGCACGCTGAGGAGAGCTCCGAATGTGGGCAAGCTGCAGCTTCAAGTGCGGCGAGTCGGCCAGTCGGTGCAAGCAGCGCGACAAAGCCGAAGAGGAAAGAAATCGGAACCTTGTGCAGCAGTCAAGAAGCCTCTCATGATTGCTAGGCTGCTGCCTTCAAACCACGTAAGTAGACTCCAATTGGTCGAGGAATTTTTCGTGTGTTCCAGTTGATGGTCTGAAGAAGGCGGGTTACGAGGCAACATGAATGGTACCCCACGTCGGCGAAGGTATCTCTTCTCAAGAGAGCATAGCAGAGGTTTCCCAGCAAGAATGTATACAATCCAAAGTACAATCCAAAAACAACGCCAAGCAACAGTACATTACGTTGAATGGAAAATGGGTTCGCACAAAAAAAAACACTTGAAAACAAAAGCAAAAAAGCGCAATCAGTACACTGAACTGGAGGGAAAAAAATATGTATGCAGAAAAAACAAAAAAAAAACGAAAGAAAGATTCATACATCAAAAAACATCAAGAAATGCTTTGAGCGCATGTTGAAAGGATGATGAATCGGACAGTTCCGCGATGTGAGCAGGGATCGAGTTCCATTCTGCGATTGCAAGAACTAAAGGAGAGTTTTTATATCTTTCTGTTTTTGCGAAAATTGGCGTAACTTTGAAAGCGTGCCAAAGGTTTCATCGCCCTGGGCAAAAACGACCTCCGTGGGCAAGAAGATCTATCCGCGAAGGCCTAAGACGCCAACGGATGCGTCAGGCTAATAAGACATGCAGCATAGAGCTCAGATTCTGTTTAGGAAAACTGCAAAAGAAGTGTCGAAGCCGCATTATGTATGACAATGCGGGTGTAAAAAATGGGACCTGGTAAATATTTGGGTTGCAGAATATGTTTGAAGGCTAGGCAGGACTAGTGTCACTGCACTGAATAGAGCAGTTCTCGCCACCACAGACGCCGAGACGCCGAGGCATTTAAGGAATCTTTGGACGCACTTCTGCTGTTGCACTCATGTTTATTTCGCATTCGGAAGAAAGTCAGTCGCGTGCAGCCGCGGAGCAGGGAGGACAAGCTAAACGTGCCAGAGTTGACCGACTAAAATCTCATTTTGCGAGCAGTTAACAGAACTTAATGAGTCATGTCAGGAACATAAAAAACCGAATTCGTAGCAACTGGAGGGGGGGAGAACACTTTTTAAACAGTTTGGAAAACACGCCACACTGAAACAGCCTGCGGAGAAAGTTGTTCGCAACAAAGTATCGCAATGTACGAACTGCACTAGCTTCTCACAAATTCATTGCATCTTGTTGATTGTATGCATAGACTATGTAAGAGAGCCGTTATGAAATAACGAATTAAAAAACGCTGCCATCGTAAGATGTTTTTAAAATAATTTGGGCTCCGAAGTTACTATTTTTGTAAACATGAACTTTCTTGAACGAACGAGTGTACAGCCACTGCAGAAGTTGTTCGAAGCCGGGCGATGGTCATTGCGCCCCCTATTCAATCCCATAGCTGCGCCTTCACCATCTTAGCAATGTAGGTATGTTCAGGCACGTCGCCTTTGGCATTGTATTTCACTTGAGATAAATTAATTACTGCTGGAGTGCCATAATAACAGCCCGGCTATCTGGAGCTGCCCCAACCTTTCGCGAGGATGCGGCCTGCGCCGCAACTTTTCGCGCGCCGATTGTCCCATTTCATAGGTGCGCAATCTCGCTGTAACTCAGTGTTTTATGGCCGAGCTGTATACCTGTGCCGCCCAACGGTTTCATCTTCGTGAGCAAAAACGCCAAGACACCAAGGCCTAAGACGCCGAGTGCATGCGTCACGCTAGGCAGGAACCAGCATTTGCGCTAGAGAAGCCGAGTGGAGTGTTAGCAGATAAGATAGTAGAGTACCGCCACTGAGGCACGAGAGTGAGCAAGTCGGCCGCCACTTTAGCGTTTCAGGTTACCTGCGGACTTGACTGGCAGAAAACGTCGTCTACAGAAGCGTTATACGCTTACGAAAAACATCACCCTTAGAGGTCGGAAGCATGAGGTGACGGCGTTTTTCTTTCACGAGCGCACCTCCTAGCTGTAGAAACACTCAAACACCGATCTCGGGTCTTACCACAAGCACAAGAAGACGAGTCCCAGCACGACGAACAGTAGTGGCCACATGCTTGCCGCCGTGGAAGCTAGATGTGCGCACTGAAGGGTTCCCCCCCCTGGCAGGAACGGCATCGCCGGTTTTGGTGGCAGTGGGCGGAGGCAAAGGGGGGCAGCAGCAATATGTCACGCAGACGTTGTACGCGACGCCACTAAGTCCCGACGTTTTCCTTTTCGGCGACTATTCTCGCCACTCCATGACTGGAAAGTTCCTCGACGCGACTGAGTCACGTTTTAGCCAGCTGAATAGCTTCAGTGGGTCAGGCAAAAAGCAGACCGTCAGCCGAAATCTACCTAGAAGAGCCCTTGTTGCAAGGACGGCGGGCGCACATTTGAATGCGTAGCATTCTTTGCCGAATACCCCCACAGCCTGGACCGTGTAAAGCCCTGAATTTCCACAAAGATGCGATCTCGCAGAAGTTCTACCTGTAATCGCTATAATAGAGTAAATAGAGATAACTGATCGTACGATATTTTTAGAAACTAAAAAATAAGAAAAACAAAACATTGCGGAAAATGGCGAAACGTGTAACGCCCTGCACAGTAATGCAGTAATGCAGTAACACAGTAATGCAGATTTCGCGGAAGCTTTATTTATTTATTTACATGCCCTGAACGCCCGGATGGGCATTACATAGGTGGGGGAATAGTGTGAGGTTATGATCGCAGGTACAGTATATTTTTCCAGCTAAATATAACAATGAAGGCAAGTGTGCCGTACATGTCTATACCATCGAGAAACTGAAAGTACAATCCAAAAACAACGCCAAGCAACAGTACATTACGTTGAATGGAAAAAGGGTTCGCGCAAAAAAACACTTGAAAACAAAAGCAAAAAAGCGCAATCAGTACACTGAACTGGAGGGGAAAAAAATATGTATGCAGAAAAAACAAAAACAAAAAAAAACAAAAGAAAGATTCATACGACATCAAAAAACTTCAAGAAATGCTTTGAGCGCATGTTGAAAGGATGATGAATCGGACAGTTCCGCGATGTGAGCAGGCAACGAGTTCCATTCCGCGATTGCAAGAACTAAAGGAGATACGACTTAACAAAACTTGTTGCTGAGCTAGTTGGTACATTGTTCAAACAAAGTTAAAAACGTGGCGCAAACTAGACGGGACAAGAGAGACAAGAAACACAGATACAGGCGCCAGTATCTGTGTTTCTTGTCTCTCTTGTCCCGTCTAGTTTGCGCCACGTTTTTAACTTTGTTTGAACTAAAGGAGAGTTTTCATATTTTTCTGTTTTTGCGAAAATTGGCCTAACTTTGAATAGCGTCCATCTACCTGGGTGGAAATATGAGCCGATAGAATGATATTGCAGCGAACCATGCATTGGGTTTGTTTATTTGTGTTTTACTTTTACCGCCCGGCTGCGCCGGTCTGTGTTATCTCTGTGCCAAGGGAAGCGCGTGTTCCATTCTTTCTTTCTGTGCCGCATGTGTTATCTGTTCTGATAGGGAGAGCATTCCGATCTAACGTGAACAGCCCGGAATAATCTTCTTGGATCTACAATGTTCTCGATGCGAATCGACGGTTCGGGAACCACGCGCGCCGAAAGATAAAAAAATTCCCCCGCATTTCCCCGAGGGGGAGAATGTGAAAGTGCGAATGCACGGTTGTCGGCCCGCTTGCGGCGCTTGCGCTCGGCCCCCGCAGCCCACCGCCTCGCCGCCTTCTCTTCCATCTCTTCCATCGGGTTTGTAGTATCACGTGTACACCACGCAGTTATCAAGCCGCTATAACGCCGCTGAGTCGCCAACGCACGCCGCTGACGACGTAGTTTGAATGCGTTAAAGATATAAGGCGCGTCACTAACACTGATATCAGCGTCGCGTCCGTGGCTTGGTCGGTAGAGCGTCGCGCTGCGGCCGCAAAGTCCTCGGATCGAAACCTGGCGCCGGATGCTGTTTCTTTTTTAAATATAGAGGAGCACTGCGGACGCCGCCGCCGCCACCGGCGGTGGATGGTTTGGGGTCGCTTATAGAGTGCATTCGCACTTAAAAGCCTGCAGAGCAGACGCCGGGCTATTCGATTCTGCGACGCTCGCCGACGCAAGTCACTTTGTTGACCGCTGCTTCGCCGCCTCTGTATTCTTTTGAGTTGTTAGGGGAGCACAAGTTCGCTCCAATAAACTTGTTTCTCCGTCAACACAACTGCGTCGTCCTTGGCTTCGTGACAATATGAAGCTGGGAAACGGCCTATTGCTGTGTTAGAGCGAAAAAAGAAAGTCGAGCCAACTTGCGGCACTTGGCCAGCGAGGGCCATTAAGGGAGTTCCTTTAAAGAAGATACGCTTTGGTAGTGCGAGCACGAGGACGTGATGATGCTGGTTGCCTTGTTCTGGACGGATTCCAAGAGGTTAAGTTCACGCCGGGAGGATGCCATATGATAGAAGCGTATTCCAGTGAGGGCCTATAAGGCAGTTATATGCGTGGAACCTGGTTTCCTTGGTGGCTAAATGTAGACGTCTCTTGAGAAGGCCACGTTTTCAAAGGGCTTTAGTAGGCGTGCGTTCTATGTTGTACGTCCACCTTAACTTAGCCGTAAAAACAAACCTAAATATTTGAACGCTTGAACTGAATCTATTACAACCATTTATTTTATAGTTAGCGGCGACGTTCTCGGGGACAGAACTAAACATTAGGTGTTTCGGTTGTTCTACATTAATTTCGATTTCCCAGCAGCTACACCATTACTGTGGCTTTATGAGATCAGATTGCAGGATAATTGTGTCGGCGTGGTTAGATATCTCTCTATATACTACGCAGTCGTGCGCACACAGGCGCATTAGTAATTTGAGGCTACATTATGTCAGTGATGTAAACCAGGAATAAAAGGGGACCTAACACTCACACCTGAGGGACCCCAGATAAAACGCGTGTATGCTTAGAAATATAATTGCTTAATTTGACTGTCTGGACATGATTGTTTAACAATTATTCTAAAAAGCGTGTTGCGTTTTGGTTGAGAGTCAACTTTTAATTCTACTACTTCTACTTTTAATTCTACTTCAACTTTTAATTCTACTTCTAATTTTCTACTCGGTCCACAGCGGTAATCATGCTTTGAAATTCGTCCCCCGAGGCAACTTCATCAGCATCTGAAGTTACTGAGGTGTTCTCCGTGAACCCTTACACCCCCTGTTCCCAGTCCATGTTCTGAACACCTGAACACGCCGTGAATAGTATTCGAGAGATTGTGTCTACTTCTCTGACGCCATTCCTTATAAGTATTTTACTGCTCTCCTTATGAAAGAGTATGGTAGCTGTGGACCCATTTTAGATATTCTATAGTATTCTTACGTAATGTTCGTCGACACCCTGAATCCGCAATCCTGCGTGACTGCTGAGGTTTCGACCAAATCAATTGATTTCATATTATCTATGAAGTCTATATGTAGAGGTTGACTATACTCCGCGCATTTCTATATCACCTGATTGATCGTGTGAATATGGTGTATTGTTGAATAGCCATTATGAAACCCTGCTTGTTCATTACGTTGACGGATATCTAAGGTGCTTTCGTAGAGGGTATTTAAATGCCTTCTGAAAAAAGGCGATCTTAGCAATGCCTGTCACTGAGTAGTGAAGCCGGCTTTAGCGAGGCAGATTTATAGCAGAATGCTGTAAACATTTAACCGATTACCACTTGGATGTTCCTGCAAGTTGGAGCTTGTGGATCGAATGGACGGCATTGACAGCCACAGATAGGGTCAAATTATGCATGTTTGTTCCATATCGCATGCCTTTACCGAACACGATGCCGGGAGTACTGGTCGGAATCACCGACTGGCGGACGAACGATAACCTCATAGAGTGCGTTACGGCACTGCGACATGAAATAGCATCCGCCAGACGGTTACAGAACTCGTCGGCCGCTTTGCTTCACGTCAACGTACCGCACGAACCCTTCAACTTTAGGATATTAGGGGCAATAACCAGATTCCGTCCATACCCCAAGTCAGTTGGGTTTTGTATGACATGCGCGAACATTGGTAACAGACAAAACGTGTGCCCGTCCCCCTAGCCAGAGCTATATGCGTTAAAAGTTGCAAGGAAACAGCCAACGCTAATCACGAACTGCCCTGTATGCAAGCTGTGCAACAAGCCGCATGAAACAGGCAGGAAAGAGTGCAAGTCAAGAATAAGGCCGGCACCTTTTCCTCTCCATTTCCGGCAGGGCCGGTTCTAGAAAGGTGGCACGGCATCCTCGAGGGCGAGCGGTGACTCGATCCACACGGAAAGTACCACAAGCGCTACATCATTTTTCCCGGCATGTTGAGAAGCTACTCCGCTAGATTCAGGTCCAGGTTCCGTTCCAAGTCGGGGACCACACGAAAATCGAGGTCGAGATGGAGGTCCTCCCGATGTCCTCCAACAGCGTGGAATCAGGATTGTGGAGAACATAAAAGAGTAACATTCTCTGTAAGGACAAGGCTCGTAACAGTAATGTAAGACTGTAAGAGTAATGTTCTCAGATTGATTCGTTGATTGATTGATTAAATCAATAAATCAATTGAAGACAGCAAGCGTGATGTTCGGGCGTGCGCCGAGTAATGTTCTCAGATTGGTTCGTTGATTGATTGATTGATTGATTGAACCAATAAATCAATTCAAGACAGCAAGCGCGGTGTTCGGGCGTCCGCCCAGTGAGGTACATCCTCAGTCCAGGATGCCTTGGCGGTGACTCGCTCGCGCTGCCTTCTCTACCAACATGAGCTGGGTAGACGGGTTGTGGCTGGCCACCCACTGCTGCGTGGTAACGTTGGGGAATTGGTGCTTTGGTGAGGTGTTGGCACATTCTGCGGTAATGTGCTAGAGAGTTCCTATGTTTGGGCAACAGTGGCTGAGTATTGGGTAGAGAGCATGGCGTGGTGGAGTATATTGTAGGGAAAGGTATTTGTAGCATGCATAGTGTGACGGCGTCGGTCCTGGAGAGGGTATGGTGAAAAGGATGATATTTCCGTCGTTGTAGCTTATAGCGGGTAAGAATATGGGCATATGTGAGGAGAAGAGTGGATGAGGGTGGAGTCAGGGCGAAAGGTAGGGTGCCACTACGGCAGTCGGCAACGGTCCGGAGTACATGTTCGCGCTGCACGGCGTGAGCCGCTTCGTTGCCTTCTTATCGCGCTTAAGGCATAAAGTTGGGCTAGTTGGTTATCTGACTGCATTTTACTAGCGAAAAATAGACACGGACGAAGAAGTACACAGGACACTCGCTAGTCTCCTGTGTACTGTGTACGAGTCAGGACACTAACGAGTGTCCTGTGTACTTTTTCATCCGTGTCTATTTTTCGCTAGTAAAATGCAGCTTCTTATCGCGTGTGGCATGGAGTGCATACGATGTGTGCGAGGGTAAGATTGGGATTCTGGCGTAATATTTGTAGGGTTTGATAAAAGATACGGCTGTAGAGGTAGTCCCGGCAGGCTGATTGTGAATCTGTGAAGATCGGAATGTATTCTTCTGTAGTTTGTAAAGCAAGGGCGTTGGCCACTTTTTCCGCTGTGGTGGATTGTGTGGCGAATCGTAACGGCGGTGATTTCTTGTCTGTGGTGGTTGATGACGCTGGCAACAAAAGCTTTGGGGCTGTTGTCTGGCGTGGCGTCCACGTATCGAGTGGTGGTGTCGGGCATAAGGAGTCGAATGATCGCAAGCTCTGGCTTGACGGCGGGCGGTGGAGGCATATTGAGCTGTGTGCGGGCGATGCGCGATTGCTGGAGGGTTCGAGGAGGGATTCGTTTCTTTTGGTCATGGCGTGCTTCAGCTGAATAGCTGAGTGTGGTGAGTAGGCTTCGGCCAGTGGGTGTGAGGGTGAGCCAACGCAGCTGCGTAGCTTTGTGGGCTTCGAAAAGTTCTTTCCATGAAGTGTGGAGACTCAACAGGAGTAATTTCTCGGTCGCTGTAGTAGTATGGAGGCCGAGTGCTGTATTGTAGGTTTTCCGGTTTAGAGTGTTCAGTTTCTTGTTTTCTGCAGTCTTGAGGTCTAGGTATGGTGCGCCATACGTGATGTGACTTGTCAGAAGTGCTTGGATCAGTATCATGGTGCCAGGCTATTCAAGGACTTCGTGCTACTCGATATAGAAGGTGCGTTAGCTGGGTTGCTATGCGCTGTAATGGTCAGATTGTTTGGGACCCGGAACCATCTTGTGTGACATTGAAACCCAATATGCGAAGTTGAGCAGCGTGATTGATTGGTTGTCTCAGCGGAGTATGGTTGCTCTCAAAGTAAGGATAACGCTTGCATAAAACCCAAGTATTAATGAATTCATACTTCCAGCGAACTATAATACTGGACGAAGAAAGAAAATACGAAACCCACGCTAGAATTCAACTTAGTTTATGCAAAAGAGAAGTATTAACAGGAAAGTATTAACCCGGGGCCCCTTTCAGATAAGATGGAACAAAGCATGGCTGGTCGACCTCTTCAATTCGCTTGAAATTTTCTTACCTCATTCCCGCATGTATGTAATGTGCGGATTCACAAATATTTTCGGCGGAAAAAATATTGGCCGACTGAAAAAAAATTGGAACCCACCCGCGTAGACCCCGGCCGCTACCTGCCTATGCGCCACGGCCACATTTAGCGACATCTACCAAAAAATATACTCAGGCGGGAATGGTAATTTTTTATACTTAATCTACACCTGGTGTAAACTTCGTGCCCAAGCTATCGTTGGCTACAAAAACATATATTCTTTGTAATAAATTTCCAAATCTTGCTCAGAGCGCATTTTGTTCTGTACTTTGAGGGCCAGTGTTATCGTAAGTAATGGAGCTATAGCGTTCACATTTGAGTGAGGGCTGATCCTGGCAAGCACAAAAAAGGGCCGTATAAATATCGTGTCTGTGCACACTATGGTTAAAAACGAAAAAGCGCACAAGTGTGAAGAAAAAACTAAAACACTCCGAGTTCAGAGGCCTATTAAAAAAAACCCTTCTTCGATTTTGCTGAAATTGTCCCCAGATATTAACCTGTGAATGTACTTCAATTATCATTAAAAACATGTTGCATCATATTGTTCCTGACGCGCCTACAGCGCGAAAAAAAAGCCTGGTCGGCCAGGTCTTCACAAGATCCTGAGACACGAAACAGTGAAAGCAACTTTTTTTTTTATTCAGAATTGTTTCCACGGGTGCTATCCGTGAGGGGGCAGAGATATAGGCGGAATGCCTGACAAAGCCTCTGCCCCCCCCCCCCACAGTTCAGCGTAGAAGGTAATGCAGAAAACGTATACTCAAGCATGCAACAAAAGACACGCGATACGCAGTGCTTAGAATAGAACATTGAAACATTTAACATAAGGTTCAGTAGAACTCAAACGATACTTAAAAAAAAAAAAAAACTCGGAACAATTCCATGCCATTCACAAACAAACACAAAGAGTACATTCCAAATACGTAACAAAAGGCACGCATTACATAGCATTTAAAACAAAATAAAACAACTCGATGCATACATTTAAAATTTGGAAAACATGTCACACAATGCTCAAATTTGTTTAAATATATAAGGCACATTTCAAGCAAATTAATGTTCACAGTTCTATGCCGGAGAATACACGACGCCATTTTGAATCATAAACCTTCTGCATGCACATTTGAAACTTTGAAAAGACCGATTAAAATCAATACATATATCACTCCTGTTCAACATGCTAAGGGTTTGGAAGTGTAACGTCTGCCTATCGTAATTTGTTCATGTTGCAGGCAGCCTGTGCTTAGGACGTCTTATATCGTACGCCCTAGAGCCGTCTTCGGTAATTCGTTATAAATTCCAGATTTTTGGATCCACTGCAAAAGTTTAAAGTAGTATATTTGGTCCGCATTTAACATGTTATATATAGTAAGAAGAGGTAGCGTTCGAAGTTCGCGTTTATCCCCCGGATAGTTCTCGAACATGCGCAATATTTTTTTCTGCAAAATAATTAGTCGATCATAGTTAGAAGCTGTTGTAGTACCCCATACTAAAATTCAGCTTGGAGTAAAATATTGAATAATACAGGCTTTGCTTTAACCAGGTCGTTAGAAACTGTATATTTTATACATGCACCCAATGGCTTTAGATAAATCTGATTTCAGTTTACTGACGTCTGTATTCCACGATAGGTTATCGGTAAACGATACTCCTAAACATTTTTGTTCTGTAACTTCTTCTTGCACGTTACCGTTAAATACGATTTAACATCACTTGTACCTCGTTTGCTTATTGGTTTAAAGATTATATACTTAGTTTAATTTCTATTTAGGCTCAACCGATTTTGGTTCAACCATTGAGAGAGTTTCAACAGGTATGTATTCACATATTCTTCCAGGGTATTTTTTGTTTCCGCCATAAAAAAATATTGGTGTCGTCGGCGTACATAATTAAGTCTGGGGATCCTGGTATTTCTGTAATGCCATTTATATAGGCAAGAAACAGTAGTGAACCCAAAATTGACCCCTGGGGAAGCTTTTTGGAAATTAATGTTTTGTTTATTGTAACATATTGGTGTCGGTTTGTGAGATACGCTTTAATTAGTTTTAGAGTTACGCCTCGTATACTGTATTATTCAAGCTTCTTGAGTAAAATGTCATGGGCAGTGCGACAAGTGGCCAAAAGGAGAGTCCCTGGCACTCGAAACACTAAATATCCCCGAAGAAAAATACATTGTGGTTGCCACGTGGGAGCCCGGCGACCTTCTGAAGGCGGGAGTCCAGCGTCCTTGTGCATGCCCTTGACCCTTCAGCATTCCTGAGGGGAGTCCGAGAGAGAAAGAGAGAGAAAATGACTTTATTGAAGGTTCCTGCGGAGGGTAGGGCCCTCGGCCACGCAGGGCCTGCCCTTCCTAGACGAGTATTAGGTCGTCCCCGAAGCAGTGCCTCGCGGGCGTCGGCGCGGTCGGTGCGTGGTGGGTGTTCGGGTGTTGACCCGCCGACCCCCCGACGACGCTTCCCTGCGCTTCTGCCCTGCGAGAGCAGCCTCGAGCCGCTGGATAGTTCGTAGTTGCACCTCGTGCTCACCCGAGTTCATGGCATACGTAATGTCCTCGGGCAGGCGCGTTGCACCGTCTGCCTCCAGCGAGTGTCGTTCACATCCCCACAGCAAGTGGGCTAGCGTTGCGTTCGTTCTCGCGCACACACTGCACAGCACACTTTCGTAGTCCTCTGGACACACGTGGCGCGCCAGCACCGGGGTGATCACCGAGTTCGTTTGTAGTTGTCTGTATAGCACGGCTTCCGCTCTGGTGAGCTTGGGGTGGGGGGGCGGCTTGAGTTGCCTGCCGAGCCTGTACCACTGTAGTATTTCCCCGTACGACGCGAGGGGTTCTTGTTCGGTTTCTGGGTGCCCGTCCGCCGGGGAGGAGCCGACTATCACTGGCTACAGGGATCGTGCACAATCACACCCGAAAGACCCAGGGAGCTGCCATCCACAATGAAAAGAAATGCGAGCAGCGAGGAAGCGTGGTGTTTCACTTTGATTTTGCCGAAAATTGGACTGTCATCTTTCCCGAGGAGGTGCAAAGCTACCACTGGCATAAAACCCAAGTAACGATATTCACTTGTGTGGTGACGACCCGAAAAAACAGTCAAAGTTTTGTGGTTGCAAGCGATGACGTCTGCAATGACTCTGCGCATGCCTGCTTGGCTTTAGAAAAAAATAAGGCTGTGGGTGGACGACAATCTCCCAATGTACTCCAAGGGGACTTATGTGAGTGACGGAGCTGCCAGTCACTTAAAAACAGGTACCATCTTCATGAGTTGCGAAAAAGAGACGTGCCTAAAACGCAATGGAAAGAAATGCGAGCAGCGAGGAAGCGTGGTGTTTCACTTTGATTTTGCCGAAAATTGGACTGTCATCTTTCCCGAGGAGGTGCAAAGCTACCACTGGCATAAAACCCAAGTAACGATATTCACTTGTGTGGTGACGACCCGAAAAAACAGTCAAAGTTTTGTGGTTGCAAGCGATGACGTCTGCAATGACTCTGCGCATGCCTGCTTGGCTTTAGAAAAAAATAAGGCTGTGGGTGGACGACAATCTCCCAATGTACTCCAAGGGGACTTATGTGAGTGACGGAGCTGCCAGTCACTTAAAAACAGGTACCATCTTCATGAGTTGCGAAAAAGAGACGTGCCTAAAACGCAATGGATATTCTCCGCAACAGGGCACGGAAAGAATGCCTGCGATGGAGTTGGGGGAACCGTCAAACACGAGGCGACACTTTACAACCTAAGAGAACCACTAAGGAATGCGATTCAGACGGCAAAAAACATGGTAACTGTGTGGTCTGGGAAGGTGAAGGGTGTTCACTTCATATATCTCGAGGGGAACAAATTTCCAGCTATCGCAAAACAAAAAAGGAAAAATGGCGAACAGTGCGTGCCTTTCCCGGCATACAGTCCTGACACGTGTGG
Source organism: Haemaphysalis longicornis (assembly GCF_048455015.1). NCBI lineage: Eukaryota > Metazoa > Arthropoda > Arachnida > Ixodida > Ixodidae > Haemaphysalis > Haemaphysalis longicornis. The sequence goes on from NW_027526245.1 coordinate 18,676,326, forward strand.
CGTTTAAGGAAGTCAGCAGAAGCAGATATATGCGAACTATACGCAGCGCGGACTGTTTGTGCCCCTTTGAGGAAACTGTGAACATTGATGCAGCAAGCAACGTGTAAATAAACAGCTAGTAGCTGCACGGTATTAATGGGGTGCCGATGGAACTCTGTCATGTCAAACGTTGACTTCGTTAGTGTCACTTGGCTATTCTATTCTCCTTATCTCAGAAGATACTCTGCCCTTTCTACAAGATAAATAAGGGAGATCTGCAGAAAGTCACAATCGTCGTTTGATGTCTCAGCTCCTTGTGACGAGCATGCTTGACAGGCTGTTTTGCTTTTCAGTGATCAAAATGATGCGAGTTTTTTTAATGGCACACGGAAGTAAATTAGGAGGAAAATATCCGTGGAAAGCTTCATAAAACTCGAAGAAGCGTTTTTTTTAAATGCGCGTGAAGCTGGAGTTCCTCCGTTTTTTCTTCGAAGAGTACACGTTTAGCGGTGCGCAGATTGTTTATTTTCGTTCCAAGATTCACATAAAAATTTCAGTTTCGCTTCTGAATTCTCTGTATTACTATCAATTAGTAATACTTTTGCCTTTGGTACAAAAAAAATATCAAATGTGTGCACATTCACTGGAAGTTGCTTTCACTGTTTTTTGCCTCAGGATCTTGTGAAGACCTGGCCGACCAGGCTTCTTTCTCCCGCTGTAGGCGGGTCAGGAACAAAATAATGCAACATGTTTTTAATGCTCATTGCAGTAAATTCACAGGTTAACATCTGGGGAGAATTTCAGCGAAATCGAAGAAGTGTTTTTTAATAAGCCTCTGAACTCAAAGTGTTTTTGTTTTTCCTTCACATTTGGGTGCCATTTACTTTTTAGCCGTAGTGTGCGCAGACACGATATTTCCGGCCCTTATTTGCGCTTGCCAGGAGCTGCCCTCATTCAAATTTGAATGCTCTAGCTCCATTACTTACAATAATACTGCCCGCAAAATGCAGAACAAAATGCGCTCTGAGCAAGATTTGGAAATTTATTACAAAAAATATATGTTTTTTTAACCAACAATATTCTTGGCGCAAATTGTACACCAGGCGTGGATTAATCATAAAAATTGCCATTCCAGCCTGATTAGTATATTTTTGGTAGACGTCGCTAAATTTGGGTGCGGCGCATGGGCAGGTTGCGGCCGGAGTCCACGCGGGTGGGTTCCAAATATTTTTTCAGTCAGCCAAATTTTTTTACGCCGAAAATATTCGTGCATCCGCACATTATATACACGCGGGAATGAGGTAAGAGAATTTGAAGCGAATTGAAGAGGTCGACCAGCCATGCTTTGTTCTATCTTTTCTGAAAGGGGTCCGGGAGAAAAACTCGAATGGGGGAAATGCTCGACAATGACGTGTATCCCGTCATGTACCGGAAAGCCCTATTGCAACTATTCCCGAAACTCAGAATTTGGCAGTGGAACTGCGGAACAATTGAACTCAAAAAACAAACCTTGCTAAAAATTCAGCTAAATGGCGAAACCAGACGTCACTGCTCGCCAAAAAACTCAAACTGAAACCATTAACCTAAGCAGCTACGAAGCGCATATAGTCGAGTGCATGACCCGAACTGCCATACTTACACTCAAACAATTGGCCACAGAGCTGCACTTTATCCAGCACAGTATACAGCAAACCTTTGGGGAGATCATATCCGAGAGGAAAACGTTGCAGATCACATTCATATCCAACATTAATAGTCCACCCACTCAAGAATTGGGCGACCTCGAAAGCATTGAACGGATGGCCTTGAAATTGACCGTGTGTCGGAAGATTGTGGGGTAGGAGACCTTAATGCACCCCACCTAGCACGGGCGTATAAAGGCCGGGAAAAAAGAATGGCTGCGGCTTAGCTCAGCAAACCCTGGATACGCGAAGCGAAAGCTTGGCTTAGCTTGCTGAAGTCTCGGTTTCACTTGCTCAACGTTTGCTTTAGCTGCAAATAATAAACTATTCGTCCAATCCCTGGCTTTTTCTACGGTTGTGGTCCCATTTCTGACGTTTTCCGAGGCGACTTGCCCGCTTTTCTTTATTCTCCGACGATAGCCTCGTGCGCTTTGCATTCCGGATCCTCTCCAGTGAAGCAGCGTGCCGGGTGATATCGGCGCGGTGGGTGCCCGCCGCTTGCCGACGGCGGCTCGAAGCCTCCAGCTCCCGCACAACGCTCAGAGAAGGCGACCCGGCCTCGCTCTCGTCCATGACCAAGCTCGCACGCTGCGGAGAGCGCGTGCGGAAAACTGGCAGCAGCGACGGCGGCCGCGGCGTCGGCTGGTCATCGATGGAGCTCGGCACAGCGGGTCACGTGTCGCATTGCCGAGGGTACAGTGCAGCTGCGGTCAAATGAATGTCGAATTCTCCGCGACGGTGAAACCGCTCGACAGAATTACCACATTAAAACAAGAAAATGTCCCCAATGTGGCTCTACAATACCGTCTGATACTGTGGACTGATCTCCAATACCTCGCCCGACTGCGCAAGAGTGAGTCGAGAGACACAGCCCGTGACCTCACTTTCACGTGGAACATCACTCACGCTCAACGGCAAAGACTTGACGAGAGCTTCTGTAGTGACCACGGCATTGTTCAAATGGAAATTGACCATCGTCGAACACCCGTAAGGACAGGAAGGCAACGTTCACAGACTGGGAAGTCTTACTACAAGAAATACACGATCAACAAATAGACATAGACGTGGATCACGAAGAATGAACGGCCCAACTGGTTGAAAAGGACAACAAATTCCCAAAACACGTTCAATTGACACCTCATAATCCAGAAGTGTACCCTTACTTTCTGCACATTTGGGAGGTCGCCGAGGCTTTGGGCGAAGGTGGGCAAAACAAAAGTTTGACAAGAAGGTACGGAAACGTATTGCCATCTTAGTAAAGCGAGCAGAGGAGCACGCAAGCCAGTTAGGAAGACAAAGTTGAAGCAGTTATGCGACCGTTTACAAGGGACACGCAGTTGCCAAAGAGCGTGGAACCATCTTGTAGTCACTTACCCGCAGCACTGTATCCAAAAACCCGACTGGCCAATACACAGAGTGCCTCATTCACAATCTTCTGGGTACTCAAGAGAACATCCTTAAAGGAGCCATGAAGAATACAAGTTACTTTTTTTTTCGAAAGATTTCGCGTTTCATAGTGTCCCCAGCGCTTGTTCAGCAGTAAATGATGCCGTATTCACTGAGAAATTGATCAATTTAGGTTAACATTTCGATTCTCCCGCCAAATCGTGGGTTTTAGTAATGTCAGCAATGACGTCAGAAGCTCATGTATTCAGGGGGACTTCCACTGCATTATTCGGGTTTGCGGCCTTGCTGTCCGTCAGCACTCCAAGATGGCGCTGCTATAATCATCCACGAATCGTTGCTTTGTTTTGGAGCGTATTGGCACCTGGCTTGTTTTTGTTACTGTAAAAAGTGATTGTCACGTGAAACGTGGGTATCCTCTACAAAGAGGGTCACGTAAGACAACGCCGCTTACGCCAATCGGCCATTGTCAAGTGAAACAGCGTCAAAGCGGCGGAGGGCTGTGGAGCTAAAACAAGCATAGTGCGCCCAGTACCAACAGCAGTGCGCATCGGTACTTCTATGCTTACGTGCGTTTTCGTAACTTTCTTTGTTTACCGCACCATTCTTACTGGTGTAAAATGAATATACGTTGCACTTAAGCGCAAATAGATCGTTCGGAAAGTCTTTAAGCCGTGCCTAATTTGCGTTTCCTTTTTTCTGTCCCAAGCCAATAGCACAGCTAAGCTCATATGACATCATAGGTTCTGTTGCAGGAAAAGAGCTAGCGGGTCGCATGCCCATTCCGTTTTTTCCCACTTATGTAGCTTATTTCAACGAATTGTGCGTTAAGAGTGGTGTCAGTATGATTCTATCGAGGCAATCTTTAGAATGAGCCGAACTTGTGTTTTGTCCTCGTGGCTCCTTTAAGGTTGCATTGGGGAGCAAGACCAAATTAGGCTCAACCGTTTCCCACCCTGCTCGCAAAGGGATACCAATCCGTGGCACTGACACCCCGATTACCCCGGCGGAGCTGTATGCGGCGCTAACCAAGCTCACACGGAACACTGCGCCAGGAGCGGACAAGATTAAAAACAGCCTACTCCACAGAATACTCCACAGTGTCCCCGAAAAACTCAAACAGGATCTCTGATTTGTTTCTGGGATCAAAGAGGTGGCAGCATACCGGTTGTGTGCACTTTCCGTCGCCTTATAAAAGTTGGAGCTTCTGCTACTCAGAAAGAGGATGACAGGTAGCTTAATAGAACTTGTTGGGCTAGTTGGTTCATGTTTACAAGTGGAAATTTGAGCGCAAAAATTCGACAAAGACACAGAAAAACCAGACGGGACTAGACGGGACTAGTGGGACTAGACAGGTAGACCGCAGCTGGAAACACAGGAGCGGGAGGGGAAGCTTAAAGATGCGCTGAAGTGAACTGGCCAAGCTCCTGTCCTTGCTTGCACTGCGTAGACTGGCTCATCGTTTTTATTTTCATCGTTTATCATAGTTTTTTTTATACTTTATCTGGCCGATAAGGCGGTTTTTATTTTATAAAGCCTGAAAGAAGAAAAACTCCCATGCACAGTTTGCGGCGGCTGCACCAACCCAGTGACGTCAGGTAAAGGTGCTACGTGATAGGACGATGTCCAAGCTTAGCATTCAAATACGTTTCGGTTTCGGTTCTGTGAAACAATATGCTTGGATTGAACGTTATCGTTGGATGGGCGTTCTCGATTTCTCAGGAATCGCCATACCGCGCTTTTGCTTGTTGGCGGCTGTAAAATGCGTCAGATATACCAGGGCGGCTTCGAATCGTAGCAATCACTAGCCGAGGCCTTCGCAGCGGATGAATGTCGTCCGCGTCACCACAGACACTCAAATGCTATGCGGTTTTCCTCCGTCCTTGGAGCTTGCCTCACTTATGCCGGCATCGTAAAAAGCGTGTTCTCACCAGGCCAAGGGTCTGCTTATTCTGGCCTGTGCCCAATTCCCGCAAGCAGTCAGTGCTTATGGCAATATCACGCCAACGAGAACTCGCTAGCGCGTCAGTGTCTGTCTGCGCATGTTCTACGAACTCGCTCGTGAAGCAATGAACGTAAGAGGTGGTAATGCTTCACGATTTCTTGGTACGAGAGCAGTCGATCGCGGGCCGACCGAGCACCGTGGTAGGGAGCAGGAGCGAGCCGAGCATTGCTGGCGAGTTCTCGTGCTGCTTTGAGGGCGGCCTCGTTTCCTCCCACCCCAGTGTGGGCCGGGGTCCAAACGATGTCGACTGATGGGGTACAAGAATTTTAGAGGAGAATTTTGAGTGCGGTAGCAGAAATGCTACCCTGAATGAAATTTTGAACAGCCGTCTTCGAATCAGAGATTATAATGCGTGGTCGCAGCTTGGTGATAAGGGCCAAGGCTACTGATTGATTGATTGTAGGGTTTCACGCGCCGACGCAATGTAGGCGATGAGGCGCGCCGTAGTGAAGGGCTCCGGATTAATTTCTACCCCCTGGGGATCTTTAACGTGCGCCGAAATCTCGTACACACGAGCGTTTTTGCTTTTCGCCTCCATCAGAAAAGTGGCCGCCGCGGCCGGGAATCGAACCCGCGACCTCGTGCTCAGCAGCGCAACGCCATGGCCCCTGAGCCACCACGGCGGGTGGCCAAGGTTATTGCCACCTCCTCCACCATTGCAGGGTAACACGGGCCTGATAAGCTGTCGGCACCCCACGCCAGACAGTTTCGTGCCCTTTTAGCCATCTTTCTGCCCCCCACCCCTCTTAAAGCCTCATAGCATAGCATAGCAGGGTAACACGTCCGTACGGGGAGGGAAGTGAGGGGGGGAGAGTGGGGTAGGTAACTACTGCCACAGCGAAGCCGTCCGCGTGTCGGTACTACGCTGCGTCTACATAAATGGTGGTGGGGGAGATGGGGTATTTATCTGCGCGCTGGCACCTGCGCTCTGCGTGATGTACTGGGTGCGTGTTGCGCGGGAGAGGACGTGTGTGGAGGGAGTCTCGGATGTCTTGAAGCACCGAAGCTTCGCTTTCTACCATTACCGGGATGCCAATTAGTAAGCCGTTAAGAACGTGCCCACCTGTTCAAGTGGTAGAGAGGCGGCGTAACTGATTAATACGATGGGCCTCTAGTAGCTCGTGGGACTCCCAAAGAGGCGAGCCTGACAGTCGACGAGCGGAGGGAATTTGTAATAATGCCTATTGTATGCCTTTCGGATGAAGCAGTCATTTTTTTGTATTACCGGAGGTGGTCAGCTTAAGGTACGGTAATGTACGTGATCCGACTGACGATAAAAGCCTTAACTAGACGGATGCGTTCTCTCTCGATGAGCTTGTGGTGCCGGCTAGCGAATCGATGAATTCGGCCAATCGTTTGATTTACTTGCGAGTTAAGTAGTGAAATGAATTGACCGTTACCTCCAATTATTCCAATAAACAATCCTGATATCGTCCTGACTGGTTCTAATTGCGCAACAATTCCGAATCTCAGTGTGCACAGCTATTCAAAAATGCTTTCGCCTCAGTTTTACTCAGGAAGACGCCTGCCCTTCCCCTGCTTTACCTTTAAATATACCATCAGATAGTCCTATGGCAAAAATAATAAATGAAGAAGCCGGTATTCACCCGATAATAAAGAAATTAGATTTACTCGGCATCCGATAATGTGGGGTTCAAAAATAAGCTTCTCAAAAATATATTTTGCAGCATGTCTATGATTCCAAACGCACTTTTTTCACATTCATTATCTCATGCTTAAATTCCTGATAACTGGCGTATTGCTTAAGTTAAATTGAAGCAAAATGGAGAGACGAGAACATCCATGAGTGAAACGTAAGCGCAAACAGACACAGGGACGAGAAAGGAAAATGACACCAGTGACTAAGCGCTGGCCGGTTTTACTGATAACTTACACTCATCTCGTGACGTAAGTAATCCGGTTGACGCCATTTTCTCGATTTTTCCAACGCTTTCGAGCGTGTTCCTCAGCACTAAGACGTCTTAATATTCGTACTAACGTTCTTGCATGGATAACAGAGTTTCTATCCTCGAGAACTCAGATTACATCCATTAACAGCTCAAATTTGTCTTTCGCACAGGTAACGTCTAAGGTGCCCCAGGGCAGGGTGCTTGGCACTTTGCTCTTTATAGTTTATATTAATCACTTACTTAACGGTCTAACATCTAGAGTAGGTTCTTTGCCGATAATTGCGTAATATATCGTAACATTTCAAATGACACTAACCGCCAGGCTCTTCAGACGAATCTTGACACAATAAATGCACGGTGTTTTGATTGACTAATAACTCACCCTTTCTGAAACAAAGGGCATGTCATTCACCCGTTCCTTATCTACTATAACTACATATTCCCTAAACGAAAAAAATTGCAGAGACATCTACGTTTGCATCCTAAGATGTAAGGCGTGATAGCAATACTTCGACAGCCGTGGAGCTTTTCCGTACGCAGCTGCTGCATTTACGATCTTTGCTACCCGAGCACGAAGGGTTGTCGAAAAGCAAAAACAAGAAACCAGCAACCACGGTTTTTAATAGCCGTGTCCCCGCGGTTGAGGCCAAGTTGCAGAGTTGTCTCAATAAGGTAGCCGGAGCCGGAGGGTACCCAGAAGTTAATGTCATATGCATAATGCATAAAGCGTGCTGCGGAGAGTACGAATGGTGAGGAGGGTGCTGGCGAGGGGTATGAGTGTTAGACTAAAAAGCATGAGGGATAGAACAGCACATTGGGGGTGCCTCTGTTTGGCATGGTGAAAGGAGGTGATGGTGTGTGTCCGGGGCGTATGGTGGTGGTGCGGGCAGAGATGAAGTTGTATACATAGTGGTATAAAAAAGGTGCCTACGTTCTGGCGTGAGATAGCCTCTAATATTCTGTGGTGTGAGATGTTGTCGAAGGACTCTTTGAGATCCAGGGAAAGGAGGGACGTGTGATCGCGTTGGGGTGGGTGAAGATGGAAGTCGTGATGTAGTTGAAGGAGAGCGTCTTGGGTGGAAACGTTCGCGCGAAAGCCATGCATGTTAGGTGAATAGGCCTGCATACTCTCTAGGTGTGCGTTCATTCTCGTTTGGAGAACGTGTTCGAAGGTCTTGCCCAAGCAGGATGTAAGAGAAATGGGGCGGAGAGTGTGAATGGATGGGGGTTTGCCAGGCTTAGGTATGAATGCGATATTGGAATGTTTACAGGCAGGTGGAAGGGTGTGGTGTTCCCAATGGTGGTGCAATAATTGTACAAGACGATCGATGGCGTCTTCGGTAAGGCGGCTGAGAAGAGTGTTAGTGATTTGATCAGAGCCCGGCGCTGTGTTGCGTCGGAGTGCTTGGATTGCGGTATAGAGTTCGGAATATTTGATAGGGGCTTCGAGTTGTGATTTGGGGGTGCCAGTGTAGTTGGGGGACTCGGTGGAAAGAGGGGAGCGGGGTGGTATGTATAGATCCCCGAGGGAGGCACAAAGGGCGTCGGGGGATAATTAGGATTTATGGATCATTTGAGTGGTGCGGTGGTGGGATTGGGTTTTGCTGGTAGCGTTGTCTAGGGGAGTATACAGCAAGTCTTCTTGGTAGAGAGTTGGCCATGCATGTCATCACAGGTGTTATTCCAGTGATTTCGAGACAGTGTGGCCGCGTGCGCGTCGATTTTGGTGTGAACGGTGGTGATCGCAGGTTTCGGCGGTGTTTGTTTCCGCCAACGGCGTTCAAGACTAGTGTAGGCTTCCCAGAGATTGCAGGGGTGGATGTCGACGTAATCGGGGGGGAGTCGAGGGAGTCGAGAGTTTTTGTTGCCGTTTGTTTGGCAGTAAGAAGTTGGGTTGGGGTTGTCCAGTGCATCAGTTCCTCGTCAGAGGCGTTAGTCGGAGGAAAGGGCACGGCGTGCGGAAGAGATCCAAATCAGTGTGTGTAGGGGGACGGTGGGGGGTTTGTGGGGTACCTTTCACAGGGGGTTGAGTTTAGATGAGTAAGGGATCGCTACCTAATGGGGGGTGGGCAGTAGTGAGTGTAGGAACGTTGGAACTGGCGGGAGGTGTCGCCCTATGCGAGTAGGGAGGCAGGCGTTGGTGCGGAGGGTAAGGTAAAGAGTGTGGGCCAAGTCCGACAGAAGGTGACGTTTGCGGGGGGAGAGGGGATAGCCCCATTCAATGTATGGGGCACTGAAGTCGCCCGCGATAATAATAACAATAATTTCTTTATTGATCGATAGTGATAATACAATTATTGTCGGGTCAGCTCCAGCCAGGAAGGCTTGTCGGGCTGTACCCGGCAGTCAGAGGAAGAAACAGAAGGCATATACATGTGTGCATGGCAATCCCGGCCGGTAACTGGAAAAAAAAAGAAACCGAACACGTAGGACAGGAACATTTCACATTTAAAAACAGGTTTCCACGGATAAATAATTTCAAACATCTCTTTAGTTGCACAGCAAATATGGCATCAGGAAGGAAATTGAAGGTGGCGGGAACATGATATTTTCTAAAAAAGCGTCCAAATCGGGTGAAACATCTGGGCACATCGAAGCGCATATGGTGTCGTAATGGTCTTGTAGGTACATGATTAACAAGGAAATCACTGTTCCAGGTATGAGCACAAATCAGTGTTTGTAAAAATAAGTGGTCAAAGGAAGGCAAGTGTAGCGCTGAAAAGGGATTGCTGTCATTTGGAATAATAATATAGGCGACACTACGAAGTATGTATTTCAAACTGGAGTTGACCTTTAAACGCCACGTAGTTGAGCAATGATAGTAAAAATTAATGGCATATCGTAAAAAACTCTAAACAAGTGCATGAAGAGTGATTTTGCGAGTCTGAAATGTCATAAGATGTCAGCAGTTATAAAAAATGAACGATAATCCCCTGAGCTTACTACAGATATTAGTCAACCGCGTATTCCATGTCATATCATAGTCAAAAGAGATCCCTAAATATTTTACACTGTCGGAATACAATATCGGGGCACAACTGCAGGAAATACAAGAAGAAGGGTATAAAAAAAGGGGTAGATTGAGTGAAATTTGCTTGTGCGGGTTTCGAAAACATACGAGTTTGGTTTTTTATGGGTTTAGCATAATGGAATTAACTACAAACCAGTTCATGACAGAATGCACATCTTCTTGGAGTACATTAATTGATTCACAGTAAGCGGGGCGTGTCGACAAAAGGACAGTATCATCAGCGTATTGAAAAATAGGGAAATGTGTCACCACCAAAGGCAGTTCATTTGTGTAAATATTAAACAAAAGGGGCGATAAAACTGAACCTTGAGGCAAGCCAGATTTTAACAATAATTTATAACTAGAGTAATCCCCCGCACAAACAATCTGCGTTCTGTTGTCCAAGCAGTACCTTAACAGTGCATTAAAAAGACCCCGGAACCACAGAAGATTTAATTTTTCTAGCAAGAGATCATGGTGTGCGTAATTGAATGCTTTGCTTGCGTCACGAAAGAGGCCACATGAAACCTCGTTATTTTCAAAGGCCGAATACAGCAAATCAAAAGTCTTCTAATAGTGCAGCTGTTATAAGAGGGTTTTCAGGCTTTATTCTTCAGCCGCACCAGCAGCAGCGGTAGCACTGAAGCACCAAGTCGCGCTGACCAGCAAGTCGAGACGGAGAGCCAACGAGACGAGACTTCTTCGTCCCAGCGATGGCGATGGGACATCCACGAGTTGGTGCCTCTTCCATGTGTGGCTTCTGTGTCACATACCCACGTATTGCGAATGACCAGTGCTGTCCACGCTCCTACATTATTTAAACGAGTATGGTGTTGGCGATGGTCTTCCTTACAATTGCCCCCGGGAACGAAAGAGCCATCCTGGCGACTCAGGGAGATGAAACTACGACGGGGTCAATGTAAGGCTTGAGGCGCTGAACATGGACTATATCTTTGCCGCGGCAACGCGGATCGGGCGACGGAGTGAGAGGCTCAACCACATAATTTACTGGAGACGTCCGCTTGACGATGCGGTAGGGACCCTGGTAGCGCGAAAGCAGTTTACTGCTCAAGCCTGGCGACGACACTGGAACCCACAGCCAGACAAGCGACCCTGGTGAGTAGGTAGGAGCGGGAGTCGTTTCGTCGTGGTGCGACTTCTGACGCTGCTGATCTTCCGTAGTTAACGATCGGGCCAACTGACGACACTCTTCGGCGTGCTTGGCAACGTCGGAGATGGGCGTGCACTCTGACTCATCGGGCCGATATTGAAGTATGGTGTCCAGTGTGCATGAAGGCTCACGGCCATACAAAAGAAATAACGGAGAGAAGCCGGTCGTGGCCTGCGTGGCGGTGTTGTATGCGTAGGTCACGAATGGTAGTACTGCGTCCCAGTCGGAATGGTCCGCCGCGACGTACATAGCAAGCATGTCACTCAGAGTGCGGTTGAAACGTTCGGTCAGTCCATTGGTCTGAGGGTGATACGCCGTGGTGGTGCGATGGATCATGCGGCATGATTTAAGAAGGGCCTCTATAACTTCAGACAGAAAAACCCTTCCTCGATCACTGAGGAGTTCACGCGGTGCCCCATGCCGTAAAATGAAGTGCCGAAGTAGGAAGGAGGCTACTTCGCGTGCGGTAGCAGCAGGCAGGGCGGCAGTCTCGGCGTACCGGGTCAAGTAGTCGACAGCAACAACGACCCATCGGTTGCCATCTGCAGTGCAAGGAAGAGGTCCATAAAGGTCGATTCCGACACGGTCGAATGGTCTTGCTGGACACGGTAAGGGCTGCAAAGGCCCAGTTCCTTGGCGGGGAGGATATTTTCGGCGTTGGCATCGAACACACTAACGGACGTATTGACGAACGAAGCGGTACATGCCTCACCAGTAGTACCGCAAGCGCAAACGCTGGTATGTTTTGGGGACACCAGCATGGGCGCAATGTGGCTCTTCGTGAAAATAGGCACACATTTCAGAGCGTAGGTGGCGCGGAATTACTAAGAGCCACTTGCGACCTTCGGGTTGGTAGTTGCGACGGAAAAGCAGTCCGTCGCGAAGGGCAAAGTGCGACGCTTGCCGGCGTAGTGTCCGAGATGCAGCGTTAGTTGATGAGCCAGACAGAAAGTCCAACATGGAGGAAATCCAAGGGTCTTTCTTTTGCTCGGACGACATAGAGTGGATCTCCAATGGCGACACGTAGCAGTCGGAGCTCGAGACCCGGTCGCTGTCATGATGCAGCGGGGAGCGCGAAAGGGCATCAGCATCATTGTGCCGCCGGCCTGAGCGATATGTGACGCGAATGTCATACTCCTGTAACCGCAAAGCCCAGCGCGCTAGCCGCCCAGAAGGATCTTTGAGCGAGGACAACCAACAAAGCGCGTGGTGATCTGTGACAACATGGACAGGGCGCCCGTAGAGGTACGGGCGGAACTTCGCAAGCGCCCAAATAACGGCCAGGCATTCTCTCTCGGTCACAGAATAATTTGTCTCGGCCTTTGTTAGCGTGCGACTTGCATAAGCAACGACATACTCGTCATATCCTGCCTTGCGCTGAGCGAGAACTGCCCCCAAACCAACTCCGCTCGCGTCCGTGTGAATTTCGGTAGGGGCCTCAGGATCGAAATGGCGCAGGATTGGCGGAGATGTGAGGAGATGGCGCAGTTTAGTAAATGCGTCGTCGCAGGCCGTGGACCACTCACAGATGCCGCCTTCTTTGCTGAGGAGCTTTGTCAAAGGCGCGATGAGAGATGCAAAGTTGCGAACGAATCGGCGAAAGTATGAACACAGCCCAATGAAGCTGCGGAGGGCCTTCACAGTTGTCGGCTTGGGAAATTCCGCCACAGCACGTAACTTGGCAGGATCAGGCAGGACACCAGCTTTAGAGACAACGTAGCCAAGGATAGTAAGCTCTCGGGCAGCAAAACGGCACTTCTTCAGGTTGAGCTGAAGGCCTGCGGTTGTCAAGCACGTCAAAATCTGCTCAAATCGAATCAGATGCGTCGAAAAATCGGGAGAGAAGATCACAATATCATCGAGGTAACAAAGGCACGTCTGCCATTTGAGTCCACGGAGAATATTATCCATCATCCGCTCGAAGGTTGCAGGCGCATTGCAGAGGCCAAACGGCATAACGTTAAACTCGTACAGGCCGTCAGGAGTAATAAAGGCCGTTTTTGCACGATCAGCCTCTGCCATGGGAACCTGCCAATAACCCGAGCGTAAATCAATGGAGGAAAAGAACTCTGCGCCTTGTAGACAATCAAGGGCGTCATCAATTCGCGGCAACGGATATACGTCTTTGCAAGTTATCTTGTTGAGCCGGCGGTAATCGACGCAAAACCGAATAGAGCCGTCCTTCTTCTTGACAAGTACTACCGGCGATGCCCATGGACTGGTGGAGGGTCGAATCACACCGCGTTGGAGCATGTCCTCGACTTGTTCATCGATTACGCGGCGTTCAGTGGGGGAGACACGGTAGGGACGTTGCCGTAAGGGTGCGTGACCACCGGTATCGATGGTGTGTTCGACTGTGGTGGTACGTCCCAGACCAGTCTGGACAGAATCAAAAGACGTCCGAAATCGGTTCAGCAGTGCGAGAAGCTGGTCTCGTGGGACGGTAAAAGGTCGGCATCAATGGCGCGAAGGAAGACGTCTGCAGACGGGGAGGATTTTGCTTCTGAAGGAGCACACAGTCCACTGATTTCAAGCGGGGTTGAATCGTCGGGCACAGCCACAGCGACAACAGAATGAACGGTCTCGACATGGCCGACGCACTCTCCGCGTTGCAAGGTGCACGGACACGACCCGTAGTTGGAAAGGAGAAGTGTAGTTTGGCAGTTACGAATGGGAAGCAGGGAGAAAGGAAGCCGAAGACAACGTCGCTGGTGAAACAGGTCAGAAGGCGTAAAGAGTACTGTCGCTTTGGACAGAAGTGGGCAGGATAAAGAAGCTAGCACGGCAGAATGAGGAGGAATGCTAACTTCTTCCGTGAGGACCAGTTTGATGGCAGAAGGAGCGGGCGGTTCACCGGTGGTATGATCCATGAACGGGAAGAGCTCTACTTCGGCACGGCCACAGTCGATGACAGCTCTATGTTCAGAAAGGAAGTCCCACCCGCCGCGGTGGCTCAGTGGCTAAGGCGTTGCGCTGCTGAGCACGAGGTCGCGGGTTCGATTCCCGGCCGCGGCGGCCGCTTTTCTGATGGAGGCGAAAAGCAAAAACGCCCGTGTGTACGAGATTTCGGCGCACGATAAAGATCCCCAGGTGGTCAAAATTAATCCGGAGCCCTCCACTACGGCGCGCCTCATCGCCTGCGTTGCGTCGGCGCGTTAAACCCCACAATCAATCAAAGAAAGGAAGTCCCACTCCAGTATGACATCGTGGGAACAGGAAGGCAGGACAACGAACTGAACAGCATACATGACGTCCCGAATGACGACACGGGCAGTGCACACGCCAGTTGGATCAATGGGGTGAACCGTAGCAGTCCGTAATGAGAATCCAAGATGCGGCGTCCTAACCTTCTTCAAGCGGCGGCAAAGTTTGGCGTCCATGACAGAAACGGCGGCTCCAGTATCGACAAGGGCTAAGACTTCAGCGCCATCTATGGTAATACGAATGACGTTTGCGGGAGAGCGAGGAGGCATTGGGCAGATCGACGACGGCGCAGTTCTTGCCTCCGGAACTGCGGCGCCTAGTTTTCCGCTTCCGTTGGAACAGGACGACGACGCATGGGAGATAGTGAGCGGCGTCGCGGAGATGAAGACCGACGGCTTCCGAAGTCACGACTATCGGGCGGCATAGACGTCATCGGCGAATACGCGGTGGCTTCCTGCATGAGTGGGGAATGGGCGTAGGAAGAAGCTGCGGCAGGGTTGCGTCCTGTCACCGTGGCGCGGCGGCAATAGCGTGCCACGTGTCCAGGAGCCCTACAGGCAAAGCAAATTGGGCGATTGTCCAGCGTCCTCCAAGGGTTGGTGCAGCGAGGGACCAGACAACACCGGCGGACGTAAAGGCCGGGTGGTGGGGAAAACGACGGGGCTCCGAGGCATGTACCTGGCAGCGACTTCAGCGTAAGGTCGTTGAGGGATAGAGTCGGCAAAGTGTATTGGAGCGGCCATCATCACGGGGTGCATAGAGCCTGCATAAGGCAGGGTTGAAGTCGCTGGAGCTTGGGGTATGGTGGCGGCATAGGGCACAGGGGCAACAACGGGGCTTGACGGCAGTGCAGCTGGGAGGGAGTCAGCGACTTGCTGCTGGATAACGGTCCGGAGTTCAGGGCTGAGGGAAGATTTTTGCTCGGGCACATAGTTGATGATGGACAACTGCCGAGCCACTTCCTCTCGCACAAACTGCTGGATCCGTTGCAACAAGGTACCGTCGCCGTCATCAGCGGCCAAGCTGGAGACAAACTGATTTTCTGCGAGGGGTCGCCGAGTGAGAGCCCTTTGCTTCCGCAACTCGTCGTAACTCTGACAAATAGTAGCGACCTCGGCCACAGTTTGGGGGTTTTTCGCCAACAGCATATGGAAGGCATCGTCGTCTATGCCTTTCAGAATGTGTTTTATCCTTTCTGGTTCGGGCATGGCACTGTCAATCTTACGGCACAGGGCGACAACATCCTCAATGTAAGAAGTGAAGCTTTCACCCCTTTTCTGTGCCCGCTCACGCAAACGCTGCTCTGAGAGGAGTTTTCGAGCAGCGGGGCGACCGAATGATTTTATGAAGTCGTCTTTAAACTCAGGCCACGTTTTAAGACGTGCCGCGTTGTTCCAGAACCATTGCTCTGCGAGCCCAGTCAAGGAAAATTCGACATTATTCAGCTTGAGGCGGTCGTCCCAGTGGTTATGGGTACTCACTCTTTCAAAAGTAGCAAGCCAGTCCTCTGCGTCTTTCTCGTCGGTGCCGTTGAATGAGGGAGGGTCCCGCTCACGAATTGCACCCGTGCAGACGATGGGTGTTGGGGCAGGCCGGGGGTCATCGTTGCGAGACATGCTGGGAGGGTCGAGTGTCCGGTTGCGGAGCTCCAGCGTAAGAGAACGAAGATCGTTGCACCTCCACCAAAACTATAAGAGGGTTTTCAAGCTTTATTCTTCAGCCGCACCAGCAGCAGCGGTAGCACCGAAGCACCAAGTCGCGCTGACCAGTAAGTCGAGACGGAGAGCCAACGAGACGAGACTTCTTCTTCGTCCCAGCGATGGCGATGGGACATCCACGAGTTGGTGCCTCTTCCATGTGTGGCTTCTGTGTCACATACCCACGTATTGCGAATGACCAGTGCTGTCCACGCTCCTACATTATTTAAACGAGTATGGTGTTGGCGATGGTCTTCCTTACACTGTGCATTTTCCCGGAGTGAAGCCATATTGTTCTCGCAATAGGACATCAAACTTTTCTGAAAAACTGGTCATGGTTACGAGAATATGTTTTTCAAGAATCTGGACAACGGTAGACAGAATGAAAATGGGCCTGTAATTTTGAATTTTTTTTAATGAACCTTCTTTATGTGAAGGCTTTAGTAGAGCAGTTTTTAGTTCCTTGGGAATATAAGAGTGTTCTATGAAACTATTTATCATTTGCAGAAGTACTTCTTCCAGCACCAAAAAATTACGCTGCAATTCGTGAACGCACACTTTATCGATACCAGGTGCTTTATCTGGGTTAAGGCTAAATAAAATGTCACGAACGTTTGGTATCGTCATCAGGGGATGGTAAGACGAGGAAATATTACCCCTAACATTTCGGAGAGCTTCAGTCCTGTCCAAATGGCCCCCCAAAAGCACCTGAGAGAAAAAAGTGATGAATTGCTCCACCGTGTCCAATTCGTGGCTGAAATGTTTGGTGATGACTGCCGCTGCGGACTTTCGAGTATTCACACCGAGTGTTTCATTAATGGTAGACCAAGTGCGTCTAGGGCTATGCATGCTATCTTGGAAAAATTTATAATTGTGAGAAAATTTTGCAGCGCGCAGTAGAGCGGTGACCCTGTTACGTAATGTTTTTTATTCATTCTTTAGAGAGATATTATTAGGGCAGCGCTTGCAGCATGCCCACAGCAACTATCTCTCCTTAATAGATCGAAGTATATCGCTACCTAACCAACGAACATTCCCATTACATTTTCTTACAATGATGCTTTTTTGAGCACTACTTCTAAGAGTGCTAAGAGTTTTCACAAACTCACTATAAATGTTCAAATGGGACACGTTCCTTAAAAACTCCGTCCAATCAAAAGTTGCGATCAAACTATCAAATTTTGCTATATCGAGTACTGTTAAGCGCTGCTTCTGTATTCTAAGCCTGCTTTGAAAAAAATGGTGATAGCTTACAGAGTAGTGACCCGACAGCTTGGGCTTGACGACAGCTGACATATGACGCACTCGTGGAGCTCTATAATTAATGTGGTCCAAACAAGAGGCGACCAGTTTGCTTCCAAGGTGTTTTTCTCTTGTGTACGAGGTAATAGTGAGCAGAACTCCCCTTTTTGCCGGAACATTAAGGTATTCGTTTACTATTGGGCGCGAGGGTAACTTAACATCAAGAATAAATTCACCGACTAGACAGATAAATCTCCTAGAACGAACATTGCCGAGTATGTTGTCTAGCTCACTTACGAACATTTTTGCGTTTTCTGAAGGGGGTCTCTAAACCGAAATAAATGTTAATTCTGCGTCTTGCAAACCTGTTTGAAGCGACACGCATTCTGATACTGTGAACGTGACGTGTATCTAGGTAACAACCAAAATATCGCTCACATAAACCATAATTTCACCGCCCTCCCCAACACGGCGGATAAACAAAAAGGACGAATATTGCTGTATCTCGAATAAAGTTACTAAATATTCATGTAGATTAATTTCTCTTAACACCAACACATCGATAGGGGGGAAGCTTCCACGAAGAAGAGCTAAAAATTCATCCCAGTGTTTTCTGATGCTACGTACATTTAGATGAAGCGTCGACAATGACCTGGCATCGTTAGAATGTAGCTTCCAGAACGTTGTTATATGAGGAAATTCTACGGAAGACAAGTTCATGTTTTAGGTGATCAAGTCAAGAGCAGCATAGCCTTTTATGCGAAGCAGAGGTGCTGCTTTCAATTTCTTTGCGAAGATCTTGCCGTTTTTCACCCACACAAACTTGAAACGATTTTCTTTGCCTTTCACCCGTGCGGCCAAGAACAGCTTCTTGTTGAAGGCGATCAAGTTCTCATTGAAATATAACTGGGGTTGTTTTTCCCGTTCTCCCAAAGTCCTTAGCTTTCTGCGGTCGTTCATCCATCTTTCTTTGACGATGGAGAAAGAAAATTTGATCAGCACATGTGGGGTGGCATTACGTCTAGACGGAATACGGTGAGTGGCAACAACGTCATTGCTATCGAAATCAATTTCAAGTTTTTCTGCCAATTTCGGACACATTAGAATAAGCTCTTGGAATAAGAGCTTAATAAGAGCTAATAAGACTAGAATAAGCTCTTCGTTCTCTTAAACGGGCAGATAGTGAATTTCGAGGTTGGAAAGCCGGCTATATTGTTCCAGTTCATTACGTTCACTCCGAAGTTGGAACATCTGGTATTGCTCCTGTACCGTGAGTTTTAACGTCTCGGTCTCGCCCTGCAGCTCGCCGATAGCCGTTTCGTATTTATTTGTAGAGGCAATCACCTCATCATATTTTTCAGACAGAAACGGCATTGACGATTTCACGCCCTCAACCAATTCTGGCAGCGAGTAAACTCACTGCCAGAATCGGTTGAGGGCGTGAAATCGTCTTTTAGCGTCAAAAGCACATCAACGTTTGGAGCAAGGGAGTTTATAGCAGAATTTTGTGGCAGCAGCGCTTCTAGCTTAGAAGATAGTGCTGCTGATAGTGAGGGCGTGAAAGAGTCTTTTAGCGTCAAAAGCACATCAACGTTTGCAGCAAGGGAGTTTATAGCAGAATTTTGTGACAGCAGCGCTTCTAGCTTAGAAGATAGTGCTGCTATTGCATCTGTGTTCGAGGATGGCTCCTCCCCGGTTGTGCTATGGCTATGTGACTGGCATGGTCGGCAGCGCCAGCTGTCCTGCTTCGCAGCTCCCTTTACCAGATACCACCACAGGCTTTCCCCTAGTGGTATCATCGGTTGCATTGAACACAGCAAATATATTTGTCGGGCTGCAGCTGTTTGCGACATTTCCCACACTTAAGCAAACTCGTCATAATGTCAACAGGGCAGCAGTCAGTGGCAGGTCATTTTAATGCAGAGAAAGCTTTCTGAATTTTTCCCTCACCTGCAGAGAGACAGCCATTATGCACTGTCCAGCGATTGCCACCGACTTGGGGGTTCCTTTTGGCGGAAGAGGTATTTAAAGGATATGTATTTGGTTTTGGGCGGCTGTATATGCTGAGGACATAGAGAGTACTGGGAGCAGTCTTGGGGAGAAGGACGGTGGTGAGGAGGTGAGAGATGGGGGTCGACGTAAAAGTGGTGTGCTGTGCTGCGAAGTTGCATTGCACAAGTGTGGCGATTGCTCGTGGTGCCTACGGAAACTGCGCAGCTGTACCCACGGCTGCGCTTTCAGCGACAACACCACTGGGCGGCATCGGCATAGTCGAGCAACGCTGTAAAGGACCGGCACTGTTGACGGGGTGCCATTGACAGCGGCGACAGCGCACTGAGTGACTGACCGAGATTATCGTCTGATTTTCTGCAGGTTGGTTTCCACACTACGCTATTTGCGATTCTTCCGTTTTTCGTTTGCTGTCGCAGCTGGACGAGCAGAAGTCGGCCGGCGGGGGCGCCACGACCACACTCCGATTTCTCCGTTGAAAGCTCCCGCGTGGGAATGATGCTTAACGTGTGGGCGAGAGCAAACGCCGAAGTAAATTTGCAGCGTACCGCAGCACCGCATGGTAGACACACATGGCAGAGTGTATTTGCAACACTGCGACGTTACTGCTCAAATCGGCACCCAGAAACCAGAACCGAAACTTTTTCACATGAATCGTGCAATAATAAATTACTTACACAGAATATGTGAATTGGAGAGCGTGTTCCATGCTTTCTAAACCAACATGAAAAGTCCGCAACAAAGAATTCACAGGCAACAAATTTAATATCACAACCCCTTTAACACTTTTGTGTCCCTTTAATCCCGCTGCTACTGCCATTGAACGACCAGACTGAAATACAACGCAGCAGTACTTACGCATGATATGCATAAAATCAACCACACGCTTTCAGGGAAGTTCTAAATACATCCTGCGCTCCAATCTTGCTATATACTTTATTAACGAGAGTGATCGCTCGCTGCGGAAAAATCTTTATTGCAGTGCTAAAAATAGTCAGGAAATGCAGTGTGGCTTGTAACTTAGAGAGCGTCATGTTCCTAGTGCTTGTAATGGTGCTGCTGAAAGCATTTTTTTCTACTGCTAAAGTGAATGTGTATTCAAAGAGATTCCGCCGCTGGCGCCCTTTCTCTTCTTTCCTCAAAACAGGCCGTTCGCCGTTGGTGTGGACCTGCAAAAGAAAAAAAGAAATTCTGCAAAAATACAGAGAATTTCCTACTAATGCGTCAAATTCTCATGCCGCTTGTCTTGAGTGTGAGGTTTTGTCAGCCAAATTTTTTGGTTTTGCTAAATCCTGCCCGACAAATTATCTCCATTGACGCTATTATAACGATTAGAAGTGCAACTTTCGCGAAATCTGCATTATTGCGGAAATGCACATAGCTACACACTTCGCCAGTATCCGCAATTTTATTATTATTCTTATATTTTAGGGTTTCAATATTTCTTACCACCAACCATCTCATTTACGCTAATATAACGATTACAGGTGAAACGTCAGCAAAGTCAGCATTATTGTGGAAATCCAGGTGCTTATACGAATTGCCATTTTCTGTATTTTTATATTTTTGTTATATATTATTTTTTGAAAATCTCGTTCGACCATTATATCGATTTACGCTGTGAGACCGACTACAGGTGGTACTTTCCCCGAAGTCTGCGTTATTGTGGTTTCGCCATTCACCATTTTTCGTAATTTTTTTATGTTTCTTTATTTCCCAGTTTTCCAAAATTTCGTTCGATCATTTACGTTATTTTAACGATGAGATGTGATACTTTCGGGAAATCTACATTATTGTGGAAATGTCATGCGTTATAAGTTTTGCCATTTCCGGTAATTTTTAAATATTTGTCTTATTTCTTAGTTTTAAAAATTTTGTTTGAACAATTATCTCTATTAGTGCAACGATTACATTTGAAACTTTCTCGAAATTTGCATTGTGGAAATGCAGGGCGTTGCACCGCTCGCCATTTTCCGGATTTTATATATTTTTTATTTTTTGTTTTTCAAAATTTTGTTCAACCAATTATCTCCACTTAAGCTGTTATAACGATTACGGGGAAAACTATTAGGAAAATCTTAATTATTGTGGAAACGTCATGCGTTATACATTTTGCCATTTTCAGTAGTTTTTTTTTATTTATTTTTTTATTTTCCGTGTTGGGGAAGGGCGTGTATAGGATACATCTTTTTGATTCTATCAGTTTACATTTATAATTTTGTTAATATTGCTGTTTTTATATTTTTGTTCCTAAAATCCCTGCACGCTATTATAAGAAATAAATGCGTGAAAGCTGCCAATGATGCCTTTACGTGCAAATTCAGAGTGTTACGCTGCCACAAGAAGTGTGGTACCCTGCGACGCTTCGCTCCCTGCTATCCCATAAATTGCTCCCATAAATTGCGCACGGAGTGAACAATCTGATTGCGTAATGCCACAGGCATCATGCGAAGGTGAAGAGCCCGGTCTCTCTCAGTGGAGAAGCTGTTCTTGAGCGAGCGATCAGCCACTGCAGCTCGATCGAAGCCTGCAATATAATCTGCTTTCCTCGTCTTGACAAAGTTAGAGGAATTTCCCCTTCTTATCATTACTGTATCTTGCATGGAACCGTGGTGTGCTGATCGCTCCTATAGTAATAGCTCCAACTGTTGCAGCCTTGGCTAAGGACTTCGAAGAATTTAAATCTACTTTGGAGGCAAAGCTTTCGACATTGACAAGTTTGTTGGAAACTGTGAAATGTGCTTTGGTGAAATGTAAACCATACGACGTCAACCCACTTCAAAATGACATGGAAGAGCTTAAGAAGTCTCTTGACTTTAACAACAAAGTGTTTGAAGCCGTCAAACTGCAAAACACTGCCCTTGTCACTACCAACAAAACGCTCCTTGAAAGCTACGAAGCTCTCGAACACGAAGTCGCTGCATTTGAGCAGTACTCCAGAGCGAACAATCTCGAAATAAGAGGCCTTCGCATGACGCAGGGCGAAGAACACTTAGAGATTGTCAAGCAACTCGGCGATGCTATTGGGTGCGCGGTAGAGACCGAGGACACCGGTACGGCGCACCGGGTGCCAACACACAACGCTAGCTATAAGAACATAATAGTGAGGTTCTGCTCCCGCGACAAACGTACAGAATCCCTCTATAACGCCCGCAAGTCTCGTCCAACAACTTCTTGCCTTGGTGTTCTTGGTGAATCGCCCAGGCAGGCCATAGCCAATACGGAAGGTCAAGACAACTTAAACACAGACGGTCACAAAGTGCAAACATCCAGAGTGCAACCCATCTATGTGAATGAACATTTGACCCCCGAAAACAAAATCCTGTTTGAAAAAGCGCTCGAACTGAAAAACAGAAGAAATGGATGTTCCGCTCGACCATACATTGTGTTATCAAAGCCAGGAAAGCCCTCGACAGCCGTGTACATCGTATCACCTGCAATCAGGATCATCGAGCCGGGTAAAAATAACATGTGCTGGGCGGTTTTTCTTTTGTTCATGCCCATTCTTGCCTGAAGGCTTACGTTTCCAGGGGTAATGTCAACACAACACCACTTTTACGTTTCAACGAGTGACGTCAACACCACTTGCTTTTCCGAAATCCAATTTAAACGCACGAAGCATGCGCAAGAACTACGACGCTTCAACTTTCGCCCACTGGTTTGATCAGCGATTTTCCGTTATCTGCTTTTCGGAAAATTGGCTTTCTGTCGTTTATAAACATATTTTCACATTTATTATTTTATTTTATTTATTTATTCACATACCTACATTTCCCCCAGAGGGCATTTCAGTAGGGGGGTAAGAACGCATTTTCACACACGAAATGCGCCAACAAAGTGAAAGGTTAAAGAATAACAACGAACAGGGAAGCAAATAACTGACAGCAGGGGGTGAAAACTCATTTTATACACACGAAATGCGCCAACAAAGTGAAAGCTATAAAGAATAACAAGGAACAGGGAAACAAATAACAGACAAAAATTAACAAATGACAGCATGAAAAGTAGCCTAAAAAGTAACACTGCCCAGCATTCAAAGTAACACAAGTCTGGAGAAACGTATGCATTAACTAACGTATAAAAGAAAACAAGTATGCAAAACCAGAAATGCACGCTAAGAAGAATAGCGTGTAAGTAAGCGCAAAATGAACAAGGACGAACGAAGTGAACGGGACGTAAAGCGACCGGGAAGTAAAGCCACCAGAAATTCATTGTCGCTTGCAACTAGGATGACGTCCCGGGGAAGCTGGTTACAGGATTTTGTAGTGCGGGGGAAAAATGAGTTCATAAAAGCAGTAGTACGAGCGGGTATTTCTCTTATCTTGAGCATGTGGTCAAGCCGATGGGAGACATATGCGGGCAGCACCAAGTAAGCATCTTTAGAGTGGTGTTCGGTTGAAGTATACGTCTCTTAGAGAAGCCATATGAAAAAAAAGCCCGACGCGACGCAAGCGCAGGCCAGCCAAGATAATCTTTTATCCGAGTAATGCTGCTTGGAAATTCATAACTCAGATTTTGCGTGTAGGGATCCCAAACCGTACAACCGTATTCGAGAATGGGACGGATATTTGTGCTATATAGAAGTTCCCTTACAGCCTGCGGAGCCTGCTTAAAATTTCTCGGAATGAAGTTAAGCGTGCGGGCAGCCTTTGTGGTTATTGATTCTACGTGTCGATTCCATGTTAGGTCGCAAGAAAATGTGACTCCTAAATATTTAGCGTGGGTTACCTGAGGGATAGCTTCGTTACCCAGATTATATTGTGTTTGTAATGGTTTGCGTTTCCGAGAAAATTGAATATCTTCGCATTTAGATACGTTTAGGGACATAAGCCACTGGCTGCACCAAAAACAGATTTTGTCTAAGTCAGTTTGTAACGCCAGCCTATCGTCATCACCTCGGATTTCCCTGTACAGAACACAGTCGTCTGCGTATAGCCTTATACTTGAAGTTATGCGCGCACCAATGTCATTGATTTAAATCAGAAATAAAAATGGTCCAAGTACCGACCCTTGCGGTACACCAGATGACACAGGAACGTTTGTCGATTCAACACCATTAATTACAACCTTTTGGGATCGACCAGTAAGATAATTTTGAAGCCAGCAAAGAATATTGTATGGTAAGCCAAGAAAAGATAGTTTGTGTAAGAGGAGGCTGTGAGAAACATTGTCGAAAGCTTTCTGAAAATCAAGCAGTACACAGTCTGTTTGTACACCTTTATCGAAAAATTTAAATACATCGTGCGAAAATTCTGTTAGTTGAGTGGTGCATGATCGGCCTGACCTAATTCCCATGTTGCTAATCGACAAAGAAATTGTTGTTTTGGAGATGGTTAAAGATGGCTGCATATATTATGTGTTCAAGCGTCTTGCAACAAACACTAGTCAACGAGATAGGTCGATAGTTTGGAACCAAATCTCGGTTTCCGTCCACACTTCCACACCACATTTCCTATTTTCCAATCCTGGGGTAGTGTGGAACTTGAAACGGATATGTTATACAATAGTGTTAAATACTTAAATATGGCAGAAGCGCAAGATTTAAAGATAAGATTCGGAATTCCATCAGGCCTGGTGCTGAGATTGGTTTTATGTTTTGAAGAAGCTTGAGTACTCCGTAACGATCAACGATAATTTCAGGCATAGCCTGAAGTACTGGGTATGCGGAAGTTCGAAATTGGCTAGGTTGAGATTTTGAAAAGACAGATTCAAAATACTCGTTAAAACAGTTTGCTTTAACAAAGTCATTAAGGACACAGTTGTCATTAAACGTGAGTGGCGGAATACCTGTATCGTCTTTACGGTTGGTCTTCACCAATCTAGAATTCATTGGGATTATTTTTCATTTTTGAACCTAAAAAATGAGAGAACGCATTTTTGCAGATTTAATTTTACAGTTTATTAGATCGCCCCGCCGCTCAAGGCTGGCAAATAGATCCGGATCAGGATGTGCTCTATGCTTCTTTAACATTCGTTTTCTCTTATTTATGAGTGTTGTTATTTCTCTCGTAAACCACGGCTTGTTTGACCTTTGCTTTTCGGAAGGATCTGAAATTAAAACTAACATTTTTTGCTTGAACTTCAACCATAAATATGTGATGTCTGATGAAGCCCTGTAAGATTCAAATAAAGGGAAATATTTATCTAACTCTGATGCAATTTTCTCATAATCGCCCCTATCATAGAGATAAACCTTGCGAGGCCGGGCGGCAGGTATAGGAGGGCGGTCACATAAGACCTTTGCGGTTATTTCCACGTGATCACTAATGCCAGAGATTGCAGAGGCGGATTGAATCAGGGATTGAGAGTTCGAAAACAGTAGATCAAGCATGTTGGCATTAACGCTGGAGCACGGAGTAGGGATATCAACCAATTGAAAAAGGCCAAGGCTTGCAATGCGGTCTCCAAACGCGAATGATGCTCTGGAGGAAAATACAGGCACCTTATTTACGCAGGTCACGTCAGGCATGCTAAAATCTCCTACAAAAGTGAATACTACAAAAGACTCTAAAAGTGAATACGGTGATCGTGACGGTAACTCGTACGGAGGCTCAGCCATTCATGTTGTGACTGGCGTGGCATATAAACGGCGTTTTGATATAAACCTAAATGTTCCTTCATGTGAATCTGTGTGGATCAAATAGGAAGCATCATCTCTAAAGAACTGTCATTCCAATGTCGTATATATGTGGCGCTATATGTCGATCTCCCTGCTCTGACCCTGCAATTTGTTCAAGCATGCACTCGGACATACTTCCCCAACTTTCATGTGAAAAAAAAACCGTCTTTTTTTTCGGTGATATGAACATTATCTTTTGGATGATTCAAATCGCTATACCCTAGAATACATCACCTGCATTTAAATCAAATCAAATCAAATCGAATTTTATTATCCTCGAGCATAGAAGGAGGCAGCCACAAAAAGCTTCACTGCATGGCAGCTTGACGAGGCAACTGTCCCTACATTCGAGAGCAAGTGGCGACACGAGTTTGTCGTGCCAAAAAAAAAAAAACACTTACAAGGTCGGTGTACAGTTCAAAATTGGAACAAGAGAATAGGAATCAGGAGTGTAAAAATAAAGTGCACGAAAACATGAAGAAAAAAACTAAACAAAGAAAGAAACACACACGTACGGGATATTACGACTATCGTAAAGTATAAATCGTAAATCGCCATAAACGTGTTAACAGGACACTGGACGGGTGTATATAGGTACATAACAAGGCAAGCATAATAAAAAACAGGAACAGGCTTCATCGTTTCCTAATTATGGAGTAAACAAACATCGTTCGTACAATCCTAATAGGAGTTTGCCGGAATAAAATAATACAATGAGAAAGATGCACAAATTTAAATCGAGCACTCAAACATAGTTATCCCA
Source organism: Haemaphysalis longicornis (assembly GCF_048455015.1). Classification (NCBI taxonomy): domain Eukaryota; kingdom Metazoa; phylum Arthropoda; class Arachnida; order Ixodida; family Ixodidae; genus Haemaphysalis; species Haemaphysalis longicornis. The sequence goes on from NW_027526245.1 coordinate 18,703,022, forward strand.
GGACGTGAAGAATCGAAATTACGGGGTAGCCAAATGCCGTAACCAAGCACAGTTATACAACACCGTGAGCCGTCCTAGTTCGAATCTACCCATGGCACTGATTGCGCGAAAACAAACAAGGACTAAGGAGATAAAGAGAAAGACCAGCGCATCTCCTTGTGCTCGTCCTTGGCGTTTCCTTCTTCTTCCTTGTTTGTTTTCCCGTAATCGGTGCGACGCATAGTTGTACAAAAAATTAGAAATTAAAGAAATAAAATTAAAGGAATAATTCCCGTAAGTTTCGCTTGGAGAAGCGTAAAAGCTCGACTTCGGCCACATTTACGTTATTTAAAAAGCAGGTAGGTGAACTGTCAATCGACTTGAAATTTAAGCTTGAACAAAAACCACAGGACTTAGGAAAGAAACACGGACGCAATGCTGCGGCTTTTGTCCTGTCGTTTTAAATGCAGAGCATTTCAGTAACTCACGATGTCACCCGCGTTGACGTCCGTAGTCCGCACCACACCCCTCCCTACTATATAAAAAAAAAATTCTATCCGGCACCCGGTTTCGATCCCTCGACCCTGCGGGCGGAACGCAATGTACATGGTGCTCTACCCACTGCGACACAAAGCCGACACAGAATGGGAGGCTACGAACGCGCCTTATATCGTTGACTCATTCGAATTACTGCTGACGAGCGCTCTCTCGTCAGCAGTTGCCACAAGTGCAACAACATTAACGTAACGCAAACTACTTAACGTCGTGCGCCCCCGGAAATGCTCTGCATTTGATCGTGCCCCTCGCGAGGGGGATGTTTCACTGCGTCTTCTCTCGGTCGCGGGACCCGTGGCGCCATCTGGCGGAGCCGCGGCACAACTCGTAGCACTTTCTTTGAAAAAGCGCCTCGAAAGCGCGGCAAATATGAAATAGGGATGACGCGCTTTCGAGGCAATCCGCCGACGCGGCTGCTTTGTGTACAGACTCGGCGGCGAGCGTCCTGGGATTCTGGTGCCGACCGAACCCCATTTTTAGGGGCGAAGCTCCTTAAGGCGTGGGTCTGTCCATCCTCGACGTATGTATGTAGCCACCTCTAGTTTAGTTCTTGGATTGTTTACTAGATGGCGGTACTTGTATATGATGAAAAGATGCGCTTGGATTGTTTACTAGATGGCGTGGCTACCTCTAGTTTAGTTCTTGGATTGTTTACTAGATGGCGGGGAGCGTTGTAATAAAATCCGTTCGCTGTTGGCACGCGCTCGGAGTCGCCCGATGGATAAGGCTGCAGATGTGCGAGCCCGCGAGGCAGAAGCGCTCCGTGAAGCTGCGCGACGCCGCCGCCAAGATCCTGCCGTACGAGAGCGGGAGGCCGACGCGTGTCGTCTGGCTGCGCGACGACGCCGCCAAGATCCCAGCGTTCGAGAACGAGAGGCCCAAGCGTCACGGCAACGGCGCGAGGACCCTGCCGTACGCGAAGCGGCACGGCTGCGGCGCGAAGAGGATCTCCAAAACGTCAGAGAACGGGAAGCGGCGAGAAAGCGCGCGTATCGGCAGGCAGACCCCGATGCAGTGAGAGCTCGTGAGGCGTCTGCAAAACGCATCAGGCGAGCTCAGCCCCAAGGTGCCGACGCGCGGTTTAAGCGAGACTTTCTAGACGTTACGTTCGGACACAGATGTAGTGGGCGAACTTTCACTGAAGAGTCACGGTTTTACCGATGATTTCCCCTCAGGAGCTTCGCCCACTCATCATCATTCACTCCGTGGATATGCTGTGAATTTTTTTAGTGTGTTTGCTTGCTCGCGGCACAAAATGAAGTTGTTCTCTCTCTCTCTCTCTCTCGCGGAGACGATCGTTCAAACTGCACCCGGTCTGACCAATATTGTGCTTCCTTCTTCGCCTTCTTTTCTGGGTATATTTCGCAGCCACGCAATAAACCAACCAGTTGTTAGTCAGCGCCTTGTGTCGTCGTTTTCTTGTCCCTTTTTTATTGTTCTAGCTGAAATTTCAAGTCGATATGGAAAACGAACTCGCCCAAACCCAAGCAATTCGAACTGTCAATGACTAAGTTTTTTGGAGTGGGCGTGTACCATGCATTTGTGAAACGCGTGTTGTACATAGGACTTTTTCTTAATCCGGATAACTCGGCATAAATTGGGCTGTTGATTTTAATTGCATTTTTATGTTTGTATTAGACGAAAGTTGTACAAACCGATACAGTAATTATTTTATATCGATCTAACAACTCTTTTGTGACAGCGGATAATACCACATCTACTACGGCTCTTAAAAATTTCTTTTGCAATACAAGCAACTTATTTCATTTCGTTTTAGTGGTTGTGCCCCAGAATAACTGGCCATAGGTGAGATGCGGAATAGACAGGGAACTGTAAATTAAAAGCTTTAATTTTCAGGTAATATATGACGGGCTCTATTCAGTGTACCAGTTATTCTACACAATATCTTATGAACTTCGCTAACGTGGGCGTCCCAAGTTAGTTTACTTGAGAAGTGCACTCCTAGCACTTTCATAGTCCCAGCTATAGCCACCTCTGTCGTGTCAAGCATTAGTTTAGGAAGAGGCGCAACCTTACTTTTGGGTCTAAAGAGAATGCTTTTCGTTTTGTCAGCATTAATACAAAGGCAATTATTATTTGTCCACTCTACAACATTGGGTAATTCTTCTTGACAACTGTTTTGAATATATGTTGTACTTCTTCCTGCAACTAGAAGAGTGGTGTCATAGGCATAGGGATCGCTAATAAAAAGGAGAAAATTAAAGATAATTAATTCACAGCTGCGCGTCTTGTTGACGTTCCTACCAGGTGTCAGAATCTTGGCACACCCTAATTGACCCCATTCTGACTAATTCCAGTTTAATCATTGAAGCAGGTGTAATTGAAACTGAAATTACTCATCATTACCCTGTTTTTATGACCGCTAGCCTGTCGGTTCCTGCTACCGTCAAGCCATGCTTTACAACTATTTTTAATGCTGATGAATACACACGTATTATATCAGATACCGATTGGTCTGAGCTACTCCATACACCAGATCCCGAAATAGCCGTACAAATGCTTTGTGAAACCATTACATCATCCACGCGTCCACTACTGTTCGGCTGTCCAATCGGCGTTACCACGCCCCTTGTTGTCCTTGGCTGTCAAAGGGCTTGTTATGTTCTTTACGAAAAAAAGACAACCTGTGTAAAAAAAGGTAAGCTCCAACACGCGCCTCAAAACCAGGTATACACGATATTCCAATATGTTATCGGTATTGCTAAAAAAGGTCAAACCAAGTTATTACGAAAACCGAATTTGGGATGTTGGAAGAAATTAAAAAGAAAATGGCAGTTAATAAGCTGTTAATATCGGCAGTTAATATCGATTCGGTTAGGGTTCTAGTTCAGGCACAATCATTTCGTTCTGTTTCAGTTCCGGTTCGAGAAAATCACGTACCGAACCGGTTCGCGAACCGGTTCGGTTCGGGAGCTTGAACTGGTTCGCGAACCGGCTCGATCAGCTGAACTATCACTGAAATTAGAAAAAAAAACATTTAGAAGTTTAAATCGACAGTCAAATCAAAATACAAACAAAAATTCAAAATGCTGCTGTTTACAAAGGGCACTGGCGCAATTGCGAAGCAAACTTTAAACAATTACGAGAAATTAGGAAAGCAGATGAAGTGGCGACGATTTACCACCTATTTTCTTGCGCGGACTTTATGTTGTCGCAGCGAGTATTCATAAAGCAACCGCCTAGAGATATGACGGTGGGATATATTTTCTGCCCTTTCCTTTTTTGTTGAAATCGCAATCGCCGCTATGGAATCGCCCATCACGCCAACCTTGAAGTCTTAAATTTAGTCCTGAGTACTGCCACGTTCAAATACCAATGCCTAATACGAATGGCGCACATTTTTTTTGTATTTGTAACAAAACAGAAAAATCATACAACAGGGACATAAATACTACCAATGAGTTCGATTATTTGTTCACCCTGAATAATTTGTTAGCTGTCACCTTATCGAATGTGTTAGCCACACTTTTGTTAAAAGTGAGCTTTAGTCACTGCATTATTGCTCTGACCACTGCCATTCCTTTCGCGATAGCTATACCGGATGTGCGCATTAAAATAAGAATGTCATCGTCCCGCCTGACCCGCGGCTATCGTTCCATGTGCTACATTGCAGAATCTTATAACAGATTATGGTGTTACAAAATGAAAGGGAAATATGACGCCCAGAGCACGAGATGGGACTTTTTTGGGTAGACGCTCTTTATTTCGTCCACAGCAGTACTCCCCTCCGGAACGGGGAGCAGTAGAAGTAATGTAGGGATTTGGGCAGTCAGTGCAAGAACACTTCGAAATAAAGCAAATCTGAAAGAGACAAAACTGCATCAGCAGCAAATGGGTTAGCCACTGAGCTGCTCCTACGGTCGCACTTGTGAATTATTTACAATTTGCAGGTGTGGGACTTTTAAACAAATTACTAAATGCAAAAAGTTTGCACACAGCGGGTGTGGGCTTTCGCTGTTGCGCAGTGGAGCACTCCTGCAGCCTGATTGCTCCAATAAAGTCGCAGCTAGGGAGGGACAAAGTCGTTTTATATCCCCTGCAAGCTGCCGATAATGACAATTCGTTTGGTCAGCTTGCACTACGTTAGCGCTTCCAGCAGCAACAGACCATTGCTACATTGGTGCTCATTCATTTCCCCTGTTGTTACATAGCGCTTGATAGTGTTCAGTTGTCTGGAGGGGAAAATGCCCGAGTGAGTACGAAGTTGATGGTACGTGAACAAAAAAAGGCCTGACTTGCATTGACTGTGCAATATCAACAACAGACGCTCGAACCGTTTCGGCATGAACCGGTAACCGTTGTTTCCTTTTCTGTTCAGTTCCGGTTCGGGTTCAGCGTGCTAAGAAAATAACGGTTGGGGTTCGGGTTCGGTTCCGGCAAAAATACCGGTTCAGCTCCAGTTTTAGGTTCGGTTCGGTTCCGGTTTGACACCCTGTTAATAAGGAAATTCCTCAACACACCACATTAACATGACTCAGTCACGTCAGTTCGAACAAGCGACTCACTCGTCACAGCACCGCGTGATATCGCGACCTGTTTCAATCAACCAGAATTGTCTTACCCATCTTCTTTGGTGTCCACACGGACATTTATTCGCCAACCGCAATCCTTCTTTGTTATTCCTGCCAACCCTGTGGAAATTGATGCCGTTATTTCCGGACTAAAGGTCACTAGTCCTGGCCTAGATAAAATTCACGGGAAAACATCAAATTGTTTCGTCCATTCATTCTCCCAATCTTAAGTTATGTTTGCAAACTTGTCTTAAAAAGCTTAAAGTCTTGTCTTTAAAATCGGTGTGTTCCCAAGCGTGTTTAAACTAGCTAAAGTTGTTCCAGGTTTTGAAAAAGACGATCGAAACCAAATAGAAAATTATCGACCGATTTCAGTCCTTCCATTTCTTGACAATGTGCTTGAAAAGTTAATCGAATGAAGGCTGTCTAACTATACTATAAAAATTTTATACGCCAACTCCCAGTCAATTAAGCTTTCCTCCTGGTCTTTCCACAGAAAAACCTTTGGCATGTTTTGTCAATAGCATTGAAATATTCTTTGACAGAAAAAATTACGTCGGCTCGGAATTTGTGGATTTATCGGAATCATTGCACAGCATCGATTACAACATCCCCTTCGCTAAACTTGAGTTATACGGAATAGCTGGTCCCCCAGTTCAACTGTTGAAAAGCTTCTTGTCTGATAGGCGGCCAACTGTTTGCGTCAATAACACTTTTTATTCCTCTGCTTATACCAGGAAAAGCGTTCCCCAAGTCTCTGTTTTAGGGCCTCTTTTATTCCTAACTTACATAAATGACTTGTCGTGGTGTCTCGCGCACTCGAAATGTATTATGTACACCGACGATACCACCATCTTTTCATACAATCCTGATGGAGAGATAATAAGTTCTGATTTAAAAAATGACCCTTGAAAATCGGTGCACTGATAACAGGATATCTGTTAATTCGTCCAAGTCATCCCTAGTGGTGTTTCATTCACCGTACAAAAATTGCAAGTAAATCCTCTCCTTCATAGAGGTTACAAAACCATCCTACTGCAAAACCAAACGCCATTTTTAAGTGTTATTGTAGACAATCACCTAAGCTTGCAATGCCATATTTCCTCCATTTCCAAAAAAGACATCATTTGACATTCGAGAGTTTCTTAGAGCTAGGCTGTACTTCGGTACGAAAACTTTGCTGTATTTATATTATGCATTTATTCATAGCCACTTGAACTATTGTATCACATCCTGGGGTCGTATAATACAGTGTTCTTCAAAAATGTCACCCTCTCTTCATATCTTTACTCAACTTAATATATTACTTTTGCCAAAACTGTATTTGTATAGCGTTGGAATTCTGTTTTTTGAAGTGCTGTGTAGGATCGTGGATCTTCACATTTTCGCCTCGCCATATGTTAACCAACCTTAATTGAACTAAATTTTCCTCCAATCGGAACTTGTTGTTGCCCAAGGTAAGAACTATGGCAAATTCAGTGAACTTTTTTCGGCGGGTTGTTTTTACAATGACATACCACTGGAAATAAAGCCACTTAGCTCACTTCAAACCTTCAAAACAAAATTGAAGATGCTCCTAGCTACTCACCACTAACTCCCAGAAATATTTTAATTGTGTGACATTTTTCCCCGCTTGCTCTGTTGTCAATTGATTCCAAATTTGCAATTTCTTCTACGATATGTTGTATTTTCTACAATATCCTCTTGTTAAACTATCTTTGATGAGATTTGTATAACCTCTGCAACAGTTACTGGTTGTTTTGTGCTTACAGCTTATCTCCAAAACAACTAGACGGTTAGAAAACCTTGGGACTTCATCCTGCAAATATACCGCAACGCAAATAGAATGTTGTATTTCCTGAATAAATTGGAAGTTTAATATTTTTTTTCTCTCTCTCTCTCTCGTCCTCCTGTAAATGACCGTTTTGAATGTTCCGGCAATGAGTGGCGGGAAGCAAGAGTGCCTCTCTCTCTCTCTCTCTCTCTCTCTCTCTCTCTCTCTCTCTCTCTCTCTCTCTCTCTCTCTCTCTCTCAGTCTATTCAGTGTTCTCTCTATACAGCCAACAGCGTCATCCTGGCGACCGCGGAATACCTAGGAACCATGTCTGCAGCGATGAAGCCATGAGACGAGGGACAGTGCAATGCGGGCTGTACGCGAAGTCGCGCTAGCCTTGAGTCACCTCTGAGAGGGCGTGCAAAAAAAAAGGATCCAGTCCACTCCGTGAAGGTGGCTGGAAAGTACGACTTAAACGACACCCACAACTACTGCCTCTTCGACGTCACTTCAATTCGACACGTGGCTCTAAAAAGAGTGAAACCAGCCGCTACCTTGAATTCGCGGTGGTGGTGTCCCTAACGCAGCAGCGACGGCCACGGCCGGGCTAGAGCGGGAGACGCCACCGCTGTAGCCCTGCCGTGCATCAGCAGAAAGAAAACAGAGAGGAGCGCCTTTCGAAAGGCGAGACAGCGGAACTTAGGCATCCTGATAGTTTGGTGCTACACCACCGCGCTACACAAGCACAGAAACCGAAACAGTTCGGCTTGAGTGCTTAGTAATTCCCATTTACACCGTTTTAAACTAGTTAGTTTAGTAAGTTTGAGAATTGAGAGAAAGCTGAGGGAACTTTTGTAAGCACTATTTTTCAGAAACAGTTGCTTGTTTCGCCTTTTATAAAACCTCTTAATACACAACGGAATCGGTAATCAGCAATTTAGAAAATGGAGTCCAATTCGTGGCAAGCAGTGCGCAAAAGGTAGAGTTTCTCTAGCGGTCAGGTGTCTGCATGTGGTCTCTACATTTTGTTTTCCCACCCTGCAAACGTATCTTTACCGTACGGCCACTTAATTCCGTCTCGTCCGGGTTACCGAGGAGGTGCTGTCGAATAAGTTAATCAAGCCGTGCAAAGGAAGCGCGCAAACACGAGAAGCTGCCCCAAAACAGGCCCAAAACAGCCGTCGCTAAAGCAGAAGACAAAGCCGTCCCGCCGACGCTCCCGCCGGTGTGAGTAGAGCGCGGGGAACGCTGGGTAAGCATTTCACACGCCATCTACACTGTGTCCCGTAAGTGAAAACCGTCCTGCCCCCACTCAGCCGCGTTTCGAGTTTTTTGTCCCGCACGCCACGAAGGAACCGTTGGCTGGTAGAGACTCCTAATGCAAAACCGCCCTCTTGATTAAAGTATCAATCAGACAGACAGACAGACAGACAGACAGAGAGAGAGAGAGAGAGAGAGAGAGAGAGAGAGAGAGAAAGAAAACTATTTTTGAGGAGTCTGGGTTATTAAGGCCTGGAGAGCGACAGCCGCTCGCCGGTAACCTCGGCGGCTCGTTCCGTTATGTTCTTCTGAAATCTGTAGGTGTGAGCTGCCCAGCGCCTTCTAGCGGTACTCGCCAGTAATTACTTCAGAAATAGGTCTTCGGAGCAATTTGCCATAAGATGAGTGTTCGTGTTTTGTGAACCACATGAAGGGCAATTGGGTGAGGGGTACATTGTAGGATCAATTAAATTCAGCCTGGCCCGATATGGTATGGTAGCCTGCATGTGGCGCCACAGTCGCTCCTCGGCGTTATTCAGTTCCATGTGAGCAGGCAGGTATCGTCGGCTGGTAAGGCGGTAACGCGCAGTGATATCTTGGAAGATCAGTAGAAAAGACGTGTTTCGATTTGCCAGTGCATTTAATTAGATAGCAGTAAGTAATCTCTGCACAAACTGTACGCAGTACCTCTGCTGTAGAAGGCGGAAAGTTCACTTATTTATGGGTATAACTGTGCAGCCTGTGTCAGGCAAGGAAACGACCTCGAGTTCCCTTTAAGAGTGCTAAACTGACGGAGGAAAAGTCTCGAGGGAAAGCCACGAGCCTAAACACATCAATCGCCCAAGCGGCTCCTCTGCGTGCTTCGTGACACAGGGAAGCGCCCGTCCGTCGGCGTAACAAAAAATGATCAAGAAACTGCATCACATAGCGGAGTAGACAAAAAAGAGACAAGGAAATGGACAACCGCGGGCCATTTCTCTCAGTGTTTTTCTGCGTGTGTTGTTGCGGCTGTCCAAATTGTCCTTACTGAGACTAGAAGTAGAGAAAGACCATTGACTCGATGGAGCGGTGAAATCACAAAATTCGGGGCCTACGGTTCCATGCGCGCTACGGTTCCATGCGCGCAAGCTACGGCCTCGCTTTGTTCAGCTTCACCAGAGTGCCCAGCAAGCTCTTTTTATGCGAATATCACCAAGGGTAGCTACTAAGCATAGGGCCCGTACCCTCTCGACTTGCCGAACCTCTCCACCCGCTATCAGACTTCTCTCGTTCATCGAGTCCAATATAAAGCAATGCTTGCTCCGGCCCTCTTTAAGATGTACACACAGATATGCATTGATTCCAATTACCTTCACTGCCGCACAGACACTTTCCAGAATCTTTTGTGGAATTGTCGCCTCGGCAACACAGCCCGTAGACGCGCTAGGTACGCGGCGTTGCCCCCCTCCCCCCATTAACTGAGTGGCCGCACCCCTGCAGCCCCACCTCCGAAATTGCGCTCCCAATCCGGGATGATTCGTTGTGGTTTCGGCACTCATCTGACGCCGCGACTAGGTTTTCGCCTATATATACTTTACAAACCCGCTAGCGCAGAATTTATTTTATCCCTTTATTTATTCGCTGTCGCCACTGGCATCCATCTGAGAATGTAAAGTTTTCCGGAATTGACACCACCCTCCCTACCCGCCCCCAAATAGGTCAACCCGCCATCCTTATGTAAATAAAGTTTCATTCCTTCATTCATTTATTTACAAATACTGCTGGCCAGAGGCCAAATTAGGAGGTTCAAAACAATACATTTACCGTACACAACATTTCCATACCACAGCAGCGGAAGAAGGAAGACGTAAAGCGGAAAGCGGAACATTTTTACACAAAAGCAACCAAAGGGAAGTTGGAGGAGGAAAACGCGGAACAGTTATAATAGTTAGAAAACAATTTCAAATGTCTGAGTGGATAAGCTCAGGCAAGCTTTTCTACTCCTGCATGGTACGAGGAAAAAGAGAAAATTTAAACAAGACAGTACGAGCAAAATACGCGATTAAAGGGAGTGAGTGTGAATGCCGGGTCTGACGTGTTCTTAGTGGTGTGAGGTAGGGGCCCGGGTTCAGAGCAAACTTGCCGTTTAAAAGGAGGTACAAAAATTTGAGACGCAAGAATCTGTCGTGACTGCAAAGTTGAGATACCCAAGTTGGGATACCATGTCTTCGCTGCGTACCCGGTAGTAGCTCCGCAAATCCAGCGCGGAGCTGACGCAATTCAAATGAATACTGAATCGCGGGGTATCAAGGTGCTCACTCATTCGGTATATAAAGCATTCCCCTCCTCGTACTCCTCCTCTCTACTCTCTCTTTATAGACCTTTTTATTTTCTTCGTCCTGGGAGCTGCCATTTCATCAGTGGGCTGTTCTAGCGGCCCTACAATCGGCGCTTTCGACATGAAGATGTGACTGCGCATGTGCAATACAGCCCACAACAGGCTCTGATCTTACTAAAGATTAACGGATGAAAAGGTTTATAGGCCACTTTCCCTGCTTCACTCGTGCCCTATGCACTCCTCTCCTCCGCAACAGCTTCCCCGCCAAGTTAACCCACTAGTATCAGGGTAACCGCACTAATGGCTGAATTCTGGCTGAATTCGCGGACAGACTCAGAGGCAGACTAAACGTTTTATGGTACAGGCGGACCAACAAATATTAAAAAGCCGCTTAGAAACATTTACGTTTTGTTATATCTTTCCATACAGGAGTACATGGGGTGAGAAAAAGTAGAGCGGAACTTCTTTTAGCGCTTTGTCATTCGCACACATCTTTCGCGTAACGGTCTATTTGTCAATATGCGCACCCCGAAGGTATTAAGACATTTTGTTTGAGTGCTCTTGGCCAGCAAAACAGGAGCGACGACGACAAAGGAGCGGCTTGCCTGTATTCTCCGGCTACTCGTTGTTTTCGTCTTATTGGGCTCAATCCTCTTACTGCATCATCCCTGCTTGTTCTAACGACTCTACCATCCTCCTGGCACCGATACGTCACGGCGGCAAGTTCAAGGATGACCCCACGGGGTTGTCTTCAAGCTCGGAGCCCTACCCTCGGCCGCTAGGCATAGCACAGCTGCCACTGAGCTGCCTGCGAGCAAGACAAGGCCCTGCCATGTCTGACGCCCTGGAACAGGAACGACTGACACAAAACATGCAGCTGCCAGGTGCATCTGCTGCCGCTGACGCTACTGCTGGTGCAAGTGACGACTTTCCGCCACTGATGGAGGTGACGTCTTCACTCCCGTTACCATCCACCGACACGTCACCGAAGCGAACGGCAGACAAGACTACTGGTGTGCCAGAGGCAGCTACCCTACCGCCTGCTGCGAAGCGGGCTTGTGCACCGGGCAACACTCAGCAGCCTGCATCCTTAGTGGAGATTGGTTCGTCACCACCTCCCGCAAAACATGTGCGACGACTTCTACCCCACGGAACTCTTTGCCCCAAGCACAGCCCTCATCCAGATACAAAGTTGCCATCAAGCCACGACAGCATTTCAATATTCTGAATCTTTCCACCAAGACCTTGCAGACGTTGCTAGATAGCTGTCTCGGCACCAGTGGATTCACCGGATATGCTTATCATCGGCCAACAAACACGGTATCCGTGTGGGTGCCGACTCTGGACGCCGTGGCAAAGCTTTGCTCACTGCAGCACATAGCTCTCACTGCCGACACGATTCTACAAGTGCAAGCGTACCTGGTTTCAGGCACCGACATCCGCCGCTATGTCGTCGCGGGTGTAGACCCCGGCGAGAATCCGGACTACATTCGTGACAACATCAAATGTGACACACATCAAGTGCTTCTTGTACGGTATATGGGATCCGGACGCACTTGCCTCGTTACGCTACGGGGCCCGCTTGATCCCCCCAACCGCCTTTTCTACAATGGCTGTGTACTTCGACCTCGTCCATATAAAGCAGGGGTAGTGCACTGCTACCGTTGTTTTAAACAAGGTCACATGAGCAAGTCTTGCCCGTTCCCAACCCCGGATGCCCGTGAGGACGCAACGGCATCGCCTCAAGAGCCAAAATTCAAGTGCGGTCTCTGCCGCTCTGATGATCACGAGATCACCGATAAAGGCTGTCCCACCAAGAGTAAGGCAACACGTGCTAAGCGTCGTGCATGGCGTGCTCGTTCTCAGCCAAACCCAACCTCGACATTCAACCGATTCGATTGCTTGGTGGAGGAGGATGAGGATGCAATGGAGGAGGAAGCCGCAGAGCCTCCCTCGCAGCCAACATATCGAGATGTTGTTCGCCGTTCGCGCCATCGTCGGCAACCTGTGTCTGAGGTTCCTTCGTCCCCTATGGAAGACGAGCTTGTTGCCCTGGACCAAAAGCTGGCTATGCTACACGGCGAAATTACCAAACTCACCAAGCGAAAGTCTCAATTAACTCGCCGCCAGCAACGCTTACCTCAATCTTCCGAAGACTCTACAAGTCCGCCTCGTCTTTTCTCCAAGCATCATCAAAGCGCCCCGCCCACGAACTCCATTCCCTCACCGCCAGCCTCCTCTGCATTAACCCACCAAGAACTTCTCCAGTTTGTGGTGCACCAGCTACAGTCATTGGTATCTGTACTTGCTGCACAACTTCGCTAAACACTCCGTCAATATGCCCGACTCGCAACAGTACATTGTACAGTGGAACTGTCGGGGCCTCTCTACGAAAATTGGAGAGCTCCGTGAAAGGCTCCGTCTGGGCAAGCTCCATGCTTGGGCCTTCTTACTTCAGGAGACGAACTCTCTCCCACGCCTGCCGCAATTTACGGCGTACGCGGAGCCATCAATTCCTGATCGCCGGTGCAGCTCCAGTTCTACTACTCCGGGCAAGGCGGCCATTTATGTCCAATCTCGGCTTCCTCAGAACCCCATCCCTCTGAACACATGGTGCACAGCCTGGCAGGAGGTGGTAGCGGTAAAGGTGCAACTTCCTCGTTGTGCGGTAATCCTGGTTTCTTGTTATGTGCGCCCTTACAGTGGTCGTGCGCCCCGCCTCCGATTGGGTTGGCTTACCGCACTTCGGCGAAACAACCCTGGGTGCCCCATACTTGTGGCAGGAGACTTCAATGCTCCGCACTGTGATTGGGGATATCCGTCCACGAGTGAGCGTGGCCGTGTGGTACTGGAGCACTTCAGTGATGCCCACTTCACGCTTCTCAACGACATCTCTTGCCCGACACGCCGGTGTACGCACGCACGGATGCCACCGTACTCGCCTGACTTGTCGTGGTGGCTGGGTGCACAACCCGTATCCTGGCAACGTGAAGCTGACTGCTGGGGCAGCGACCATCACCCCATTCGCCTGGGCCTCATGCCAGACTCGACGGGTCGCCTTCGTCGCCGTTGCACAGTGGTGAACTGGGACACTTTCCGTTCCACACTGAATGCATCCTTCTCGGCGCCCATCCCGGACCCCACCGCTCTTTTTCGGCGTGTCCTCATGGACGCCTCTCAACATACGTGGGTGGAGGAATCCCGCCCGAAGCCCGATCTTCGGCTCCTGCAGCTTTGGGCTCAGCGCAAGCAAGCTGAAGTAATTTCCGCCCGGGATCCTTCGTCCATATCGGCCAGGCTTCAGTATCAGCGCCTTACCGCTGCTGCCAGACGGCACGAAAAAAGACTGTCGAGGCAGCGCTGGCTTGACTGGTGCGCCTCTCTAGGCCCATCTTCCTCAACGGCGTCTGTCTGGCGCACGTTTCGCGCCATGGAATCGGGCAGTCGCCCTCCGGATGCAGCTGCCAGCGCTTGTATTGCGTCAAACAAGGATCCGGCACAATTTGCCCCCGACGTTGCTCGGGCCTTGTTTCCTGCATTTGATGTTGCCCCAGTGGCCATGCCGTCTCCGTTCCCCCTGCCGAACGATGTTGGATTACGGCCTACTCATGAAGCCGTTTTGGGAATTCAGGCACCGTTCACAGTGGCTGAATTCCTGGCAGCGATCGATCACGCTAAACAGCGGACTGCTCCGGGTCCCGACGGCATAACTTACGAGGTGTACAAGAACATCGACGACCCAGCCCTCGTGCCGCTTTTGGACTCGGTTAATCAGGTGTGGCTCTCCGGTCAACTACCTGACTCTTGGCTTCAGGCGGATATTGTTCCCATTCCAAAGCCCGGGAAGCCACCACATGTACTTCAGAACTTGCGCCCCATCGCCCTGACATCGACGCTGTGCAAGTTGTTAGAGCGAATGCTTGCAACACGGCTTCAGTGGTGGCTTGATACCTTCCAATGGTATCACCCGGCGCAAATTCGATTCAGGCCCTATCTCGGTACTGAGGATGGGTTGGAATACCTCTCATCTATGGTTTTAGTTGGAGGCCGATGCCGCCGTGTGAGATCTGTGCTCGCCATGGACATATGCAAGGCCTATGACAACGTTAGTCACGCTGCCATCCTACAAGTTCTCAATGGCCTACACCTTCCAGACAAAGTCTGCGATTTCGTCCGATACTTCCTTCAACACCGTTCTTTTTCCATCCGCATCAACGGAGCAAGTTTCGGTCACTTTACACCAGTCCGAGGCGTACCACAAGGGTCTGTTCTGTCTCCGCTTCTTTTCAACATCGTCATGTTGCCGCTAGCTTGGCACCTTGCTTCAATCCGAGATCTATATTTACTCATGTACGCGGATGACATTACGGTGTGGTCAGTGCATCCAGACCTGTCACGACAAGCCGAGTGCCTCCAGCAAGCACTAACAGACTGCCAGAGGTGGTGCGAGTATGCGGGCCTCACTCTCTCGCCAGAGAAGACTGCTTTACTTCCCGTGGCCAACGCTTGGGGCCGCCGCCTCCTTGCTGTGTCTCCCATTTCACTGCAACTGAATGGGAACGACATCCCCACGGTTGACCGTCTTCGGGTCCTAGGACTAGAAATATCGTCATCAGGGTCAGCAGCTCAGTGGCTACGATCTGCTCGACAGAAAGCCGGACAGATGCTCCACCTCGTTCGCCGCATCTCGCAGAAGTCTGGCGGGGCCTGCTGGACGATTGCCCGTCTCCTAGTGCGCGCCGTACTACAGCCACGGCTTGTGTATCAGGCACAGTTCCAGCACATGACGCAAGCGGACTGGGCTCGGCTTGAGGCCATCAACAGGGCCGCCATGCGCACCATTACTGGCCTCCCTCGCATAACACCAATTCCACCGCTACAAGCCGAAGCCCAGCTAAACACGCTTGATGAACTGATTCATCAGCGTCGTTCCGCACGCCTGCAGAAACGTGGGCTGGTTCCAGAGGCGGCAGCTCTGGCCGCGTACATGGGCCAGCCGCCGAATACGATGCCAGCCTTTTCCGTCGCAAGACCGCCCTGGCTCTACCATCAGGTGACGGACAACAAGCCTCTAGCAAGGCTACATGTCCGAACCTCTGGCCTTCATCAACCTCCGGATGCAGCCCTACTTCATGTCAGTCACCGGGCGCCTGCTACGCGGCCACGAGTCATGCAGGCTTTTGTGGACGCCGGGGCACACGACTCCCTCGTAACCACAGCCTTGGCTTGTCCTTCTCACCCAATCTTAAACCAGAGCTGCGCCTACGAGACCCTCCGACCTCTACCAAGCCTGTTGGCAGAACTTACTGCTATTCGGGATTGTCTCCAAGCACTTGCATCGACGGTAACTACCGGCATGAAACTGGAAATTTACACGGACTCAACGACAGCGATACGTGATTTACGTCGCGTTGCGCGTAGCACCAGCATGTCGGCACGTATTCACGCGATCCTGGACACATACCCATGCCCTGTGCGTGTTTTGTGGGTTCGCCGGGACATGCTTCCTGCCCATATAGCAGCGGATCGCGCCTGTCGCCGTATAGACCTTTCACGGCCGCTACCACTTCTTTCAGTGTCCTCCCTAGAAGAACTGCTGGTGGAGAAAGAGAGCCTCCGCCGCGCCACGCGTGCTTTACTTCCACCGCGTGGAACTGACCTCCCCAGTGGGCTCGCTCGCTGGGAGGAGGTGCTGCTGCGGAGGCTTCGAGTTGGGGTGGCCTTATCCCCAGCAGTGACCCACGCTTGGCCTGCCCGCTATCATTCACCGTTTGCGGACACCTGTCCCTTTTGTACGGTCCCTGCGTCCGAGGCCGACACGAGCCACCTTCTGTGGACCTGCCCTGCCCTGCAAACCTCTCGCCTGCAACACCTCCGAGGCACAGGGCTCCATCCTGGGAGACCCCCTGATCTACAGCGGTGGATCTGGGGCCCGCAGTACCGGTCTCTGCTTACGTTTCTGCGTGACACAAATGTGATGTTGTATATTTAATTGTTATGCCGTAAGGCAAACTCTCGCAAAAAAAAAAAAAAAAAAAGGAAGCAATATGCATACGCGACAATCATTTATGGGATTCCCGAAAAGCAAAAATTGCCCTCGCAGTTTCATTGCGACTGTAATATTAGAGGTGGGTTTTGTTTTTCGCCGCGTTGCACAATTTAGACCATAAAAAGTACAGGGGCCGGACGTACCCTTCTCTTCGCAGGCGAGATATCTTCTCGTAGACGTTGCTCAAGACATCGGCCAGCTGCAGGAGGGACACGCCGAGCCACATGCTCACGTGACCTGAGAAGTACGTCACCAGGTCGGACCCCTGCGTTTCGGGATGAAAGCAAGAAGAGCACGGCTTCATAACGGCGGTGCAGTAAACCTTGGTTATAAGGGAATACGTTTTGTGGCGGCGCAACAGCACCAACTGCTGCCGCACATGGACTGCTGCCGAGTGAGATCGTGCTGATGTTCAGCCACCACCGTTGAGTGTGGCCACAGGCGCAGAATAAGCGGGGACCCCAATTTGGGTTCACGACGCGGTAGCGTTGTGATGTGTTCCGCCTCGTCTTACCTCGGCTATCGCCACATTGGTGAGCCGGGCGTTGCAACTTGCAGCGGATGCTAGGAGCCAGAATGCCCCCCCCCCCTCGAGTCAGCGGTATTTCTGCGCCCTCCGGTGCAGCACACGGCGTCTCCGCCCTACCTTGCCGATTGCCACCCTTTAGCGCAGCACCCTGACGTGTGGTTTGTCCAAGCCAAGGCAAGATTCCGAGTGAGCCACATCACGCCGCAAGCATATACAACAGCCCTTGCCTATTGAGATCGCGGTCGAGGTTCGGGACATACTCGCCAGCCCCTCCGACGCGTTGAAGGCTGCAATCTTGAGCAGCACGAGCCTTTCCCAACGCGATGCCCCCTTTCCGCTGAGGAGCTGGGTGACCGGCGACCGTCGCAGCTCCTTCGCGCGCTGCAAGGCCTGCTCGCCGACGCAGATTCTTCCACGGACTTTCCCCTTACTGAAGCACACTGTTCTGCAACGGTTTACCTCGTCTGTCAAGATAATTATCACGACGGTCTTTGAACTGCCCTTGCCCGCGTTGGCTGCGCATGCTGACAAGATATTAGTAGTCACATTTCATTCACATTTTATTCACCTGCACATTTCATTCACCTGCCGCTCTGCGAGAACGCGTGCAGAACTAGGAGAAGCCCGTTGCAGCCCTTCATGCGACCCGTCGCCACCTTAAGACCCTCGAGCTCGTTGATTTCGCCGCATCTTCCTACGTTTCTCGACAGGAAAGCACATCGCCCCAGAAACTTCAGCATCCTGATTCTTTTAGGTGCGAAGCTCCTCTTGGTTGGCGCAAGTCCCGCGTCACGCTGTCGCCGTGTCCACTAGTTCTCGATGCGACCGCTAGAGGCGCAGCTGTGCAATAGTTCATAGCTCGCAAGCTAGATGGTGCATCGCCGCTCAAGGGTGCGCGTCACAAGATACTCATCATGGACACCTTGGAAGCGAAGGCAGCGGCGCGGACAGCTCGCGACGCAGCTGCAATGCGGCCCGCCGCCAAGACCCCGCGGTGACAGCTCGGGAGGCCGAAGAAAAACGCCAGCGTCGGCAACAATCGCAAGCCAGCACGAGCATCGATCCGAACGCGGCGGCAGCGGCGAGGGCTCGCGCAGCCGAAGCAAAACGGGCTCGTCGACAAGCGGATCCCGAAGTGAGAACCCGCGAAGGAGAGACGGCACGGCACGCAAGCGGCGGCAAGAGAACCTCGAATCGGAGCGGGCGCGGGATAATTGCATCGATATGAAAATAATAAACATCGTGTATATAATGGCGAATTCCATTGGGCGAACAGGAGCAAGTGGAGCGAGCAGCCAGAGCAGCACACGGGAGTAACGGGGACGTGTGCTTTCGTTCCGCGAATGAAACATTCGCGCTGCTCTGGGAGCAGTGAAAAGAGGGGGAGGGCGAGATGCCAAGAGTCATGTGAACAAACGTTTCCCGCGCTCGCTTTCCGGAGCATTTCGCGCGCTCGTGATGTCCGCACGCAGTTATTCCTTGCCAATTTTGCCAGATACGTGCCGGTGGTTTTGTGTCTGCCTTCCGCATGGCGACGAATGAAGAAGCCGAGCGGATGTTCATGTTCATAATAAAGGGGTCACCATCGTAACTCCCAAAAATTAGCTGCGAACGATAACAGCGTCCACCGTCTTTTCCAGATACGACTCTACCTTCGGTCGCTGCTCCGGCGGGGTGAACAGGTGCTCGAACATAAACTCATGCAATGTCAAATCGTCGTCGTCGTCGCTGCTGCTGCTGTCCGATGATGAGCTTGCGCTTGAATCTGTGGTGTCTTCATCATCTAAAAGTAGCAGCAATTCCTTGTCCAGACGGCCGCGCTTAGCTGCTGCCGTACGCACTGAGCGACTAGCGCGGCTGCTGCATTCCGCCATTTTTCCTCCGCCACCCGGGAATAAAACCACAAGTGACGCAAAAGAGGTCATGCGACTTCCTCGGCGTTCCCTGTTACTCCTCCGCTGGCGACGGAGCACCGAGAACTGCTCTCGGCTGCTCTCGGCGCCAAAAAAGTGCTCCTCATCGACCAATGAAACACAACGCCCCTGCTCCTGCCCGACCACTGGAAGACGCCAGAACTCGCGAGAGCACTTTGGGTACAGTTAGAAGTGCTCCTGTTCGCCCAATGGAAAGCGCTATAAGTGTTTATACAATGGACCCTATGACAACGTGCCGAGTGTTTATATGATGTGCGGGCGAATGTTTTAAAGTTTTACAGAAAAGCATTGGAGCTTCGCCCCACTCATCATCATTCACTTCGTAGAGGTGGCGGAATTTTTTTTCATCCCATTCAACCCATTTTTTTTCATCTTGGTTACGTTGAGTTTTACTTTCTTTATTTTAACTAAAATGTTCTACGTTTACTTTCATGTCAATCTCATGTAATCACCATTATTTGGCGCTCTTTGCCCTCAGTTGGCCTTGGGCCAATAAACTTCAAACATCATCACCGACCTACAGAGCAAAGGCAAATCAACGCGTCTGCCACGTCTTCCTGTACCCGCGTAACGCTCATCCAAGTAAGGTGCCACGAGCGCCGATAACACGGAGCTTCCAGCACTGTGGCGCCTGTTACTGTTACTGGCGTGCTAACGACTAACGACGCTCGCTGGCCCTGCCTGTCCGGAGTGTGGACCGACCATACCACAAGCTTTGCACCCGGACGAGTCTGTTTTAGATGCAGACCATCTGATTCACTCGCCTTGTCCCTCCGGCGTCGTCGTCGTCGTCGTCGGCGTTGTCCGCCCCTCCCCCATTCTCCTCGCCGCGCCAGCTGCGCTCTCCGCCGCTCACCCCCTCTCCTCTCCGATAGTGAACACTCCCTCGCGAGAGGGATTGGATTGGATTCAATTGGCTTGGCTTGGCTTGGCTTGGCTTGGCTTGGATTGGCTTGGATTGGCTTGGATTGGCTTGGATTGGATTTGGATTGGATTGGATTATAGTGGATTTTGTTGGATTGTGTTGCGTCATAGCCGCGGCAGACGCACTGGGGCTGGCGCATGTGCAGTATTCTCTCTTCCGCGCTTTCCTCTCCTTCGGGCGCGCTGCGCATATAACCGGTGTGCCGTTCTCCGGCGAAGCAACATCCACGCTTGGCTCAAACACCTAGAGTCCACGCCGCTTTACACGTACGCCAACGTCGTCATCGACTGGGACCGGCTTACGCAGTCCCCCCAACGTTATGCGCGCTATAAAACACGGTCCCTTCGCCGCTCCGCCTATGCGTCGCATCTAAGCAGGGGTTCCCGCGAGGGGAGGTGGGAGTTTTGTTTCGCATGCACTCAACCTTTCTCGGCAGCACTTCTAATAAGTCTACTCGTTACTGTCCGGAACCCCTGGAACTCCTTGTGCAGGCATCTGGAGCCTACTCGCTACGCCGTGCGCGAATTCAACGCCGACTTGGACTGCCCTTTTCGCTGACTGTGGTTAGACCATAAACTGTCCACGGACCTTACCGTGACTACCGACATGTATACCTGTGCGTAGTTCTACCCTGCCTGAACACACTCCACAAGAACTCCTCACCAAGCATCCGCCCGAAAGGGAGGGAGCTATGTGGTAGCTCCCCAGCACGAACAGTCATCTGCTGCCGCCCATGGACAATCCTCAAGGGCGATAGAGCGGGGGCTGAGCCACCACCGTGAGGGCTGGCCACGAGCGCAGAATTAACGAGGAGCCCAGTTTGCGTTCACGGCGTTCGGTGCTCTCCCGCCCTGTCTCTCCCCGGCTATCACGACAGTTTATTCGAAATGAGTGCTGCATGGCCCACACTGCAGTTGCACAGCAAGCAAATCCTCCTCACTCCGAGCGAAGTATCGCTTAAAACAAAACCACTTTCCTACGGCGAGGACTTACTCCGGTGTAAGAAGGGGAACTGTTTTTGTCCGCAACGGGTACGAGATGAGGAGTTGCTTCGAATACATCATGTGCACGGGGCAGGAATTATCTCTCGTGCAGTACGGACACAAGTTTCGGAAGCATATTGATTGTGAATGCACTTAAGGTCGTTCCTTGCTCCTCACTGATGTTGCTTGAGCTCTCCGGGACACTAATTTCGTTTCACTGCCACTGAGAACGGCGATTAACAGATACAGATTACAAGCATCGGGCGCACATTAGCCACCTTTTAACGATCTCAGTGTCTGCCCCCTCCTTTCAACTATACCGCGCACACAGTGGGGAATTCGTTAAACAACTTTGCTTTTACGACATTTCGCCAAATCGGAAATATGTGAAGCTTTCTGAACGCTCTGTGGTACCACACCACACAGAATAGCCTGTTCCACAACCATCACCTGGGATGAATCCCATCGTCACGGCGGACACTTATAGTGTGAAGGTGCTCATACCGAAGCCGGAGCCCGCAGCCGGGCTACACAAATGGGCGCCCACGTTTTGGCCACGGGAATGCATTTTTTTGAAACATAATACTTTTTACACGCGACTGTCAAAAAGACAGCACGCATGCAGAAAATAAAGAAGCAGTGAAAACATCTTGGGAACGTGCTCTTTTGGTCATACGCAAATGTTTTCCCGTAACTTTGAGTCGTCGTATTTCTAATGTACATTTAAAACCGCACAAATTGTACAGGGACGTTTAACTATGCATTCTTGTACACAATGGAACTAGAGTAGGATATAGTGTGTCTAATGCATTCTTCAATTTCGAACATTGCGGCAAGCAATCGCGAGATCAATTACGTGAAATTCGCGTAAATTGTGAAATTTATGTTACGCAGAAGTTGAAGCGCTTTTTGAAAAGCGGGTTCCTCGCACCAATGATATAATCTGCGCTCTTTTTTTCGTAAATTTAAATCGGGGACTCAAGCTGTTTCATTATTTCCTGCATGAATCCACGTGTCCTTTTCCAGAATCTGTACAAACTGGGGCATATTCTCACGACTTCGCAAAACTTTGCGTCATCCCATCTCCTGCGTTGCGGTCGCTTCCACCCCGTACATCATACATCCACTTCAGAACGTTTAGACTTGAATGTCAAGCTAATGGGCCAAACACCGAAACACCCCAGCCCGTGAAGCCTCTCCGCGTGAAATCCACTTCAGGGCACAGCACCAGCCACAGAGCACCAGCAACCAACCCCGCGTTCACATGCTTCTGACGTTTTTCTTACAGAGTCATCGAGTGAGTGTATTAAATCTGAAAATGAACCTTCTAAAAGCGAACGAGAAAGAGCGAAACAAGCAAACGATCCAGAAAAATGGTTACCTAACTCGGAATGAGATGAAAAAAATATTGTCACGTAGGGTAGAACACAATGGTAAAGAAAGAACTTTTATTTTGGGCGAACTTGTGCCCGAACAAGACGAGAAAAACTCCCACCTCCCCTCGCGGGAACCCCTGTGTAGATGCGACGCATAGGCGGAGCGGCGAAGGGACCGCGTTTTATAGCGCGCATAACGTTGAGGGGACTGCGTAAGCCGGTCCCAGTCGATGACGACGTTGGCGTACGTGTAAAGCGGCGTGGACTCTAGGTGTTTGCGCCAAGCGTGGATGTTGCTTCGCCGAAGAACGGCACACCGGTTATATACGGACCGCGCCCGAAGGAGAGGAAACCGCGGAAGATAGAGTACTGCACATGCGCCGGCCCCAGCGCGTCTGCCGCGGCTATGGCGCAACACAATCCAACACAATCCACTTTGATCCAATCCAATCCAATCCAATCCAAATTTAATCCAAGCCAATCCAAGCCAAGCCGTAAAGGTTATTCAACAATGGACCATATTCACACGATCAATCAGGTGATAGAGAAGTGCGCTGAGTATACTGAACCCCTATATATAGCCTTCATAGATTATGAGAAAGCATTTGACACGGTCGAAACCCTAGCAGTCATTCGGGCATTACGGAACCAGGGGGTAGATGAGCATTATGTAAGAATACTAGAGGATATCTATAATGGGTCTACAGCTACCATCATCCTCCATAGGGAGAGCAGTAAAATACCTATAAGGAAGGGTGTCAGACACGGAGACACAATCTCTCCAATGTTATTCACAGCATGCTTACAAGAAGTATTCAGAGCGTTGGATTGGGAACAGGTGGGAGTAAGGGTTAATGGAGAATACCTCAGTAACCTCAGATTTGCTGATGACGTTGCCTTGCTAAGTAACTCGGGGGACGAATTGCAAAGCATGCTTTCCGCACTGGGCGAACAGAGTAGAACCGTGGGCCTGAAAATTAATATGCAGAAAACTAAAGTAATGATCAATAAACTCGGGACAGCACAGCAGTTTGAGATAGATGGCGAGGCAGTGGAAGTGGTAAGCGAAGATATATACTTAGGCCAAGTTGTGACCCCAGATCCCAACCATGAGGCAGAGATAATTAGAAGGATCAGAATGGGGTGGGGTGCATATGGCAGACATTCTCAGATAATGAATAGCAGCCTTCCATTGTCGCTGAAGAAGAAAGTGTATGACAGCTGCATCTTACCGGTACTCACCTACGGGGCAGAAACTTGGAGGCTCACTAAGACGGTTCAACTTAAATTGAGAACGACTCAGCGGGCAATGGAGCGGAAAATGATAGGTGTAACATTAAGGGACAAGAAGAGAGCGGAGTGGGTCAGGGAGCAAACTGGCGTTAAAGACATATTAGTAGAAATTAAGAAGAAGAAATGGACGTGGGCAGGGCATGTAATGCGAAGGCAAGATAACCGCTGGTGATTAAGGGCAACAGAGTGGATCCCTAGAGAAGGCAAGCGTTACAGGGGGCGGCAGAAAGTTAGATGGGCAGATGAGATCAAGAAGTTTGCGGGGATAAATTGGTCACAGTTGGCACAGGACCGAGGTAATTGGAGAATAATGGGAGAGGCCTTTGCCCTGCAGTGGGCGTAGATAGGCTGGTGATGATGATGATCATGAACCCATCCTCTAATGGCCGCTGCACCTAGTTTTCCCGACCAGGGCTCGGTGAGCGTACGCTGTAATAGCCGGAGCGGTTCGGACGAGGCCGGCGTGGCGATGGTGACCTGGAAAGAAGACGGTCTGATTGTGCCGATGTACGCTGGCGTACGAGGTAGTCCTCGATGGCGCGGGGTCTTTGGCCAGGTTTGGGCCTGGGAGCATTGACTCCGAAGCCCCGTAGCCCGAGCTCCCTGTAGGGACACCGACGTTACACATTTCCTGCCTCGCCACAGTGGTAACAGAGGGGGAGTTGATCGGGTCAGCGAAGCTTGTCGTATCCGGCCGGGACCATTATTGTTCCCTGGGCTGCTGTGTATGTAGGGGACGGCTCAAACGGTGCTGATTGCCTAACACCCTGTGCCGCTGCGTATGTCGGTGACAGTACAACGGGTGTTGGCTGCCTGACTGCCTGGGCGTACGTTAACTGCATCGGTTCAGGCGGTACAGGCGACGCATCGTCGTGGGATGGCGACGCTCTGAAAGCTTGGTGTACCTCCTGTCGTACAATGCTCGCGATGGTTCCTGCCGTAGCCTGTGGCGCCGTTCTAAAAATTTTATGCAGCTCCTCACGGTCCACGGAGCAAATTACACCGCGAAAGCCACTTATGCTGTCACCAGAGGAGGCGCTAGAGCTTTCCATTGGCGCTGCAGCGGCAACTGGGCATTCGTACGCGTTTGAACGCTGTCGTAGAGTCGTTTCTATCACGGATGCCTCGGAGATGAACTCGGCGACGGTCTTAGGCGGGTTCCAAACGAGGCAGCCAAACAACTGCTCTTTCACGCCAAGCATAAGGTGGCGTAGTTTCTTTTCCTCTGGCATATTGGGGTCCGCTCACCTAAAGAGGCGCGTCATGTCCTCTACGCACATGCTGACGCTTTCATTCGGCAGCTGCACTCGAGATCGTAGCGCGTGATCGGCCCTGTCCCGACGATCCGCACTTGTATGATCTCTCAGGAACTCATCGCAGAACTCCTGCCACGTACGCAGCGTACCTTGCCTGTTCTCCATCCGTGTCCGAGCGCCATCCGCCAGGCTAAAATAGACGTTTATCAGCTTGGCAGCGTCGTCCCACTGGTTGAAGCATGCCACGCGTTTGAAGTGGCTCACCCAGTCTTCGGCGTCTTCGAAGAGATCGCCGTGGAAGGCTTGGGGCGTTCGCGGCTGGTGAAGAATGAAATGGCCTTGCGCGCTGCTAACGCTGGTAATGGTGGCCGAGTTCAGCGTATGCTCCGTCGCTCTCCTTGTTCATTTCATTTATTTCCACCTTAAGGGCCCTGCGGGCATTACATAAGGGGGGGGGGGTTGCAGAAACGTATGACACAGCGCTATGAAAAAAAATTAGAAGGCAACAAAGAACAGAAAAAAAGAACAAGTGGTAAAGGTACAGCAATAATAGCAGCAAATACAATATTACAGTACAAAAATGCAGTTCAAAAGTGCAAAAGATACAGCATTAAAGAAAGGAAACACATAAGGCACATTTGATACGCACGTATTATGAAACATGGTTCCGCAATATTTCGCGGAATAATTTGCGGTCTGCGCACGAGGCTATTGTATCGGGCAAATAGTTCCCCCGAGGGTTATTGCTTGAGGGAAGAATGAGTTGAGCATTGATGAAGTACGGCTGGGTAGTCGTGCTATCGCCTTGATGTGGCTGATACGGGACGAGGTTCGGTGTGGCGGTCTTAAGAGAGGGTTTCTGGATTTCGGGTGATAATAAAAGGCATGAAGATGGCAGAGGGGTGATATGATCCGGCGTGACTCAAGTGAACGCAGGTTCAAAGATTACTTTAGTGCAGTTACGCTTGTGTTAGGGGAGTACTGTGAGCAGATAAAGCGGGCGGCACGATTCTGTATGGCTTCTAACTTGTGGGTGAGGTATGCCTGTGAGAGATGCCAAATAGATGATGCATATTCCAGTTTTGGCGCACGAACGTTAGTAGGCTAGTTTTTTTATGCCCGGAGATGCAAGTTTTAGATTCCGGCGTAGGTAGCCGAGCGTGCGCGCAGCGTCTGAGCAAATGGTTTGTATGTGTAATGTCCATGATAGGCATGGTGAGAGGTGAACTCCGAGGTATTTGTAGGATGTTGCAGCGGCAATCGGGAACGAGTTAATTTTGTAGGAGAACTGTGTTAAGGTATTTTTACGAGTGAATGATACCAGTTTACGTTTTACTCTGTTTAGTGGCATTAATGATTGATCCCACCATGCTGCGATCATGGTGGGATCAATCATGTTCAGCAATACTGTCTTCAGGGTTGCGGATGGTAGTGTAAATGACGCAGTCGTCGGCGAATAGTCTTAACTGGTTAACAATGTTATTCGGTTGGTCGTTAATGTAAACTAGGAAAAGCAGTGGTGAGAGGCACGCACCCTGTGGGCCACCGGACGTCACATCAGTGAGGCACGAATGATGGTCATTGACAGTTGTGAGTTGCTTACGATTGGTGAGGAAATTTTTAAGCCAGGAAATATACGTTAGAACGAATTCCAAGGTTAGAAAGTTGTGGACCTGCTCTCTACGGCATGCCAAGGAATGAGGCACACTGCGGTTGCGTGAAAGAACTCTTTACTTACATCCTCGTCCGGGCATACACACGCACACACCACAACTCTCTGCGTCCCCAGTCCCGAGTCCCCGCGCGCGGTTCGTCTTCACCACCGCGGCACCGCCCGCTCCTACACGTTCCCTCGCGCCATCACTCGGGCACCCCCGTCTCCAAGTCTTGCGGCCCGGTAGCCGCACGGCAGGCGAGGAGGGCAAGGGAAGGGAGCTCGCGGCGAGGGGCTCCGGGCAGCACCCTCTAGGCCAGAAGGTGTGCCAAGGCGCTCCCCACATCTCTCCCCCCCTCAAACACGGGGTACGGGTCCGTCAATGAAGATCGTCCTCGGGTTCCTAGCGCACGTGGAACCGCTGGTCGGCGCCCGGGGCAGCCCTGTAAAGCTGTGGGTGGGACGGCACCCGCCGAAGTGTGGCAGCATGCCGCTCTGTCGCCATCGTCACCACGTAGGAGTCCGCAGGAGCGCATTCTCGGGTGCCCGGCGCAGAATTCCACGGAACGGCCAGACTCCTCTGGACAGCGCCTCGGTGTCCCGAACCGGAGGCGCCGCGATGAGCCCCGGGCAAACCCGGTTGACGGGCGCTCGTAGAGGCTCAAAGCCCCCGAACGAGCTGTAGGCTCTGCGACCACCTTCGCCTCCACGCCAGGGTTACAGCTCCGCGAGGAGCTCAGCAGGCCTCCAACCCACGAAGAGGACTCCGCCGTCGACCAGGAGGCGAACCGCAGCCGCCTCGCATCTCCGAAGGGCGGCAGGACCCCCCGGATCATGGCAACAGCTCCCGGGTCGTACCGGGAGGCCCTCTACTCGGCAGGCCGGGGCCGGACTCGCAACGCCCAGGCACGAACGCATCGCCCCGCACCACCATGCCAGTGGCGCAAAGCTCCCGGGTCGCACCGGAAGGGCCCGCTGTCGGCAGGCCCAGGCTGGCATCTAACGCCCAGGCACAAAACCACGCTTCGCACCACCACACACGTGGCGCGGTGAAACTTGAGCGGTGACTGTGCTGCGGGTTGCTCCGTGGTAGAACCACGTGGGACCCGGACCCGTGGGGGGTAGACACTACCTCACCGTCAGGTCGTAACGATTGGTGCGAACCCTGTCGCCGGCCGTTCTGTCATTAGAGGCGGGACTCCCGCCTTCTGGTTCCGCTACCACCTGTTCGCCATCACCAGTGCGAATGTGATAGGCCTTGAGATCGCTCACGTGCACAGGACCCACCAGCTCGTCGCTTTCAAGCGACTGCATCTCATACGTGAGCAGAGTTGTCTGCGCCATAATTCGGTATGGCCCTTGCCATTTCTGTGCGAGCGCTGCAGTGAAACCGCGTGCAGCGTTGCTGAGTGGGTGTGTTCTCCTTAGCACTAGGTCACCGATGTTGTACACAAGGGGACGACGGCCTTTGTTATACTGCTCGGCTTGCTCCATGCGCGCCACGTCGAGGTTCTCCCGAGCCGTGCGTTGCGCTGCCCAAAGGCGTTCCCGGAGCCTAGCCGCGTACTGCGACAGAGAAGGGGCGTTACCCGCCGCCGCGTACAGCAGTGCATTTTCCATTGGAAAAGCGATCTCTCTACCGAAATTTAGGTAACCTGGTGTCAAACCTGTTGACCTATTTACGGTAGTCCTAGTCGCGAAAGCCAGCTCAGGCAAACGCGCGTCCCAGTCCTTATGCTCCTTGGTTGTCGCAACCAGCATGCACTTCAGGTTCCTGTTCACCCTCTCAGTGATGTTGCTCTGAGCATGATAAGGACTCGTTTTCCTGTGCCGAATGTGCAGCGCTCGACAACAGTCTGAAAAGACTTTGCTTGTGAAATACGAAGCATTGTCAGTGATCAGGTCGGAGGGGAAGCCGAAACGAGTGAATGTCTCCACCAGCTTCTCTACGATCCGCTCCGACGCTAGCTTTCTAAGGGGAAACAACTCCACCCACTTAGAAAAGTGGTCCGTTATAACCAGAATGAACTGGTTTCCTCGCGCGGATCTTGGGAGGGGTCCCATTACGTCACACGCTACAATCTGCCACGGGTAGCTGCTTTCCACCGGCTTCATGAAACCCACAGGTTTCCCAGCACGCGGCTTCGCTACCTGGCAAAGAGGGCAAGCGCGGGAATAGCTCAGCACGTCTCTCCTCATGCCTGGCCAGGTCGCGACACGGCATAACTTGTCGTAAGTCTTACTGCCGCTGCCATGTCCTGCCAGCGCTGAGTCGTGAAAGTACCGCATGAACCGTTTCCGCAACTTCCTTGGGACCACGACTCGAAAGGGGGATGAAACCGCCTCTTCGTCGTCCAGTTGGGGAAAGTAGCGAAGTAATAAGCCATCGTCGCCCAGCAGATACGCGTCAAACCCCTCAGCGTTACCGGTGCAGGCTACGCCTCCCGCTAGCCTTTTCAGCACCCGCTGGCACAGACCATCTGCTTTCTGGGCCTCAATGAGCTCTTCCTTACTCACTACCTCCCCCCAAGACAGATTCCTTTCTGCCTCTGTTCTCGGGGGGCGAGAAAGCGCCGCTGCGAGATGCCGCTTCTCTTTCTCCTTGCGGCCAGCCTCGACTCCGCCGTCTGGCCCTTTCCTCCCCCTCTCGGGGTGGCGCGCGCCGCCCATGAAACCGCTCAACTCGGGGCGCGCGCTTCCGCCACCCCCTTCCGATAAGGGGAGCAAACTTTCCGCCAACATTCGGCGCTGATCATCGGATCCTGAAAAAGATGCGACGACCGCTTCTACATCAGTGCTCATCTTTCCTGGCGCCTCTCCCTGGCCTTCCGCAGCGCAGTAGAGTTTATTTGCCCCGTGCGGTTGCAAACCGTGCATCGGCGCGTTCGCGAAAGGAAAGAAAGGGGGTTGCGGCCCGTACTGGTAGCCGTTCCTCCCCATGTCGAGCACAACACCCTCCCTCGAGCGGAAATCTCTGCCCAGTATGACTGGAACAGACAAACCAGGCAAGCAAACAAAACGCTGTCTGCGCTTTCAGCCATCAAAACCGAGCGTGAGTCTTACAGCTCCCTCTGCTTTCGCTGACCCTGCTGCTAAACTCAAGGGTGTCCCAGCGGACCTGACCCGGATTCTTCTTTTCCGGCAGGCTTCGAAGATTTCGTCCCCGATGAGAGAAACCGTCGAGCCCGGGTTGACCAGTGCAAAAAGTTCTTGACCGACTAATTGCACTCGCATGAATGGGGCAGACGAAGAGGGGTCTCCCTTCGCCCTGCATGCGGAGGGGGCCAGTTGCCCGTCGACGCCAGCTTTAGGGTGCCCTGGGGTGAACTAGAATACTTGGGTAGTGGAAAAAGCGGCCGCCGCCGAGTGAGGCACTTCGTGTCAACCCCGCGCGGTGGCGCTCGCCTGCTCCGCCCGAGCGCTTTTTCGCCTCGGGTAGCGGCGGGTAGGCTTGCGTTGGGGCATTCTCCGAGGGGCTACAGTTCTTTTTTCGTGTAAAAACCGTTGATAATGCTATTAATGTACCAGGGTTTTTATGGGAAAGGTAGCTACGTCGTGTATTTACTGTTTGCTCATTTCTTCATCCCATTTATCCAACCGAGCAGACCGCGCCGTGCTTTAGCCATTGAGCTCGTTATCATGCCGATATTTTTTTCTTCGTTGTTTGATGATTTTGCTATCGTATTGTGTCAACTGAGGAAAGAGTGGCGTGCTTTAGGCTGGCCAGCATACGTCACTTCTGATTTTTTTTCTTTATTTTCTTGCTGATTTTTCTATCAAGATCTGCATACCGAGCAAACTGCGTCGTGCGTACGCAAACGTTTCCCGTTTTCTTTTTTCAAATTTGACCCATGCAGCACACATGACAGATGTGTTAAAACTTCAGTTAAGTCAACGAAAAGAGCGCAAATACAGGATTCGCAACCGCAATTCTCGAAAAAGCACCAAGTCACACGGCATAATTTTATTGCGTGATCATTTTATTTATTAAATAAACATAATTTTATTGCGCGTGCGTGTGCGCGCGCGTGTGTGCGTCCGTGCGTGCATGCGTGCGTTTATGTGTGTTCGCGCGTGTGTGCGTGCGTGCGCGTGTGTGTGTATATGTGCGTGTGTGTGTGGGCGTGTGTGTGTGTGCGCGCGTGCGTGTGTGTGCGTCTGTGTGTGTGTGTGCGCGTGTGTGTTCGCACGTGCGTGCGTGCGCGTACGTGCGTTCCTGCGTGTGTGTGTGTGTGCAAGTGTGGCTGCACACACACACACACACACACACACACACACACACACACACACACACACACACACACACACAAATTTAAATAAGCCTGAGCCCGCCAGACTGTTTCTAAATATCAGCCGACGTCCGACAGAGTATGAGCCCGAAAAAAATCGTCCTTTTCAATCTAGAGAATATCTATACAGATGTATCCCATTTAATTTTCTTAAACTTGGACCGAGCTTTGTACAACACACACACACACACACACACACACACACACACACACACACACACACACACACACACACACACACACACACACACACACACACACACACACACACACACACACACACGCACACATATATATATATATATATATATTTCTACTTTCTTTCTTTCCAAATTTTTTATCTGTTTCAATGACCTACCATATCCTCCCCTTTGCTTTCCGAGGTTTTCGTGACTGCCAAACTTTATTTCTGCCTTATTTTCAACGATCCCCTCATTTCCTATTCTGATTCGCTACATGCATAGCGAGGGCCCCTGTTCTGGCAATCTTGGTGCCATAATAAGCTTAAGAGGGTTCAACGCTGGTCGATCACTCTCGACATGTTGTAGACACTCGAGTCACGGCCCCGGAGTTAAAAAGAAGGTCCCCTTCACCCCGAGAAGTCGGAGTGGCGCTGGCTACCACCCCCAAGCAGAGGAAAAATTACATTGACATAAATACCCCAGAAAGTGGAGGGGAAAAATAGCCCCGCCGGTAGCGTAGTGGTTATCGCACCAGGCCGGTATTCTGGAGGTCGTGGGTTCGGACCCCACCTGGCGGGCATATATATATATATATATATATATATATATATATATATATATATACAGTCTAGTCCACTTATAACAATATCCAAGTGCCAAGAAAATCTAATCGTTATAACCGATAATTGTTATAAGCGGGTTGCGAAATAAAAAGATGGAAGAGAGCTCAAAACATTTTATTTGCATGCCAGCAAGGTTGTAGTACCACTAATTTGCGGAAAAGAAGCCACAGTCGGTCACCTTTTGCCGCGTGTGAAGCTAGCGCAAATCTTTTCCAAGAGCATGTATAGGTGCTGCACCTAGATGAGGTAAATGTCCTTGGCGGAAATAAAGTCTCCGATGGACTGTGTGACGCATTTGGCCTCCTACGAAGACACTACCTGAGTAAGCTGCGCAACCGCGTCATTAGAGTCATCACTGTTGCATTTTTGGTGCACAATATAACCGGTTTCAATCGTTATATCCGATATCGTGGCACTGGGGCATCGTAATAAGCGGTTTATTTTACCATAGGAAGAATACAAAAGTTGACGGTGCCATAGCTGTTCATCGTTATATCCGATATATTGTTATAAACGGTATCGTTATAAGTGGACTCGACTGTATATATATATATATATATATATATATATATATATATATATATATATATATATATATATATATATATATATATATATATATATATATATATATATAAATATATATATAAATATATATATATATATATATATATATATATATATATATATTTATATATATATAAATATATATATATTTCCAAATTCTTTATCTGTTTCAATGACCTACCATATCCTCCCCTTTGCTTTCCGAGGTTTTCTTGACTGCCAAACTTTATTTCTGCCTAATTTTCAACGAGCCCCTCATTTCCTATTCTAATTCGCTATTTATATATATATATATATATATATATATATATATATATATATATATATATATATAGAAAATAAGGGTTGGCAGTCAAGAAAACCTCGGAAAGCAAAGGGGAGTTGTGTGGGTCATAGAAACAGATGAATTTTTTGAGTCAGAAAGAAAGTGGTGAAAAAAATGCCCGCCGGGTGGGATCCGAACCCACCCGGCGGGCATTTTTTCACCACTTTCGCACCAGACCGGTATTCTGGAGGTCGTGGGTTCGGATCCCACCCGGCGGGAATTTTTTCACCACTTTCTTTCTGACTCAAAAAATTCTTCATGTGTTTCTACCCACCACAACCTCCCCTTTGCTTTCCGAGGTTTTCTTATTTTGTGTCTTATTTTGTACCCTTATTTTGTGTCTTATTTCACAGAGCCCCTCATTTCCCATTTTCTGATTCGCTATATATATATATATATATATATATATATATATATATCCTGACATACAAAATATTTTTTTAGTATAGTATCAGCGAAAGATATTTTTAACGGCGCCGCAGTGACCTCGCACTATGATTTTTTTGTTTTTCATTTAAGCTAAGTGATCAATGCGGAAACTTTTTGGCATCAACCATCACGAAGACACTGCATGCATGCGCTCGGGCAAGCACGTCCCAAAATATTTTTGTTGAAGCCCGAGCCTGGCTCGGGCCCGAGAAAATGCGTGCTACCTGGCCCAGGCCCTTGCAGTGCACTAATTCACGCAACACACACGATACGTTTTAAAAACTTCACTCAAGTCAGCGAAAAGCATCAACATTCGCAACCGTACGTAGTTCTAAAAAAAAGGTACCACATGGGACACTTTATCGCGTGATCATTTTAAAAGTGCACAGTTAGCGCTTTAGAAATGCACAAGTTCATGAAATGTACTGCCCACGTCTTGCAAACGTAAGATAATTATGAACAGTTAGGAACTCAACAAATAAAAGCAGGGTAAAACAAATCGCAAACATAAAATATTTCTAGCAATCACATAAATTTATTAGGGGTGCAGTCCGACCCCACAATGCTGCACAATCCTTTCAAACTGCATGAGCCATGGCCCTTCTGCAATTAGATACCGTCGCACGCATAACACCCTGTCCGTATTACCAATAAAAGACAGAAACAAGAACACTTAAGGATCAATGCAGTGCCTACAAGGCTCCTCTTGTAATTACACACAAAAAAGACCATGTGCAGCGGTTAAAAAACGTCAAAACACAGCGTGAATAGCCGAACAGCAGCATAGCGGCACGTCGACCAACGCGCGCCGCTTCGGGATCTCCTCGGGCGGGGCACACCAGCGCCGCGCGCGGCGGTTAACGCGTTTGGCTTCAAGGGCGCCGTGGGGAGCAGCCGCCGCTTTTTCAACTACCCAAGTATTCTAGTTCACTCTACCCTGGGGGCTCCCTCGCGCCTCTGGCCCCCTCTTCTCGCTTCCCGCCGGCGATGACGAGCCACCGTCCTTCACCGTCGCCGGCGATCCGAGTTTCCCTGCGTGCTACGCATTTTCTCGGGGCATTGACGGGAGAAGTGGCCAGGGTTGCGACGAAACCAGCACAAGCGGGCTGCTTCGTCCTGCCTCCCTCTTCCGTCGCCTGCGTTGCTTCCGACCGAGGAGTTTGTGGGGCCGTTATCCGCTCCCCCTCCCGACCAGGCGCAACCCGGCTCGAGCGATTCCTCGGGTCTCGGCGGCAACCTGTAGTTAAGCTCGGCGAGTGAATCCGCCTGAATTACTCGCGCTTCTTGTGCGAGGGCCTCCAAGTTGCGAAAACTCCGGCCCCGCAGGTACGGTCTGAAACGCGGGTGGCATTGCCTGCACACGCGCGCTACCTTGACCGCGTCGGCTGCCTCGCGGTCGGCCCGTTCGTACAGCTCCTGCATAGCCCGCACGTACTCGAGGAGACTCTCCTCAGGGTGCTGCGTGCGAAGGGCAAGCTCGTCCCTCATACGGTGTTCGTAATCGGGTGGCAGGAATTCAGCGCGAAAGCGGTCCTTAAAATCTGCCATCGACTCGAAAGCCGGTTGGCAGCGCATCCAACGCGCAGCGCTTCCTACCAGTGCCACGGGCAGGACCCGCCTCAGCACGTCATCATCCGATGCGCCTACCGCAGTCTGATACGAATTCAGTTGCTGCAGGTATTCGCAAACGGATTTCACGTCTCCGTAGCCGGAATAGGAGGGAACCTCGACATTCAAACGTGGCTTCGAGACTGGCACTACAGGACCCGCACTGGGAGCCGCTGGCGCCGAACCGAGCATTCGGGTCGTCTCCGCGAACATCCCGGTCGTCTTACTCATCATTGAGGCGAGATCGGCGGGCTGCAACTGATCAGCAGCCTCCTGCGCAGCGGCCGCTGAGTCTCGCCCCGAGCCCTGCGGCTCCTCCTTCTCTCCCGTCTCTCTCCGTGTGGTAGGAGCCATTTCCAGCGAACTAACCAACAAAAAGCTGGATCAACCACACCAAACTGTAGACGCCAAGATACGGAGCAAGCCGCGCTAACTACACGCGCAACACGACAAACCCACCCCACACACAAATCTACAATTGGAGCAAAAAAGAAACGTCAAAACAATACATAGGACCAACGGGGCTGAACTACAGCCACATTAAAATACAAAAAAACTACGGTAGGGACACGTCAAAATACACAAGAGACTAATATCCCTACTAACGCAAAATACACTCGCAATGTAACCACTTAGGCCGTTACCAAACCAACAGAAAAAAAGAACGCAAGAAAACTTCAGGCATCTACAGCCATCGCAAAACCTAAGCAGACTAAAACCCTGGCTCAAAACTAATTTACAAACATGCATCTATACGGCTCAAAGCCCTGGTCTCCCACAGCCAAAATGGCGCTTCCTTCCCGGAACAAAGGAATGCCGTCCCAAACCGCAGTGGGCGCCTTCCCGGCAGCCGCAGAGAGCAAATGTCCACGGGTGGGCTTGACATCAGCCCCACGTTCGGGCGCCAGATATGGACCTGCTCTCTACGGCATGCCAAGGAATGAGGCACACTGCGGTTGCGTGAAAGAACTCTTTACTTACATCCTCGTCCGGGCATACACACGCACACACCACAACTGTCTGCGTCCCCAGTCCCGAGTCCCCGCGCGGTTCTTCTTCACCACCGCGGCACCGCCCGCTCCTACAAGTCACTCGGGCACCCCCATCTCCAAGCCTTGCGGCCCGGTAGCCGCACGGCAGGCGAGGAGGCATGGGAAGGGAGCTCGCGGCGAGGGGCTCCGGGCAACACCCTCTAGGACAGAAGGTGTGCCAAGGCGCTCCCCACAAAGTTTAGCGCGCAGTCGGTTTTGGGGAACCCGGTAAATGCCATCTAGAAGTCTAAGAAGAGGGCATCGATCTGAAGGTTAGCGTCCATATATTGTAGTAAGTCATTTGTGAAGTCCGCTAATTGTGATTCGCACGAGTAGGATTTTCGAAAGCCATGTTGTTGTCGGTAAAAAAAAGTTGATCGACTCCAAATGGGTCATTATGTTGGAGAATAGATTGTGCTCAAGTAGTTTTGTTGGGATGCTGGTCATTGAGATAGGACGATAGTTAGCTGGAATTGCAGGGTTACTGTATTTAAAAATAGGTACGATCTGGGCTTTTTTCCAATCATCCGGGACGTGCCCAGTGTCAAGCTACTGGGTAAATATTAGGTGTAAAATTTGACTAGAGAGCACTTGGGTATTTTTCGTAGTTTACTGTTAATCTGATCGCAGCCGGCTGAAGATGAATGTTTAGGAGCTTTTTTAAGGTTAGATTTCATTTTTCATTTCATTTTATTACCTTAAATGTCCCCGGGGGGATATTACATAAGGGGTGGGGTCACAAAAAAATGTACAAAAAAGCCATGAATTAGTTTGAAAAATGGCTCGTGATGCTATGCATAAATGTTGATGGACAGGTGATTGCTGCAATATGGTGGAGGAGGTCATTCCAGTCTTTTGCTGCACGAAGAAAAAATGAGGCAGCAAAAGTAACGGTGTGGGAACGTTGACGGATAACTTGAAATATATGGCCAATGCGATGGGATCTGCGAATTGGGGGGGGGGGGGCAGATGTAAGGTTTGTAAGGTAAAGGTAAAAGGTAAAGGTAAAAAAAAAACGGCTGCAAAAACGCAGGAACTTTTTTTTTTAAAGAAGTTAACGATCATGGCTGATAGATTGGAATATGAAATAAATAAATACCCAGGCAAAAATTGGGATTACGACGAAATGATTGCGTTCATAAAGGGTAAGATGAATGAAGCAAAGGAACGAAACCGATGGAAAGGGAAGAGAAAGCCGAGAAGCTGGTGGAATAAGGAAATAAAAGAGGCTATTGACCGACGAAGAAAGGCGTCGAGAGAACATAGAGAAGCAAAAAGAACTGGTATGGAACCGGAGGTAGTGAAGGAGAAGTGGGATATCTACCGTGGGAAAAAACTAGAAGTGCAGAAAATGGTGCAAGCAAAGATCAAGCAGAAAAGTGAACAATGGATGGCAGAAATACGGAAGAAGGACAAAAACGCATCGAAGAAGTTTTGGAACCATGTAAAATCACTAAGCTCAAAAAACGATAACCATCAAAAATTCCTGATTGATGAGGAGGGGAACATTTAGAAGGAGAGCACGCGTTGGCGCATATTCATCAAGTGATTAGTGAGAAGTTTAGGACAATAGTGGTAGGGAAACCTGCACCGATAACATTAGCGCCACAAAAGACTGCGGAAAGGGAAATAAGTTTGAGGAACCTTGATTGGAAAAAAGCAAAGCAAAAGGTTTCCCCTGTGGGGAGCGCACTCGCGCCCTGCCCCCTCTCCCCACTTCGAGCGCACGCCGGCGGCTATGGCCAAGCCGGCTGACGCGGCCGGCACGGGGGCAACCTTCTCGCAGCAATGCGCTGCGCTGTACATTGCCAACCACCCCGGTAACAACCCGTTTCGGGTCTCGGTTCCCGTTTCCTCCGCGACGCCTCGGAGGGCGCGCTCGTAGCTCTGGGAGGAGGTTGGGGAAGAACCGGTCCTCGGCAAGAGCCGAGGTCGGAGGTTGCGAGCGAGGGCCTGCTCTCTTTCGACTCATCGACCTCTGAGGAGATGGACCTCCCTGCCCCGACCTCGGAGACCACCCGCCCCCGCGACCTTCACTGGGTAAGCGAAACCCTTTGTCTTCCCTTGCGAGAACGCTGCAGTAGGACGGGACTATCCTCCCTGCTGTGGCTGCTGGTCTGTTTGCACGCGCAACGATATTAGCTATAATAAACCTGTTGATTGTTTGTTGCGAGTCCGTGGTGTCCTTTTTCGCCCGAACCCTGAGCCACGCGCGACTTTGCGCACGGCGGGTCGGGAGTCGCGTGAGAGCCGCCAAGTTATACGGCGGGACGATTGCGTAAACGCTAGCAGGTTAAGTTCGCTTCACAGGTTAGCCTTACGTAGGCGACCCCACACCCCCCAGACAGCAGTGGGCCCGGACGGAATACCAATGCAACTGATAAACCTACTTGGACCTAAAAGTAAGGAATCGTTTATGAGGACAATAGATAAGGTGATAGAAACCAAAGAAATACAAGAGGGCTGGTTTGAAAGTAGGATGAATTTAATATATAAAGGCAGAGGAGACAAAGCCAGTATTGATTCATACAGACCACTCACAGTAACGTCAGTGGTGTATAGATTCGTAATGCAGGCGATAAAATCAGAAATTCAAGCATGGATGGAAGAAAATGAAATACTTGGGGAACTGCACAATGGATTTAGACAAGACAGGCGACTCGATGACAATCTGTTCGTGATAACGCAATGCATTGAAATTGCGAAAGCACAGAATAGACCACTACGGATTACGTTCTTGGACATTAAAGGGGCATATGACAACGTAAACAGAGAACGGCTGTGGAGAATGCTGAAACTCCAGGGATTAGATGACGAATTAGTACAGTTCCTTATAGCAATCTATAAAAACAGTAGAGTGCACCTTACTTGGGAAGGACAGAAATGCGCCCAGCTGGTCAACATCCATCGGGGACTGAAACAGGGATGCCCTTTGAGCCCAATACTGTTCATGCTTTACATGGCAGGGCTAGAAAAGAAACTGGAAGAAAGTCAAGTAGGGTTTAGCCTAACCCATATGCTGCAAGGCGAAGTGGTACAACAGCATATTCCGGGAATGTTATACGCAGACGACATTGTTCTTTTAGCTGATAACCAAACCGATATGCAGCGGCTAATAAATATTAGCGGCCAGGAAGCCACTGACCTCGGGTTAAATTTCAGTGAAGAAAAATCAGGAATAATGGTTTTCAATGACGCTACCACCGACGTAGTGTCTATCCAGCAAGTCGAATTACCTAGAGTGAAGGAATAGAAATAGTTGGGAGTGTGGATAAACGAAGGGGATAACTACTTAAGTACTCACGAGGAGCAACTGAAGGTTAAGGGAAAGCGAAACGCAGCTATAATGAAGCATAGAACTCTGTGGGGGTTCTATGAAGTAGTAAGAGGAATGTGGAAAGAAGTAATGGTTCCGGGTCTCACATTTGCGAATGCTGTACTCTGCTTAAAATCAGACGTTCTATCAGGCCTTGAAGTAAACCAGAGAACGGTAGGACGCTTGGCCTTAGGCGCGCATGGAAAAACCACTAACGAAGCAGTTCAGGGAGATATGGGCTGGGCGTCGTTTGAAGTTAGAGAAGCTCAGAGTAAAATATGCTTTGAGATGAGGTTGAGGGCAATGGAGCAACGAAGGTGGGCAGCTAAGGTTTTTAGGTACCTATACTTGAAAAGCGTGGACACGCAGCGGTTAAGAAAGACTAGAAGACTAACGATGAAATACGGAAAGAACAGTGGAGAATCCAAAACAGCCAAGGTAACCAAAAAAAGAGGCAGGGCAGATTGAAACGAATAAATGGAGGAAAAAAATGGAAGCTAAAACGTCGTTAGAGATGTACAGGGCTGAGAAAATGAACGTCAGAAAGGAAAATTTCTACGATAATTCCCAGGGCAGTGCTTTGCTTTTTGAGGCTAGAGCAGGTTGCCTGCGAACTAAGAGTTTTGTGGGGAAGTATTCACAAAATGATGGGGTACGTGTGGTCTGCGGAAAAGAAACAGAAACTATGCGGCACAGTGTTAGAATGTGAGGGTATCCATCCAAATCTACATGAAGGGAAAATTGGGCTTCCAGAAGCCCTAGGATTTAGGGGTATCAGAGAGGAAGTTAACTTCAAGGCTGTCGAGGGGACGAAAAGAAGATTAGAATGCTGGTGGACGAAAAGCAGAGACGGGAATATTGCCTAGGACAGTTACCACCTGTAACAGGGAAAAGAAAGTATTTCGGGCCTAATAAGCTTTAGTGCCTGCCCTAAGCAGTGCTAGTATTAAACCACGAGTATAAAACATGGTTATATTTGTCCTTTTTGGTAAGATGACATGTCATCACCCCGCTTCAAAGCGGAAACCAATAGCAATCATCATCATCATCATCATCAGGTTTGATTGCAAGTGGACTGTGAAAAAGGTTATGAAACAAGCAAAGGGTAGCAATGCGGCGGCGGGAAGACAGAGGGGACAGGCCAATTTCTACTTTTAAAGATGACACGCTAATGTGATATTCCCTCAGGCAGATTACAATATCAGGCATTTCGATTGCGGGAGGGTCCAGTGGTTTGATGGCAACAGTGTTACTGGCGGAGGAAAATACAGAGGGAAAGTGATCGCTGAGGGCAGTGCCGCATTGTTTAGTGTCGACAGTTACTCCTTCTGGGTTTGTAAGTGCTATGCGGCTGTATGGGGACTTTGGTGATAGGATGCGCCAGAATTTGTTTGGGTTAGTGTGAAGAATGGATAACAGATCTTCGAAGAATTTTTCTTTTGCTGCAGTTAGTTCTTGAATATAATGTTTAGAGCATGTGTGGTAACGTTCCCATGCTAAAGAGCTGTTATTTGAATGTGCTGTTCTGTAAAGGCGCTTTTTGCGGTTACGGAGGCTTTTTAGGCGTTGTGTAAACCATTCATTGTTAGAGTCGGATTTAATAACTATTTTTGGAATGTGCCCGTTTTTAAGATTAAGTAACGTAGTCTTGTAAAGTTCCCAGTTGGCTATAACGGATCTGGTTAAGTAAGTATCTCGGAAGCTTTCGAAGAAAAGAGCAAGTTCATTGTTGATGGCATCAAAGTTGTCCCGCTTAAAATCTGTGATAAGTTGCATTGTGGGTGATCTCCTTTTTAGTGGAGAAGCGATGCAAATATGAATTAAACTATTATCGCTAAGCCCGGGAAGTGCGGTCACTGATTTAATTTCATCAGGGCAGGCTGTTAGCAGCAAGTCGAATGTGTTGTTGCCTCTGGTAGAGCATGATGAAGGTTGAAATTTAATGATACGTCTAGGAATCGCTCTGCTTCTTTAGAAGACCTGTCAGGGATTGAAAGTAAAGGCCAGCTGATTTGTGGGTAGTTGAAGTCACCAAATATGAACATGGGTGTATCGGGATATTTATTTTGAACTAATGTTAAAGAATTGCGGAACATGTTACAAAAATTAGGGAGGCTGTCCGTCCGGTGGCCTGTAGCAAACGCCGAATATTAATTGCCGGGGAGGATCGGATACGCAAACCCATGTTAGTTCGATATTTCCGTCGGCACATATGATCGAAGATGGTTATTTTTGATAGCTATGAGAACGCCACCGCCTCTGCGGTCGTTACGATCGCGGCGATAAAGAGAAAAATTTAGGTTAGAGGGACGCACTTCATTATCGCTTATGTTTTCGGCAGCGAAGTTTCTGTCAGTATTATGATGTCAGCACTGATATCTTCGATGAGGCTCCGCAGCTGGTCGCGTTTAGGAATTACACTTGTAATGTTTGTAAATGCAACGTTAAGATTT
The DNA here is from genome assembly GCF_048455015.1 of Haemaphysalis longicornis. Classification (NCBI taxonomy): domain Eukaryota; kingdom Metazoa; phylum Arthropoda; class Arachnida; order Ixodida; family Ixodidae; genus Haemaphysalis; species Haemaphysalis longicornis. The sequence goes on from NW_027526245.1 coordinate 18,744,261, forward strand.
AAGGCTGATGCAGGAATGGACGATTCGGGGATTGTCACGGGGCGCTAGGGGTTGTGTTTGCTGGCGGTGCTTGGGCATAGATTTCTAACGTGTCATTAGACCAGTTGTTGCGTTCCTTAATGCTACCTGATAGTGCGTCGTAGAAGTAACTTTTCTTACCTACGTGTAACTTGTCGACACTAAGTTTGAACTGCGTTAGAACGGTGGTTTGGGCTAGTTGGTGCATACTGAAATTCGAAACAGCGCGAAAAGACGGGACAAGAAAACGACGACACAGGGCGCTAACAACTGGTTGGTTTATTGCGCGGCTGCGAAATATACCCAGAAAAGAAGGCGAGAAGGAACACGATAAAAAAGCAGGAAGCACGATAAAAAAGAAGTGCATTCAACATTGCACACAAAACACAAGATTGATACACGTGCATTGATTAAATGGTAGCAACGCTGATATGAGACGTGGCCAGAGGCGCGAGGCAAGGAAGGCATCCTGAACAATCAAGCTATTTATGAGTCCAGATAGCGGATTTTTTTTACTGAGTAATTCAATAGACTGCTTACTCGCACAATCGCCGCCTGCCTTGTGAATGAGGTAAGCTTCATAGATCTCACGCTCACGCTGACCCTTTACGTTCTTGCAAAACGCGTATCGTGGAATCTGGGCGAGCTGCCATGGTCGTGACAATGTTTGGCAAGATTGCTGCCAGTACCCGTTTTTAGTGTGTTTGCATGCTCGCGGAGACGATGGTTCAGGGTGTCGAACCGGTATTTTTTCGGGTTCGGTTCGGGTTCGGGTTCAAGCCTTTCGGGTTCGGTTCGGGTTCGGTTCCGGAGCACCATTCCGTTCCGGTTCAAACTGGTTCAAACGGGTTCGGGAAAAAAAGGCACGAGTTTTTTTGCTATTTTTTGTGTGCTCGGTTTTCGTTTCTCTGTGACGTCGGTATAAAAACGAAGTCATAATATAGGTTTGTTTGTGGAAATGTTTTGCTTCGGCCAACTTAAAGGGACCCTAAGACTTTTGTCACCTTTTTTCTAAATATTGAATGCTTGCAGAACGTAGACAACCAATACATCCTCTACTTATATTACGGGGTCGCGAAGTACCTCAGCCAAAAATTACTGCTCTATGCCCATCAGAAAACTTAGAAACTTGCTCAAAATATTTATTTCTTCTTCCCAGTCTCGGCGTTCTTCGGCCGCCGGAATTACGTTATTACAGGGGAGTAGCGGCTATTTGCCGGCTTTCCCTAAATTACAGCAAAGAAAGCACTTGATAGCCAATTTAAAAAGAAGGTCGCAAAATCAAAGCAGAAACGAAGGCGTATCCGCCGTGACGTGCAAATCACGCAGTGCCGCCCCATGCTGGCAATGGCTATATATTTCTCAGCGCTTCCAGAAGCAACGTAAAAAGTGAAAACGTTTATATAAAGTGTTCAAGAGTCCTGTTAACTGTACAATTCACAACAAAATGTTTTCTATGGTAGGTCATCGATTAAAACACTAACTGAAACGAAATAAAGGGTTCGCTGGAATACAGGGTGTCCCAGCTATCATGAACCAAGATTTAAAAAAGAAGAGCAATTGCCTTACTCGAAGAAAACCTAGTGGATAATGTTTCTAGTGCAGTTGGCTAGCGGGCAGTAATTTTTTCGTTAATAAAATTTAGATAATTAATTTTGATTAATTATCAAACTGGAGAAATACTGTCCTAATAATGAAGGTGCCAATGAGGCACTTGTGTGTGCGGGCGAGAAGCATCTATCTGTGACATTTTTAGCGATAAACTAATTGCCTGCTCATTTATTCTGACTGATAAAGAAACCCCGCGAAATATGAAAAATACCACGTGACGGCGCTCCCACCTGCATCGTAAAGTAGCGCCCTCGAACAAGCTGATTGAAAGCAACTGCTTTGCCTGTCAAATGCCCGAAAGAACAGCGCATCCCCTTAATAGTGACATGGAAGGTGCAGCAACACCAAGTTTTGGCGGCTTAGGACCGGTTGGTTCCTATCAATTATGCGCCGCTCTTCTCTTTCTTTCGGCCGCGATCCTCTTGATAAAAAAGCCCCTCGCTAAAGCAGTCGACGCGCTGCTGTAACCAAAGTCGAAACGCGAAAAGCAATGAAATAGACATACAATATTTATGCCGGCTCTGCTCCCACCACATAGAAAGAGTGCACGCGCGGCTATATTTCGTGGCAATAACACGCTTGATCCCAACACCAAATTACAATGAGGGCCTTATTTTTCGGGAATACGTGCTGTAAAACACTTTTACAACAAAAATAAAACAAAATTAACAGACGGGGAATTCACCCACGTACACTGTAGAGAAAAGGCAAAAAACATTGTGTTCAATAAATTTAATGCATACCACTTAAAAACGTGCCCATTTGGCCATAAGGAGGCCTGCACAAAACAAAGCAATACATCAGATTTTAGTGTTTCTTAATAACTGGTGCATTCGTTTGCACTGGTGGTCGGTAGCTACCGCCTCGAGGGCGTGTTCAAACAGGTCTCCTTCTGCAGCTACGCAGTACTGAATTAATCACATTTTCAGTGGCTTTCTTGATGATGGACGGAGGAATTGTGCTGCAGACATCTGTTATCTTGGCCTTGGGCTCATCAGATGTCTTCGTCTCGGTCGTGTAAACACGATCTTTCACGTAGCCCCAAAGAAAGAAATCCAGTGGAGAAAGATCGAGTGACCTAGCCGGCCAATATACAGGCCCGTGCCGTCCAATTCATTGTGCTTGGAAAGTCGCCTCAAGCCACTTTCGTGCTCGACTGCTGCTGTGTTCTGGCGCCCCGTCTTGCTGATACGACATCAGTGGAAGACGTGACAGCGGGATTTCGCTGAGGCACCGATCAACAGTTCCTTCAAGAATTTCGTTCACGTACCGCTGTCCAGTCAATAGAGAGTTTTAGCTGACCGTTTTCGACGCTCCGCTCCGGTATCGGCGGCCCGCTCAGCGCAACCGGAGCCAAAGCCGTTCGCGGCCAAGTGCGCCACGCATGCGCAATGGCGCTTCCGCTTGCTATCGGAGCGGAGCGGACCGTGAAAGACGGTCAGCTAAAACTCCCTAATGTCTGGTCGAAGAAGATTGGGCCTATTATACTACCGGCGTAAATTCCGCACCACACATTGAATGTCCACTGGTACTGGTGCCGAGTACGCTTTACCCAATGTGGATTGGAGTCGCTCCAATAGCGTGCATTGTGCAAATTTACCTGGCCGTTTCTTCAAAAATTGGCTTCATCTGTCCACATTACGTTGATAAGAAAGTCTGCAGTGACTCTTCAGATTTTGTGAGGATCCAATTTGAAAAATCCAAACGATTCTGAAAGTCCCTGTCTTCCAAGCATTGGTGGTATGGGTGAAAGTCCGAGTCCTTTAGAATCCTCCAGACTGTCTACTTGGAAATTGGTGCCTGGGTGGCCACGTCTCGCTCGCCAGCTTGAGCCATTTATGCAAGAACAACCGTGCGTAGGCATGTACTCACAGACGGAGTCCTCTGCCGCTGTTGTTGAAAAGAGCCGGTTTGTCTCAAGATTTCATAATTTCGGATTATGGTCGATGCGTTGGGTTCACCGCCAAACTTCCACGACTGATAAATCTTTGCAGCCTTTCTCTTATTCCCATTTGCCGCTCCCAAGGCAAGGATCATGTTGGCCTTCTGCTCATTAGAAAAAGGCATTGCGACTGGGGCAATGCAAAACGCGCCTTTAAACTTTCGAGCTGATTTTTTCGATTCTTTTTTGTTGGTACAGGCTCTGAGGCGAAAAAATGAACGATCCGTGCACTCGATCTGCGCTAAGATAACCGCTATCACATCTCGTTTTCAAATAGCATTATACGCGACGCGTTGCTTCCGCTGGGGCAGATGAGGCAAATAAAGCAAGCACTCGTTCACGATTTTTTCTTTCTTGAGTTCATTTATTTCATTCTGGCTAACTAAGAGAAACATTGTTCGAGGGCGCTATTTTGCGCTGCAGGTGGGAGCGCCGTCACGTGGTATTTTTCATATTTCGCGGGGTTTCTTTATCAGTCAGAATAAATGAGTACGCAATTAGTTCTTCGCTGAAAATACCGCAGTTAGATGCCTCTCGTCCGCACTCACAAGTGCCTCACTGACATCTTGATGATTAGGGCAGCATTTGTCGAGTTAGATAATTAATTAAAATTATTTATTTATATCTCATCAACCAAAAAAATTACTGCCCGCTAGTCCACTGCACTAGAAACATTATGCACTAGGTTTTCTTCGAGTAAAGCAATTGAGCTTTTTTTAAATCTTGGTGCATGATAGCTGGGACACCGTGTATGTGTGCAGGTGAAATCAGTAGTCTTTATGGTCGCAAGTCTATTTTTATTTATTCGGTTTCATTCATTTGTAGAACCTATTTTAACTTTACTCGTGGCTCAGAAACTCGCAGTTTCATATCCTGAAGTTTTCTTGTGGAAACAAAAAAATGGCTGAAAATTAAGATACTCGCTAATGCGAAATTTGAGTGCGGTGCGAACTGCAACTTCCTCGGCGACGGCGCATAGCTGCTGCGTCTCAGGAAGTCTGTCGCGTCATCAGCGAATGCATGCAGGACTGCGCACGCTATACTCTGTCGTTATCTCGTTGCGCGTCGGCACCGGCGAGCATGTCCCTTCCCCTCACACTTTCGCCGTACTTTCATCCTCCGTTTTCCTGCTTACTCTATCTTCGGTGGCCTTTTCGTTCTCTCGGTTGCAACGAGGGCGACACTAAGGGAGAGAGCGAAACCACTGGAGCGGGCGCTTAAAAGCTGCGCTCTAAAACGTGGCTCTACGTAGCCGTCGCTGTACTGCCTTGTGATCCACTCCCCCTCGCCGACGAGTGACGGGCCGCGCCTTGTTTCCAAATGATGTATCCTTGCCTCAGTCTTCTGGAAGGCAAGCGTGTAGCCTCCTGATCAGTTGGAAGCACCCCGGTGCCTCCGACTCCTCCTCCTCATTTTCCTTGGTGTGGCATCCTCGCCAGAACCTTCCGGACAGCCTCCCTGCAGGGTGTCCATTGCCCCGTCCGTCCACTAAGCAGATGACCCGTCCGTCCACCATCGTTTTTTGGTACCCCCGAGTGTCTCCGTGTAGCGGTTTCGCGCCCTTCCACCCCCCCCCCCCCCCATTCCCACTGGCCGACGGGCCACCCCTCGTCTAAAAATCCCGCAACCTCGCCGGAATCTTCTGGCCGGCCGGCAGGCAGGCAGACAGGTAGTTTACTGGCAAGCGGGAAGCCTCTTTTTTGGGCAGGAAACTTATCTGGGTAGCAAACAGGCTGTACGCCCGCTGTCTATTTTGTCAACATCAGATGTTGACGCATGCACGCGCGCACGCGCAAGTATTTTCGCACGGCGAGGGAAAAAATTCACTTTAAAATTAATTGGTTGGTCTCTTACGCTTTTTATTTACCCATAGTTTCAATGGCGTTTTAGCTTTAACACGAGATCATTAGCAATGCTAGAAGTCGAAAACTGTCCCGCGTCGGCGTCAGCCTCCACTGTAAACCGTTGCAGGTGGCGTTTAAAGGGATGTCATTCTCCACACCTTCCATCTGCTAACATGCCGGTTAGACGGAAGGATAAGGGCTCACTAACCAGCGATTACAACTTGCTAATGACGCTTCAGCCATAGGTGGCGGCGATTGGGTTCTAGGAAATATAGTAGCTAAGTGAGGTCGCTAGCTGCGGTAATGGTCACTTGTAGAGAGAGAGAGAATGAACTTTAATTAAATCGAGGAAAATTTTCAGAGGCGTCCTCATTCAAGGACGCCTTGAGCTCGGGCCGAGTCGACAGCCCTTTCGATCAAGCGCAGCGCTGATCTTCGAAGCTTGAGCTGGCCAAGGTTTTCTCCCAAAGCTCCGTAGAAAGGTGGAGGTTTTAAAGGTGGGGGGAGGGGGGGGGGGGGGGGTTAGGGTAGATTTGTTGCAGCCGCCCACTAGGTGTCTCAGGGTCCCAGGCACTCCACACAGCTTGGGACCCTGCGACCATCATTTTCTTCGGCCGCGATTTTCCCATAGGCGAAAATCGTTTTTACTTATTTTCACAATAACCAGGCAAGTGTCGTCCTTGTTCCCGGTGTCAAACAAAATATACCACAAAATGCGACCTTTGTGTGAAGTTTGAGCGCGAACCGAGCAGCGGTTCGCTCATAAAATGTTTTTTAAATGTTTTAATTATCGTCGTAACACCCCGTATATTTGTTTTGAAAACCCTTAGATGAGTATAAGATATGCGTATAAAATATAAAATTATTTACTAACTTCAGTTCGAGATGTCACTCTTACACCACAAACAACGTAACAGCGCAAAACGTGCGAAAAGAAAGGCATTTTATAGCATTCAGGTGGTCGTAACATAACTTTCCGGCTATTTTCAGCGAAACTAAATTTCCTGAATGGTCGAGAAGGAGACCGCCGCAATAGGACCCCAAAGGTATCGTGGTTGGTACGACCCTCTAGTACACCTTAACCGACCCGCTAGTTCCTCTAATCCAAATTAATCAACACACCCAATCCTACCAAATCACATTAGCTCATCCACTCATCTCGCAAATCCACTCCAGCCTACCTGCTAATCCGCATTATTCGACTTTTTTTTCATGCTACCCTTAATTTTAAATGTAGACAAGATTCAAGATAATACAGAAATTCGGTCGCATCTACTTTGAATGTGAAATTAAAAAGCCCCCCAATTTTTTTTTTCAGTTCTCATGCTCTCTGATAGCAGAAGGTACACAACAGCACTCTACAAGAAAAGGTACCGACGACTTGGAGAACTGGGAGTGTTTGTGTCTCACCGCTGTTTTTATATAACTGCCTATTCAAACTAAAATGAGTGGAAAATATGGATTTCTTGTTGATAATGTCTCTGAATGCCTTGACAAGCTCAAATTAAAACACATTAACAAGTTTACACAATATTAAACACCATGCCGATAGAAATGATGAGGAACAATTCATGATGTGCTGCTTCGGAATATACGTTCTAGCTTAACTTTGTCTGATTGAAAAGCAAACTGAGGGAGATAAGCAGTATCTAAAGCAAACTGATAGCATATAGGATCTACTTTACATGAAATGATGGTAATTATAAGCAGAGAACCTGGTGGGTTATTGTGGTACTGCAGACTATGCAAAATATTTTGTGGTGCTCTCGGGCGAGTGGTAAAAATATCTTCAAACACAAGGTGAGGCACCATATTCGAAAATTAGAAATTACAGTTTTTAAGCCCCGGAACCGGTTCGGAACGGTTCCTTCAATTCGTTCCGGTTCGGGTTCAGTTCCAAAATGGCGGAAAAAATACGGTTCCGGTTCAGCTCCGGTTCCGGGTGAAAATTCGGGTTCAGTTCCGGTTTTCGGTTCGGTTCCGGTTCCGGTTCGACACCCTGTAAACAGCGCCCGGTCTGACCAATATCGTGCTTCCTTCTTATTTTTCGTGTTCCTCCTCGCCTTCTTTTCTGGGTATATTTTGCAACCGGCGCAATAAACCAACCAGTTGTTAGACAGCGCCTTGTGTCGTCGTTTCCTCGTCCCGTCTTTTTGCGCTGTTTCGAATTTCAGTATGCACCAACGAGCCCAAACCCCCATTCTAACGCAGTTCATTACACGTACTACGGGCCCTTTCCTTCAATGCGTTCTTCAAAACCCCACCGCATGTTCCAGCCTTCTTCCTGCTGCCATCTGCAAAGCGCGTCTCTTGTCTTACTCCATGAAGCGTGCTTACGTCCTACCAGCGCTCGGCCTCCTGGTAGGCCCTGTCCCACCGTCACGTCCGCTAGCTGTGCAGCTGTGCGGCTGCCTGCGGTCTGACGCCTGGAGGCAAATCCGTCTTCTGAAGGACCACCTTCTTGCCGCGTGTGTTCTGGAGTGTTCCCGTGTGTGGCACCGGTTCCATCACCGGTTACAGCAGGAAATTCAAGCAGCATCGCAAGTTTCCCAGTTCCACTGGCGGAGCATTCTGTCAAGATTTCCCAAGCGGTGGAGATCACCTCTTCCGGAAAACACTGACTTTTCTGGGAGATCCCGCCGAGCTTGCAAGAGTGGAAAAGGTGTTGAAGTTGGGTCCCAAGTTTTTCGTACACCCCAAAATGACACAAGACCGAAATGCTTGGGCTTGTCAGGGCCACAGCTTCAAGGGCTGATTCGGAGAGTGTGGAGCGATGCATTCTGGAGGCGGTCGATGCCCTGCCTTGAAAGTGTGAGGGAACTCCGCGCATACAGACCTCGATCGTCGTCAATGCACTCCGGGACACTGACCTCAAACTCGTCCAGTCCGACAAAGAGGGTGGCTTCGTTGTTATTCCCTCGGGGTTGTACAACGAGAAGGCGATATCGACAGCCCACGAAAATGTTTGCCCAGCTCAAATCGATCCCAGAAAATCCAGAAGGGAGCCTCTCAACGCCTGTCAGGGCGAAGCGCTGAGCAACCTTCCAAGCTCGGTAAAGAAGGCTGATGGGCTCAGCCTGCAGGCCTTCTTTACGGCCAAGACGCACAAGTAAGGCACGCCATTCCGCGTCATCGTGTCCGAAAGGGGATCTTGGCAACGCGTTCTGGGCAAGTTTTTGCAGAAGTCACTTTCCCAGCTGAAAATCGACGACCCTTTCCTGGTCCGGAGCCCTACGGAAGTTTCTGACTACCTCCAACGGCAGTGCCCCGCTCATGTGTGTGGGTTCTCCCTGGACATTAAGGACCTCTACTATTCCTTGCCGCACTCCGAGCTCATGGAGGTCGTTTCTGAGGGAATAGACCACTACGCATCCGTCCGCTTCCAGAATGTCAGTGGTGTGGACGCCAACACCTTCTTGGACCTGTTGGGCCTCTACCTGCGCTCTTCTCTCGTGGAGTTAAACAGCGAATTCTTCGTTCAGACGAAATGTGTATGCATAGGGTCGTGCTCGCCGCCTATGTTGAGCGACCTCCTGCTGGCGCGACACGACCGGCAACTGGAGGTTATGCTTCGTGCCTCCAAAACCGTGCGCGTTTTCCGCTACGTGGATAACTTCTTCCTGCTTTTTGAGTGCGTGACTGGTGACGTGGACGAGAATGTGCAGCGCATCACGGACATTTTCGAGACCACCCTAGCTGGTCTCACGCTTACGAGGGAACTTCCTTCGGACAATGAGCTGGGGTTTAGGACCTCCTCTTGCATTTCAGGCCAAGCCATGTTTGTTGGAGGTATGCGCCCCGCTCCAGGAAAAGCCTTCTTCCGTTCTCGTCTGCCCTGTCCAAAATCGTGAAACGCAGCATTGCCTTAGCTGCATTAAGGGGCTCCCTTAAGAGGTCTTGCCCGCATGAGGTAGAGGCCAGTTTTGATTCGCAGGTTGTGAGTCTCTTGTCGGCAGGCTTCCCACCGGCCTTGCTACGTGACTTAGCTGAAGTTTTGCTAGGCCGATTTCGCAAACGCAGCGAAGCTGGATCGTTGAAGGACAGGCCGGCGAAAATCGCTGTCGTTCCCTATGTGCATGGACCCGCCGCGGTGGCTCAGTGGCTAAGGCGTTGCGCTGCTGAGCACAAGGTCGCGGGTTCGATTCCCGGCCGCGGCGGCCGCTTTTCTGATGGAGGCGAAAAGCAAAAACGCCCGTGTGTACGAGATTTCGGCGCACGTTAAAGATCCCCAGGTGGTCAAAATTAATCCGGAGCCCTCCACTACGGCGCGCCTCATCGCCTGCGTTGCGTCGGCGCGTTAAACCCCACAATCAATCAATCAAACCTATGTGCATGGGGTATCGCACATGTTGCAAAAGGTAGCGGGCCGCGCAGGTATAGGACTAGAGTTTTCCGCAGCACACAAACGCGGTGGCCTTTGCAGGCGAGTGAACATAAATGAGCCAAAGATCACCTTTTGTGAAAAAGGCCACACAAAACCGTATGTAGAATGTAGGTTCTCCGTTGTTTATGAAGTTCCTTTGTTTTACGGGAAGATCTATATTGGTCAGACCGGGCGCTGTTTGAACCATCGTCTCCGCGAGCATGCAAACACACTAAAAACGGGTACTGGCAGCAATCTTGCAACACATTGTCACGACCACGGCTGCTCGCCCAGATTCCACTATACGCGTGTTGCAAGAACGTATAAGGGTTAGCGTGAGCGCGAGATGTATAAAAGCCTACCTCATTCACAAGGCAGGCGGCGATTGTGCGAGTAAGCAGTCTAGTGAATTACTCAGTAAAAAAAATACCGCTATCTGGACTCATAAAAAGCTTGATTGTTCAGGATGCCTTCCTTGCCTCGCGCCTCTGGCCACGTCTCATATCAGCGTTGCAACCATTTAATCGATGCACGTGTATCAATCTTGTGTTTTGTGTGCAATGTTGGATGCACTTCTTTTTATTCGTGCTTCCTTATTTTTTAACGTGTTCTTTCTCATTTTCTTTTCTGAGTATATTTCGCAGCCACACAATAAACAAACCAGTTGTTAGTCAGCGCCTTGTGTCGTCGTTTCCTTGTCCCGTCTTCTTGGGCTGTTTCGTATTTCACTAAGTTTTAAAGCGCAGTTTTGGGGCCGGATTAATTTCAACAGCTTCGACCGTGCAAGGCGCGTGGAGGGGGCGAAGTCTTCTTTGATTGCGAAGGTAGTGCCTTTTAATTTTGGTCCGTTACTTAGTATTTTCTCGTAAGTTTTTAAATGGCTTAGGTTCACTAGAATGGGATATTTTTTGAGCTCTGCAAATGTTCCCGGCCGATGTGCACGCTCGATGCTACTTGGTTCAAGTTTGACGTGAAGAAGACGGTCGCAAAACGTGATAATCGATTCCTCCGAACCTTTCCATGTTTCGTCCGCCGAATCGTCAAGTCCGAAAAAAAGAAGGTTGTTACGGCGCATTCGGTTGTTAGCATCAGTGTGAGCGTCTTTAAGGATTTTGATGTCGTGTTTTATGCTGAGTGCCTCGTTAGTTTCGGTGAGTGTGCGTTGCTCGGTCTGAGGTGATTCGAGCCCAGAAATACGGTTTGTCAAAGTGGTAAGCTATTCATGGTTAGACTGGGTGGCCTTGATCTTGGTTATCTCGATGGAAACAATCAGAAGGGCTTTTGGCAATGTCTCAATGGTAATCATGATGAATGGAAGATCGGGCTGGGGTGGGCCGGAGTTCAGCTCAACATCTCTAGTGGCAGTTTTTTCAATTCAATTTTATTGAGGGATGTATACATATTTACATATGGGTTGTAATACAGATGGAGGTCCCAGCGTACG
>NW_027526245.1:18755582-18771554 GCF_048455015.1 Haemaphysalis longicornis
TCGCGCTTCCAGCAGCAACAGACCATTCCTAGATTGGTAGTCGTTCATTTACCCTGTTGCTACAAAGAGCATGATAGTGTTCAATTGTCTGGAGGGGAAAAGGCGCGAGCGGTTACGAAGTTGATGGTACATGAAAGGGAAAAAAGGCCTGAATTGCATTGACTGTGCAATATCAACAACGGAGCGTCGAACCGTTTCGGCATGAACCGGTAACCGTTATGTCTTTTTTCGGTTTAGTTCCGGTTCTGGCTCAGCGTGCTCAAAAACATAACCGTTCTGGTTCTGGTTCAGTTCCGGTTTTCGGTTCGATTCGGTTCCGGTTCGACACCTTGACGTGTGTATACGATTTACGAGGCGTAAATCGGTTTCTACGCAAACTTTCCGGACCATTTCACTCAGACGGACCCGTACGACCCTCCGAGCACTCGGGACTCACTGACAGCTTTTTTCAAGGCTGTCCACGAACGTGTCGTTTCCAGATAAGCTTCCTTCGGCCATTGATTGATTGATTGATTGTAGTGTTTAACGCGCCGACGCAACGCAGGCAATGATGCGCGCTGTAGTAGAGGGTTCCTAGAAAAGACCATTATTTTACGCCAACCTCCCAGTTACATGATTTACAGTACAGGGACGTAGTACTCTTTTGGTGAAAGTGGCGATAAGGCGCACCGCACCAGTGTGCGCGTCGTCGCTGCTCAGAGCCAGTAGGCTCTTCGGTCAGGGCAGATCCGCCATCGCCGTGGTTTCCAGATCTACTCGCAGCAACGACAGAGACGCGGTCCGTTCGCACACAGGCACGTACCGCACGGCGTTATAGTCAAGTGTTGGGTACGGCCCACATGTAAGTTTCGGAAAGTTTGTTGCTGGGCTAGTTGGTGCATTTTAAGTTTAGAGGAAACCAGCTGAACATAGAAACAAAGGACAAAATGTTAACAAAAACTGCAAGGGACAATGCTGGCTCGGAGCAACAGGAGTGAAGGCATGAGCCAGCAGCCAGAGGATCTGGCGGGCTTTCGCCGGCGCAGCAGAGTTGCGGCCGGACGGTAGAGAAAGCATCACATACCTTCGGCCAACAACTTGGGCGCCCTTTAAGTGTCTCTCCGAACGGACGCCCGCTCAGGGTGCGTAATCGTCTCTGCGAGGGGGGTGTTGGGAAATCGTTCAAACGGCCAATTATGCGAGGTTAGCCCTATTACCAGGGTTGGACGCCCGCTGTGTGAGATTGCTTTATCGGCACAACGGTCGCTGCAGCCTTCACCTCAGGCAAGAGTTTAAGAAGAGAGGGGAAAAGCGCCGCGCATCTACAGTGTACAAGTTCTAGTACACTCTAGCGCAAGGGAACAAACCTTGCGATCGTACAATGGCGCCAGGATCCCCATGATGTTCCTTGCAAATAAACTGTGATGCGACATTGCACCTTGTGAGGTACAATTTGATGGGGTTGGGGACTCTGGCTAGCTGGCAGTCCATTTTAACTGCAGCACAAGAAACAGATGAGTGACCAGGGGAGGCTGACGCACAAGAGCTGGGGTATTGTCCTCCCTAAGATTGCTTGCCGTGTTCCTGCAGTATTTAATTTTACAAATGTAAAATGAATGCTATACCAAAGAAAGGAGACACTTTGTAGTTTTTTGTGTACCGAAATTCAAAGCCATAGAAAATCAAAGGTATCAGAGGGGCCCAGCCCGTACTATCGGCCGTAAAAGTAAACGGACCAGCACTCAGGCAGCCGGAGCCTCTGCTGGGGCACACCGTGGCGTTGTTATCTCGCTGCGCTCGCTCACCACGAGAGCGCCACGAGTGACGCCAAACTTCCTCTCGCTCTCTCGCGGGTGCTTGTGCCTCTTGATAAATTTCTATTGCAGCGTTCGCCTTTATTTCAGCACATGGCACATTCTATTTATTTTTTTATTTATTGATAATACCCTCAGGGTACATTGAAGTACATTGCAGTTAGGAGCGGAAAGATACAATAAATATACACAAATGTATACTAGGAAGCAGATGCAACATTTAAAAAATCGTCAGCAAGAGAGCAAATAAATAAAATATGGAGAAGTGCATGATACATGAAACATCTAAACCAGGTTTGACAATGCGTTTTTAAATAGTATGGCGTCGGCTATGCTTGTTAGGGAGGCTGCTAGACAATTCCACTCATTGGTGGTTCTGGGAAAGAAGGACTGTTGGTATGCTGACGTGTTACAGCGAGGCCTGTTGACCTTTTGTAAATGATCGCGTCGAGATGATATGAATCGCGCAGGTTCAATCCAAAAGGAACGCAATGAAGGATTGTGATAGAATATTTTGTGGAAGAGGAGAATTCGAGACTGCTTCCGGCGGGTAGCAAGCAATGGAAGATGTAAAGTCGCCTTCATGACAGTTACGCTAGCTGTACGATGATGGTTAGCCAAGATGAAACGAGCTGAACGGTTTTGTAAGGCTTCGACTGGGTGTGTTGGTGTAGCACGGCCTGGATCCCATATTGCAGATGCATACTCTAACTGTGGACGAACGTACGTGGTGTACAGCAGTAATTTTAATGATAACGGAGCTAAGTAAAAACTTCTTTTGAGTTATCCTAAAGTGCGATCAGCCTTGGCCGTTTGTGTATTCTACATATGGTTTCCATGAAAGGGTGTTCGTAATGTGGACGCCCAGGTAACGGTAAGAATTGACTGATTCTAGGCAATTGTTGTTGAGGTAACACCTTGCGCACTCTACGTTAGTAGGGGAAACACGCATGGATTTACCCTTGTTAGTACTGAGTCCCATTTTCCATACGCGACACCACTGGGAAATGTTGTTGAGGTCTGCTTGGATGGATAAGGTGTCGGTATCATTTGAAACTTTACGGTATATCACGCAGTCATCAGCAAAGAGGCATATTTGAGAGGATATGTTGCGAGGAAGGTCATTCACGTAAATTAAAAACAATAACGGACCCAAGACAGACCCTTGGGGAACGCCAGAATCAACTGGAATCAGAGGTGAGTCATTGTCATTAGCATTAACGAATTGGACGGGTAATGTGAGAAAGTGGAGTACCCAATTAAGGAGTGTGGGGTCAATATTTACCGCGCTCATTTTGTACAGGAGGAGTGAGTGGTGAAGTTTATCGAAAGCCTTTGAAAAATCGATAAATATACAATCAACCAAATAACCAGAGTCGAGGCAAACAGGTAAGTCATTAGTAAGTTTTAGGAGCTGTGTCTCACAGGAGAAACCTTCTTGGAATCCGTGCTCATTTAAACAAAAGAAACGATTTTCTTCCAGAAATTTTAACAGTTGTGAAACAATGACGTGTTCCATTATTTTGCTTGGGCAGAGCTTAAATTTATCGGTCTGTAATTTGATGGGTTATTAGCATCACCGGATTGGTAAAGAGGTACAATTTTTCCAGTTTTCCAGCCTTTGCGCAAAGTAGCAGAATTATAGGATTGAGAAAATAAGCATTGTAAAATTATGAAACAATTTGCACTTGTATATTTAAAAAAACTTTTTAATGCCGTCAATTCTACAAGACGAAGTTCGCTTTAAATTATCAAATATTGCTTTAAGGCCAGCGTACGCAAAAACTATTGGATCCACGAAGGAATAAGTTTGCGCAGAAGACGAGGACGAAGAGGCGAGAGGACAGGACGGGCGCAACTTCCAACTTTATTTTGCGTGAAAAAGCACACCACAATATATACCCCCACCGGTGTACCCCTCTTTTCTATCACCATTTGCACCACCCGATAAGGCGTAACAAAAATCTCAAATCAAATACAACAAACAAAACAAAACAATTCGATTAAAGGGCGTAACATAACAGCACCAGGTATCAGATACGACTTTGTACGCATTCCAAAAACCGTGACGCACTTTAAAACAAAGTTGAACAAGTAAAATTACAGCCAAAAGGGCATAACACCTCTAAGAATGAGATGACATTAAAACACGGGTATAAGAATCGAAGTTAAGACCAACACAGCTCGCGTTTGCTAGACTTATGAGCAGTTAAAACAAATCAAACTTCGAGTTTGCACACGCTTTTTTGTATTAACATGTATCCACCCTAAAACAAGCATGAAATCAAGCATGAAATGCCTATTGGCTCCGATTTTATGCTTTTATTCTTTCATGCTTGAGTATCTTTATAATTGTCGTCTGGCTCCATCTCCGCAATGCCCTTTCTACGAGGAACTGGAAAATATTGAACATTTCCTCTTTGTTGCCGCACCTTTTCCCCAATGCGACGCACGTATTTGGAGTCAACCTTTAGAGGCCTTCGCCTTCCGCTCTCTAGTCCTGAGGTCCTGTCACTAGGCGCTTCCGCCCCAGGAGTCTGCCACGGGGATGTTGTGTCTGCCCTTCATTCTTATGTTGCGGCGACAGGCCGGTTTTCCTGCTAGCCAGTTAAACATTCTCACTTATGTCATTTTTCTTCATGAATCTACTTTCATATTATACATATTCAAAAAATTCTGTTCTGTATTTCCTTTTTTAAATTTTGGGATCGAAAATGATATAGGTCCCATCCTGATTAGGCACAAAGCTAATTGGCCAATCCCCCGCGTGGGTATGTGCCATGGTCTGAGGCAACCAACCAACCAACCAACCAACCAACCAACCAACCAACCAACCAACCAACCAACCAACCAACCAACCAACCAACCAACCAACCAACCTACCGAAATGTTTGGTGTTCTTCGGGATTCCATCGCAGTTGAGTTAAAGGGGTCGTGAAGAGATTTTCAAGAAAATTGTGTTGTGTGTGCGCCTATAGCCGTGGAACCTTGATAAACAAGCAATGCATACCCGTTTCGTTGCCCGATATCGGCAAATAGGAAAGCAAATGCAGTTACGGTTTCACCGAGGCTTCCGTCCTCAAATCGGGAAGTGACGTTTCAGTAAGTCAGTAAGCAACCAATCATAGTTCTCCCTCGTCTGCACGATATGTCGGTATAGAGCGTGCTTGGAAAGGGTCAGATAATGATGTCATGATGAAACTCGCGCTGCAACTGAACGGGAGATGTATGATCTCTGATACGACAGATCAACATGGTCGAACATTCAGTCAACAACACGGGCAAGTGGCGCGGGTAGACGTAACCGCGTTTAATCTAAACTGGGCATTCGTAAACTGTTTACGCTGTTTAGCACGAGTCTAAACTGTCGTTTTGCTAGCCGATATTCTTGCACAAGTTATCCGACGTCTGTCTCACGTAGCCTGTAATGTGAGTTGCGCGAACGTGAAACGTCTGACCTTACGAGGTAAATGAGCGAACGCTTAAAATGAGAATTTATAACGTAAACACGTTTATTGGAGGAATTTTGAGTAGTCGGAACTTAAAGCCCACCCATCAGTTACTCATCAAACTCAAAAATAACTAGCGAGAAGCAGCGATACAGCGCCGAGTCGCCGAGTCCCACCATCACCCAGTTCTTCTATTGCTTTCCTGTTTCCTGCAATAAACAATGCTGTTAACGCTGTTTCGTTGATTGTATACGCTCCCCTTTGGCTTACTGCAGATGTGTTGAACAGTAAGTTGGCGGTTAAAGCTCTGGGTTGATTAGAATTTATGAAAACACGACAGACTTCTGTTACAAAAGCGAAGAGGCTTTTATGCAGCAGTTTTTCGCCGCGCGCGCTTCTCACGTCGATAGTATAACAGTCGGCATAACGTGTATATTTATGTGTAAATAAGGTTATTGTTTCGCAAAAATAAAAGTCGATAGTGTAGTGGATAAATTGTCCGACTAGGCTGGCCGTAACGTTGGGCTGGCCCGGAGGCCGCCAGTTCGAATCGCGCACGGGGTTCTGTTTTTTTGCTTGAGTGGTTTGGTGCCATTTATGACAAACAATGTAATATTCCGAAAAGAATTCGCCAAAAAAGAACGTGAAATTCAGCAGGGAAACTGGCTATAAACTGTACAACAGCCAGTAGGTCTGAGTTCTGCTGCAATGGTTGCCAGACAACTGAAGTGGTCACGACACCGCTCTCGTGGATAGAAAACTGTTTTTAGAATTTTCTTTTCACGACCCCTTTACAGGAGCGATGAAGACAAAATCCAAGTTTGTGTTATTCGAAATATTCGCTTGCCCGAATGCAAACGATGCTGTATTCACTGAGAAATTATTCAATTTAAGTAAAATTTCGATTTCCCCGCTAAATCATGTGTTTTCGTGGTCCCAAATGACATCACAGGAACTGACCGCTCTGCATCTTAGGGTCCCTTGATTCACGCATCCGCCGTACAGGGTGGAGACACGTATGCGCTTGCGCCGCAATTTTGGTCCACTCGCTCGCTGCCGAAGCAAGTCATTGTATCAAAACCGCGCTAAAATTATCGCCGCAACGGGGTTAACTGGCGAAGGTTGAACCATCTGATCTTTTTCGCGTTGTTGGGCCTCGTGGGAAACGAAAGGAACAACGCGTTGAGAACGTTGACCCTACTGCAGCGTCACGGGACCGCTCAAGGGGTGTCTCCACCCTGTAAGGCGGCGCTGGCATTGAGGTACTCGCGGGTTTGTTTACGTTACTGAACCTAGATGGCGCCACCAAACCATGGCGTACCGTTATCTGCGTTTTATTTTGTTCTGGGAGCAAATCATTTTGTGGAACATAGTGCTCGCTCGACAAAAAAATAATTACTCCCATCTCCCCGAAGGGAACCATGAGTAGGATGCGGAGCGTCAAGGGGGTTCCGTTTGCGTTTCCGTTATGTTGGTTAGCCAAATTTGGTGGAAATTTAGTGAACCCCGTAATGCTTATATATCCTACTCATGGTTCCCTTCGGGGAGATGGGTGTAATTTTCCTTATTGCATGCGTATACACGCGAGTTAGACGAGATTGAAGTGGTATTTAAAGGTCTGTTAGTGTTTGCGCTGATGCTTTCAGTTAATTGCGTCAGCACACTCACCGACGGGGCTGTTGCTTCCATCCTACTTCATCTGAAGAATCACGGAGTCAAGCGCAAGCACAAACGGAGTCAAGCGCAAGCACAAACGGAGTCAAGCGAAGCATGCGGCCGATCCCTAGGCCAATTCCTAGGGTCAACTTGCCAAAATCATCATCAGAAGCGCAGCGGACGGGGTGACAGCAACGTACACGCCCTCCTCTTCGCAGCTTTGCCTTCTTCTCCTTCTTCGTCTTCAGCGGTTCCCCAGTGGTATCTAAAGGTTTGTTGCTACCGAGCACAGTTGTTGCGCAAGCACAACCGGAGTCAAGCGAAGCATGCCGCCAATCCCTAGGACAATCCCTAGGGGCATCCTGCCGAAATCATCATCAGAAGCGCTGCGGACGGGGCGACAGCAACGTACACCCCCTCCTCGTCGCAGCTTTGCCTTCTTCTCCTTCTTCGTCTTCAGCGGTTCCCCAGTGGTATCTAAAGGTTTGTTGCTACCGAGCACAGTTGTTGCGCAAGCACAACCGGAGTCAAGCGAAGCATGCCGCCAATCCCTAGGAGAATCCTTAGGGGCATCCTGCCGAAATCATCATCAGAAGCGCTGCGTACGGGGCGACAGCAACGTACACCCCCTCCTCATGTGCTGCCAGACAGACAGACAGACAGAGAACTTTATTGAGGTCCAGAAAATCCGTGGCAGTCTTAGTGACTGCGTCCTGCGGATGCGGGCCGCACTTGCGCAGGGGGCGGAAGTCCTTGTTCCTCCGCTCTCTCGCAAGCAATCTGGACAGCCCGGAGTTGAGTCATGTACTCTTCACTTTGTAGGGCTTCTTCCCACTCTTCTTCGGTTATAAAGTCACCGCGCGGTAACGCAGGGCATTGCCAGAGCATGTGGTTTAACGAGCAGGTGGTGCTACTACATTTTGTGCAGTGCGGTTGGATGTCGTGTGCGAAGTGGCTAAATACGCTTCTCGAGGGGAATGTACCCGTTTGGAGCATTCTAAAGGCAGTGGATTGTGATCGCTGAAGCTTGGTGTGCGCGGCTGGATATTTCTTTCTCTCTAGCTTGTAGTGTGCCGTGATCTCGTTGAAAGTTTGTAGCGGATCTCTATACTCTTCCCAGTCGCTGGTCGTCGAGCGTCCTACGCTGCCGCGGCGGGTGATTTCACGCGCGCAGTCGTGGGCCATCTCGTTGGCGTTGGGAATGTTCTCATGTATTTCATGTCCCATGTGGGCAGGGAACCACGTAATGCAGTGATAGCAGTCCTCGCTTCTGTTGTTAATGATTCGCGCTGCTTCCTTGGCTATCGTTCCTTTGAGGAACGCACGGACTGCTGCCCTTGAGTCCGAGTAGATGTTCGGTCTCGAAGGGTCTTCCATAGCCAGGGCAATCGCCACTTGTTCTGCGATAGCGGGTTTGTGTGTAACTACGGATGTTGCGTTCAGTAGTTTGCCAGCAGGGTCGGTCACGACCGCCACGTATTTACTGGAACGGCCGTATCGTGCTGCATCCACGAACGTCGACGTTCGCCGCCCTTCTTGTGCAATTTTCAGTAGCGCCTTGGCCCTGGCCGCCCTCCTGCCTTCGTTGAATTGCGGGTGTATGTTGCGAGGGATGGGCCTGGTTTCGAAGGTCTCCCTGGTTTTCCCATCGAGTTTTACTTGGTATGCTTCAAAATCTTCGGGGATGTGCCCCGTGGTGAGGAGTATGGCCCTCCCTGCTCTCGTAGTTAAGAGTCTTTGCTTTTGGGCTTCCCTTTGTGCCTCGATGATCTCCGTTAGTTTGTTGTGTACACCCAGTCTTTCAACCTTTTCAGTGCCGGCACTAATAGGGAGACCAAGTACCCTCTTGACGCATTTCCTAATGAGCGTGTCGACTTTGACCACCTCGGTTTTGGCCCAGTCTACCGCTGCTGCGACGTAGTGTACGTGACTCATTAGGAAGGCGTTGTAAAGTCTTAGGAGGTTGTCTTCCGTTAAGCCCCCTCGTCTGTTCGATACTCGTGCGATGAGTCGGATTGTGTCTTCCGATTTCTTGGCGAGCTTTTCTATAGTTCTTGTATTCTGTCCTCGGGATTGTATCATTAGCCCGAGGACCCTCAGTGTGTCTACTATGGGGATGGTTTGCCCGTATTGCGTTTCGATTCTTATGTTCATTTGGTTAGGGGGTGGTTGACCTCTACCGCCCTTCCTGTTAGACCTGTACAGGAGCAGTTCCGATTTCTCCGGCGACAGCTGGAGACCCGAGTCCGAGTCACGGATGTAGCTCTCCGTTGTCTCGAGCGCAGTCTGCAGGGCGTGTTCGGTTTCTGCTTCTGATCCTCCAAGACTCCATACCGTGATGTCGTCTGCATAGACGGCGTGGTTGATTCCTTTAATTGTACTTAATCTGTCTGACAGTCCTTTCATGGTGAGGTTAAATAGCAAGGGAGACAAGACGGCTCCTTGGGGTGTTCCTTGCGGCTCCAGCTTGAATTCTCGTGATTGGAGGAGTCCGATCTTGATTGTTGCTTTCTGGTCTCTGAGGAACGACTTAATGTACGAATGGAATTTCGCCCCCAGGTTCTCTTTGGAAATGGCTTCAAGTATGAATTTGTGCTTAACAGTGTCGAATGCCTTGGTTACGTCGAGTGCTAGGACGCCTCTCACGTCTTTGGAGTAGTTGTTCAGTATCTGGTGGCGCAGCATTAGCATCACGTCCTGGGTCGATAACCCAGGCCGGAAACCCACCATGTTGTGCTTGAAGACATCGTGTTTCTCGATGTAGTCCGATACTCTGTTTTGTACGACGTGCTCGAGTACCTTTCCAATGCAGGAAGTAAGGGATATGGGTCGCATGTTGTTGGGGCCCAGAGGTTTGCCGGGTTTGGGGATCAGTATCACTGATGCCGTTTTCCACTCATCAGGAACTTGTCCAGTTGCCCATGCCTGGTTGGCCGCATTCGTCAGCGTTCTTACTGACTTAGCATCCAGGTTGTGGAGGAGCGTGTTGGTGATCCCATCGGGTCCCGGGGCCGATCTGCAGTTTAGGTTTTATTTATTTATTATTTATTTATTAATTATTTATTTATTTATTTATTTATTTATTTATTTATTTATTTATTTATTTATTTATTTATTTATTAATTATTAATATTAATAAAGGTCATTTTCTCTCTCTCGGCGCGGTGACCTTGGCGCGATTGCGAGCGCCCTCTTCGAAGGCCAGCTGCGGCGCTCGCGCTGGGACTGCGTTGGGAGCTGCGGCGCCTGTGACTATGCGGCGTCTCGGAGCGGTCTCTTGTTAGTTTTGTTTCGCCTTTGAACCCCTGGTCACGTGTATCTATCTGGTGGCGCCGCTCCCAGCTGCGCTGCCTGCGGCGTTGTCGCACAATGTAGGGGACTTGGAATCTCTTCTTACACCTTTTGTCTCCGGTGGCGTGCGCCCCTCCGCATAGACTACATGTCGGTGTGCATTGGTGGTCTTCCTGTGGGTTTTGCGTACCGCAGTGCTTGCAGGCATTACCAATGGGGTTGATGCACACATCGGCCCGATGGCCCGCCTTCCCGCACGCGTAGCACACGTCGTGTTGTCTACGGAATAGCGAGCATTGCACCAGGCAGTTGCCCATTAATACATATCGTGGCACCTTCATTCCATTGAAGAGCAGGACCACCGTCTTCGAGTTCTTGATTCTTTTCGCATCCAGTATCGTGGGGTTCCTCTCGTTTAGGAACATTTTCTCAAGGTCTTCGTCCGTGTGAATTAAGCCCACTTCTCGCACGACTCCTTTGCATGTATTTTCCTGGGCGGCCAGGTATGCCGCCGCTCTGTAAGTCTTTCCCCCAATCTGAAGTTGCTTTAGCTGCACGTACGCCTTGGCGTTCTCCATCCTTGGTGTCGATATGATGTAAAAGTTCTGCCCGTAATTCGGGCAGAGCATGTCGTGCTTTCCTTGCTCGTGTGATACGCTGGTGGCCTTAGCGGTCGCCTTCATGAAGGTCACTTTATCCATTTTCTTTACATCGATTCCATCCCTCGGGCGGACGATGACCCGAAAATGGTCCGCAGGTAGTTTCGGGAGCCTGGCTTCGGTCGTTAGGCGTTTGAGAGTGCCTGTGGGGTTGCCGTTGCGGCGCGGCGGGTCCCTGCCGGAGCTCATTGTAGAAGCCGCTCTGCCATTTTCTTCAAACTCGCACTTCTTTTTACGCGTTTGCTGCTTCCATCCCGGGAGGCGGGCCTCCTCTTCGGAAATTTCCTCTCCTTCAACAATTTCCATGTTGCCGCAGGTTACTGGCATGTCAATAGCCGCCTCTGCCGCTGCGCAGCTTGGAAAAATATCAGGCTTCCGCATAGGTCGATGTACCATGGACAGCATCATAGATTTGGTGACATTTGTGGAACACGAAAAGTCCAAAGGCAACATTACGGCAGCCATATTCCTAGACGTAATGCGTGCCTATGATACGGCTAGCCACGTCGACGTCTTAGAAGGATTGGCGCTATTAGGACTACGTGGGAGGACGCTCCGCTTTATATCCGACTTTCTTGAGGGCAGGCGAATTTTTGTCACGACGGAGAATGCGAGAACATCGGAACATGTGGTTACCCAAGGGGTTCCTCAAGGCAGCGTTTTAAGTCCCACTCTTTTCAATGCAATAATGGCGCAATTGCCAACACGCCTCCCACATGGCATTCACTATTCCATTTACGCTGACGACATATGTCTTTGGACATCCGGACCGTCATTGGAAGTCATCCAAACCAAATTGCAAAGCGGAATTGATGAAGTTTCAATGTTTCTGACAGAACGAGGAATTACTTTGTCAGCCGGAAAAACAGCAGTACTTCCCTTTACTATGAAACAATTGAAAGGGTTTAATATATGCCTGGAAGGAAGACCCCTGGCCCTTGTGACAAACCATCGATTCCTCGGCGTAATAGTAGATCGAAGGCTCTCCTGGTCACACCATCTTCACGTTCTGGAGACCAAGGTGAACAACATCGTCCGCGTTCTGCGACACCTGGCGGGAGCCCGTTGGGGAACCTCCACGGATGTTCTACTCAGACTTCACGGGGCTCTTGTGAGATCCGCTATCGGATACTCATTGCCAGTTCTCATTGGCTTATCACCTTCTGGAGAGAAGAAACTCACTCTACTATTAGCGAGAAGTCTTCGAGTGTGCTTGGGGGTTCCTAAAGCCACGTCAAGTCCCCTTGTGCTGGCCGAAGCGCGAGAGTTTCCTGTTATGGTCCTGCGGCAAAAAGAAATAACTCGGCACCTGTTCAGAATATTCACGCAACATGCTTACCATCCACTATCAGATGCAATATTGAAGCGAACTGGTTCGAGGATCTTTGCCATGCTGCAAGACTACCAGGCACTCCTTCCTGAATTTACACGGTGGCCTGATACCTGCCCTCCCTGGCTTCTTCCACAGCCCAACATCACTGCTAGAATACCAGGTATCGACAAGAAGGCAAATGTTCCTGTACCGGCGTTGGTCCAGTTAGTGATGATGCATATGTATAACGCGCACGCGGACAAGCTACATGTGTACACTTATGGATCTTGCAATACACGTAGCTCCGCTTACGCGTTCGCAGTGCCTGCACTAGGTGTACAGCAGATGTTCCGATTGTCACACAGAACATCCTCGACAACTGCTGAACTCTGTGCCATTGTGGAGGCTGTCAAGTTTATTGCCACAAGGCAGCAAAGTGCTAGGTGGGTTGTCTGCTCAGACTCTAAGCCAGCACTTCTGCTCCTATCAAATGTTCAGGCTAGAAACGGGTACCGAATAATGACCCTTACGATTGCTGAACATCTTCAAGCAGCCCGTGATAAAGGGCATGTCGTAGACTTCCAATGGGTACCCAGCCACAGTGGCCTAAAAGGCAACGAGGCAGCCGACAGACTCGCCAAACAGGGGCACGACGACGGCGACGAGCTCACCCTTCCTCTCCTCGCTGATGATATAAGGAGCATCATACGGAAACTAAGTGAGCAACGGTCTGCAGAGGCGTGGTTTGATGAAGACACGAAGCGGTCATTGCTGTACGCAATAGACCCAACGTTACAGTTCCGTGTGAATGTGGAGCTGTCACGAAATGTAGAAACTCTGCTTCACCGTTTGCGACTCGGGGTGGCTTATACAAAGTCGTTTTTGTACCGAATTCACTGTGCAACCTCACCATCCTGCGCATGCGGAGCGCCCGAGGAAGATGTTTCCCACGTGATGCTAGACTGCCCATTATACTCACGGCAAAGACGTGAACTTTTACACAAACTCCCATTAGAGAACCGTCGTGTGGTGTGTTTAGAATCTTTACTAGGACCATGGCCTGATGCGGGGCTTCAAAATAAGGTTGTTCGTGGCCTGAATGTGTTTTTTACCTCAACAGGAATAGTGACAAAGTATTAGGTGACATATTAGATTTTTGTCGTGACTCAGTGACCACCAACCCAGGAGGACATTTTACAGACAACTTTTAGTACTCACGAAAGTGTGGTGCACAGTGGAATAGTATAGCCGGGTCTATGACCCTGTATTGGTGAAATGGAGTAGCCGGGAGCAGATCCGCTTCCAACATCTCCACTCAATAAACCAGTTAAACCACCACCACGTACACCCCCTCCTCGTCGCAGCTTTGCCTTCTTCTCTTTCTTCGTCTTCAGCGGTTCCCCAGTGGTATCTAAAGGTTTGTTGCTACCGAGCACAGTTGTTGCGCAAGCACAACCGGAGTCAAGCGAAGCATGCCGCCAATCCCTAGGACAATCCCTAGGGGCATCCTGCCGAAATCATCATCAGAAGCGCTGCGGACGGGGCGACAGCAACGTACACCCCCTCCTCGTCGCAGCTTTGTCTTCTTCCCCTTCTTCGTCTTCAGCGGTTCCCCAGTGGTATCTAAAGGTTTGTTGCTACCGAGCACAGTTGTTGCGCAAGCACAACCGGAGTCAAGCGAAGCATGCCGCCAATTCCTAGGACAATCCCTAGGGGCATCCTGCCGAAATCATCATCAGAAGCGCTGCGGACGGGGCGACAGCAACGTACACCCCCTCCTCTTCGCAGGTTTGCCTTCTTCTCCTTCTTCGTCTTCAGCGGTTCCCCAGTGGTATCTAAAGGTTTGTTGCTACCGAGCACAGTTGTTGCGCAAGCACAACCGGAGTCAACCGAAGCATGCCGCCAATCCCTAGGACAATCCCTAGGGGCATCCTGCCGAAATCATCATCAGAAGCGCTGCGGACGGGGCGACAGCAACGTACACCCCCTCCTCGTCGCAGCTTTGCCTTCTTCTCCTTCTTCGTCTTCAGCGGTTCCCCAGTGGTATCTAAAGGTTTGTTGCTACCGAGCACAGTTGTTGCGCAAGCACACCCGGAGTCAAGCGAAGCATGCCGCCAATCCCTAGGACAATCCCTAGGGACATCCTGCCGAAATCATCATCAGAAGCGCTGCGGACGGGGCGACAGCAACGTACACCCCCTCCTCGTCTCAGCTTTGTCTTCTCCTTCTTCGTCTTCAGCGGTTCCCCAGTGGTATCTAAAGGTTTGTTGCTACCGAGCACAGTTGTTGCGCAAGCACAACCGGAGTCAAGCGAAGCATGCCGACAATCCCTAGGGGCATCCTGCCGAAATCATCATCAGAAGCGCTGCGGACGGGGCGACAGCAACGTACACCCCCTCCTCGTCGCAGCTTTGCCTTCTTCTCCTTCTTCGTCTTTAGCGGTTCCCCAGTGGTATCTAAAGGTTTTGCGCAAGCACAACCGGAGTCAAGCGAAGCATGCCGCCAATCCCTAGGACAATCCCTAGGGGCATCCTGCCGAAATCATCATCAGAAGCGCTGCGGACGGGGCGACAGCAACGTACATCCCCTCCTCGTCGCAGCTTTGCCTTCTTCTCCTTCTTCGTCTTCAGCGGTTCCCCAGTGGTATCTAAAGGTTTGTTGCTACCGAGCACACTTGTTGCGCAAGCACAACCGGAGTCAAGCGAAGCATGCCGCCAATCCCTAGGACAATCCCTAGGGGCATCCTGCCGAAATCATCATCAGAAGCGCTGCGGACGGGGCGACAGCAACGTACACCCACTCCTCGTCGCAGCATTGTTTTCTTCCCCTTCTTCGTCTTCAGCGGTTCCCCAGTGGTATCTAAAGGTTTGTTGCTACCGAGCACAGTTGTTGCGCAAGCACAACCGGAGTCAAGCGAAGCATGCCGCCAATTCCTAGGACAATCCCTAGGGGCATCCTGCCGAAATCATCATCAGAAGCGCTGCGGACGGGGCGACAGCAACGTACACCCCCTCCTCGTCGCAACTTTGCCTTCTTCTCCTTCTTCGTCTTCAGCGGTTCCCCAGTGGTATCTAAAGGTTTGTTGCTACCGAGCACAGTTGTTGCGCAAGCACAACCGGAGTCAAGCGAAGCATGCCGCCAATCCCTAGGACAATCCCTAGGGGCATCCTGCCGAAATCATCATCAGAAGCGCTGCGGACGGGGCGACAGCAACGTACACCCCCTCCTCGTCGCAGCTTTGTCTTCTTCTCCTTCTTCGTCTTCAGCGGTTCCCCAGTGGTATCTAAAGGTCTTTTATTGTTTGCGCTGATGCTCTCACTTAATTGCGTCAGCACACTCACTGACGGGGCTGTTGCTTCCATCCTACTTCATCTGAAGAATCACGGAGTCTAGCGCAAGCACAACCGGAGTCAAGCGAAGCATGCGGCCAATCCCTAGGCCAACCCCTAGGGGCATCCTGCCGAAATCACCATCAGAAGCAGGAGCGCATGCGCAGGTGGTGTGGTGGTGGTGGTGGTTTAACTGGTTTATTGAGTGGAGAGGTTGGAAGCGGATCTGCTCCCGGCTAGTCCATTTCACCAATACAGGGTCGTGCGGACGCCGGACCACCGCCGACGCCGCGGCACATACCCCCGAGCATAAGACGCTCCGCATCTAATATGTTCACGTAAGACATCGCCGCGTCAGTCAATCGGCCAGTGTCGTCTGAGACAACCCAAAAGCCCCGCAGTTCTGTGCAGCTAAACAAGCATAGTATGCGCAGTACCAACATCCGTACGCATCGGTACTTCTATGTGCTTTCGTAACTTACA